>NC_091133.1:38126081-38446081 GCF_040183065.1 Periplaneta americana
TTTGGAATCGAACCACGGTGTGAAACAAAGTACCTATATTTGTAGACATAAACTGTTAATCATTGTTAGATTCTTTAGTTATAAGCATCTGCGGCTTCTTAGCCATCAGTGGGCCTATGCAGCAGTCAAAATAAAAATACTGTTTATGAGAATAGTGATACAAATCTATCTACTTCCACTTTCTGCTTTTGGTTCAATTTTATTACTGTGCAGTAGTTTAATACTATTATCAGATTGATAAACTCTAATTAAAATTTCACACATTCGAAAATGTTTATAGTTCAGTATAAAAGAAACTAAAAGTCTGGTAACTTGTTACATAAATGTACTGAAATAAAACAATACCCAGTTGTAAAATGTAACGAAATAATGTTTATATCTTTGTAACATAAAAATTATTCAACATTAAAATCTGACTATGGTTTTCCTCAGTCACTAAGACAAATGCCGGATTGATAATTTACATACCATGATTCATCACCACCTTAATCACCAATATCGTAAAGATTAAAACTAAATCTACATTAGTTACACGACAATATAAACAGAAACTCGACAATGGTTACCGATCTACTGATATACGCGAAGATTCTACACCTGGGATATGATCACAGATGTTTTAATTGGTTATTTTACAATGCTTTATCATCTGCTATAGTTATCCAGCGCCTGAGTGAGATGAAGGTGATAATGCAGCCGAAATGAGTCCAGGATCCAGCGTCGAAAGTTACTCAGCATTTACTTTCAATGGGTTGAGGGAACACTCCGGAAAATCCTCAATCAGGTAACTTGTCCCAACAAGAATTTGAACCCGAACCCGCTTTTTCCACGGTCATACACATAGGCTATAAACTTATTTAATGAACGGTTATTCCACAGCGGTGGACCAATAGCTGTTACAGCACATATAAAATAACCATAATAGCACTATCAATAGTAGCAATAGTAATATTAGCAGTATATCATAGCAGCCCTTGCTTCAATAGTAGCAGTTGTGAAATATTGGCAGTAGCACTCTACTCATAAGAGTATGGATAGGCTAATGATATCAAGAGTAGCAGTAATACAGGATGATTCAAAATCTTGCACACAAACTTAAGGAGCTTATACATGGGTCGAAATACAACAACTTTCGAATAGGAACTTATGGTGTAGGAAGTAATACCGAGTCAGTGCACGCTTGGGTATGTCAGGAACTACATTGCATATGTAAGGTTACTTTGCAATGAGGCACTGGGTTCGATACACTATGAAATGATGAAGACGTTCCTCTTCCACCAAGTTTGAATGGGGTAGGTACAAGGTCTTCATAGAGAACTGTTAGAGAACATACCACTTATCGTGCGTCTCAGATGTGGATGCAACTAAACGGAGCACCTGCACACTTTTCTCTTCAAGTTTTATCATAAAAATCGTAATAAGTTTATATTACAGGCACATAATCATGACACAAGACGAAATAATAATTCAACGTTAGTAGAACCTAAATGTTTCACATCTGCTGGTCTAAAGCATAGCATTAATTTTGGCCCTCGGTTGTATAATTCTTTAGCTAAATTACACCCAGAACTTCTAACATGTAACCCACTAACATGTAACAAGAAAATTATAAACGTGTTAATGTCTTCAAGTTCATTAAATAAGTTTATAGCCTATGTGTATGAATTAATCAGGCTATATTATATTTGTATTCTATAATTTCGGAATATTTTTTTGTCATAAATTGTCCTACTTTATTCACATACGATATTATTCTTCTCTATGTTAATATTATATTATATAATTTCATTGTAACTGTAATTTTAATTTTAGTTCCTATTTTATTTTATTTTCTACATTTCTCTTATATAAATTATGTATATATATATATATATATATATATATATATATATATGAACTGCGACCGAACACGAGTACTGCTCATTCGGCCCTCAAATTTTATTTTGTTAATATTATTGCATCCTCTTTTTTATATTGATTGTATTACAGTATTTTATTTCTATTTTAATTATTTTCTGTATTCTGTATATATAAATAATAAATAATTTAATAAATAATAATAATAATAATAATAATAATAATAATAGTAATAATAATACTAAATGAGATATCCCGGGCGTTGGATCGGAAGGAAAGGTCCAATTGATTAGCCACCCTGCTCCCCTGTTCTGACGCATCTTGATTTCTTCTTCTGGGGACATATCAAAAGCTTCGTGTACGACACACCAGCTCTCGACCAAGAAACACTTCTCGCCAGGATACTTGCAGCGTCTGATGAGATTTTTTTTTATTTTAGTAGGTTATTTTACGACGCTTTATCAACAGCTTAGGTTATTTAGCGTCTGAATGAGATGAAGGTGATAATGCCGGTGAAATTAGTCCGGGGTCCAGCACCGAAAGTTACCCAGCATTTGCTCATATTGGGCTGAGGAAAAACCCTGGAAAAACCTCAACCAGGTAACTTGTCCCGACCGGGAATCGAACCCGTGCCACCTGGTTTCGCGGCCAGACGCGCTAACCGTCTGATGAGGTTCGTGAGATGCGTGATGTAGGCCTACTTGGTAGAGTGCGCCAGAATTTCCTACTACGATGTTATGCCTGTATTGAATGTGGTGGTAGCCAATTTCAACAATCTTTGTAAAAAAAAAAAAAGTATCTTTGCTTAACTTAAATGTGTGATTGTACATGATGTAGTTCTTGATATTCTCAAGCTTGCACTGACCCAGGATTACTTTCTAGACCCTAAGTTCCTATTCTAAAGTTGGATTTCGATACCTCTATAAGCTCTTTAAGTTTGTGTGCAACCTTTTGAATCACTCTGTATAACTAGATAGGTTGGTATTTCTGTTATCATGGGCATATTTTAAGTCTTTTGTATAGAACAGTACTCTCGGCATGTGTGTTCCTTTCCCTTATGCAGCAGGAATGTGACGAATCTACAGGAGAAACGGGAGCATATTTAGGTCTACCCGTTTATCGTCCTTATACATCACACGCCTACTTTTGACTTCCCGTATTTTAAACGGGGTTGAAGTTCAAAATTGGCTTCCCTCATGATTTAAAATTTACCCTGATGTGATAGTTGTGTAACACTGTGTAAATAGATGGTAAAAACAGTGACGAGACTGAAAGTTGCAAGTTTTTGTGTCAGGGCTGGTGCTGCATTCACATTGGAGAATGACGCAAAGAAACGGGTTCAATAATGCTACACTGAGACAGCGTTTGCTCTGGATTTAACCTTTTCTGCTGTGTAAACGTTCAATGAACCATCTGAGTTTAATTATTAGCCACGTCTGCCACTCCATGTGAAGCACTTCAGGCGCTACTCCCAGTCCCCCGACTAATCGCTCTGCTGGAAGATCCTGCACATGCGCTCTTTTTTTTCTAAAGCCACTTTTATAATTCTGCAATCAATATATGCCTGCATTAGCGACACAAGCTCTCACACACTTCCGGCCGGTCGCCAAAGTTCATATTTTGCTTGACTAACGGTAAAGCAATAGCAATCAAATTCTAATGTCTCGTTAAAGTCGGATCCATTTAATTAAAATATATAATATGTAATTGACAGTACGTCAATTTGATGAGATATTTATTTATATATTAAATATATAAAAAATCGTACATCTTTAATAGAATAAGGTTATTTATAATTACAGCCCGGAATTTTAGGTGCTAAAAGTTAAGAATGACACTGAGTGTAGATAAATAGAACTGGTGCCCGCGAGGAGAGTTTTAAGCTTAGTTCACAAGTGTCCGATATGTAATAATAGACAACATAGTCAGAAGGACGGAGCAATAGATCTTGTAAATCTTGCGCTAATTTTTAAGTGGTGGTTAAGAGGATTCGAGACCTTTAGCGGTACCGAAGGGACAATATTGAATGACATCTGAAAGAAGTGGGGGCATGGATTCTATATTTATAAACTATAGCGAGGAACAATATTAACTTTTAGCATCTAAAATTCCGGGGTCTATTTATAATACATTTTTATCCTGAATGGTTAGGTAAGACTGGTTCACAATAAACCGGGAACGGAAACGACAACGAGAACGAGAACGGAAATATTGTTAAAATGAATGTATTTAAATGTGAGCATTCGCAACAGTTAATTGTGAATGCTTACATTTAAATACATTTATTTTAACAATATTTCCGTTCTCGTTCTAGTTGTCGTTTCCGTTCCAGGTTTATTGTGAACCAGCCTTTACACTAAGGTTTATCTACATGTAACAACACTTATTTAAAACGAGTGTATATTACAATTTCAGATTTCATGAGATCGACGTGGTGCCAGATTGTTTGGAGTATTTGCACCGCGTCTTAATGTTTCTGTTGGATCCAATATCAAGAGATATTTTCCAAGATGTATCTGCTCGTAGTTACATTTCCCAGTTCCTCTTCCTGTTAATGGAGGCGACAGACAGCTCCGAAACGTTGATCTGCGTATATTTAGAGTACGGTGCAAAAACCCAACACCCCGCATCAAGTGCATTATTCGTGATAGGGACACGATTGAGAAAATAAAAGTTATGGAAAATAAATCAAAATAAATCATGAACAGACAGAAAGTAATTTCAAGTCCAATGAGAAAGTAGCAATCAAATTATTTCGGGATTATGAATATGTAATATAAGATAAAAATAACTGATGGAAAGAGCATAAAATAAAATAACTTGCATGTCAAGAGAGAAAATAATATTAATGAATCCTTGATTTCAATCTTAAAAAGTTAGAAATTTATGTGAACTAGTAAACGACAGTTTCTATAACCAGAGTATTGTGGGATTCGTTGAATTGTGTCCGAAATTTTAATTACTTCTACTCGCGGACGGATTCGTAATGTAGATTTATCATATCCAACACGCGTTTCTAGTAAATTATATTCACATTAAATAGACCTAGTTTAGGGGAAGAGAAGGCCTCAAGGCCTTAACTCTACCAGGTAAAATAAAATGAAATTTCGGTGATACCAGGACGTGGTACGTATGTACCGTGTGTGTGTGTTGAAGTCGCTGGTCGTCACATCGAGCTCTTCTTGTAAGTGGACTCAAAAGAAAAACAACGTTCAGTAAGCAGCAGAAGTGGGAGAGTTTAAGATGTGATGTGGTGGTGTTTTGTTTGTAGCGGGGAAACGGTACGTTTCCGGACGTGAGATCGTATGCAAAACTTAACCGTCTTAGTCCCCACTACAAGCCCTCAAAGTCTACAATGGGAATTCATACACACCCTATATATATACTGTGGAGTCCCGACAATCAGTCACTCAAATGAGTGCGCTCCTTGTGTAATGACAATTGACTTAATATAATAATAATAATAATAATAATAATAATAATAATAATAATAATAATAATAATAATAATAATAATAATAATAATATATCGAACATGGAGTAGGACCACTAAGGGAAAGTATCAAAGAAGGAACATTCGATTTGGTACTGGTGATTGAGCATCGGCGTAGCTCAGTGGTTAGAGTGCCCAGTGCTTAGAACTGGAGTCCCGGGATCGATCTCCGGCGTCGGAGCGAATATTTTTCCATTAATAACCAATGGTAACCATAACAAATAATTCTGTAGGAACAAAAATTAATCTTTAAGTGCATCTAACTATAATCTACATCAATTTGTACATATGAAGAACAACAACATTGATGATGATGATGACGATGACGATGATAATAATAATAATAATAATAATAATAATAACAACAACAACAATAATAATATCAATAATTTCTCACAAAGAAAAGGAGACATTTGCCATACCATACATACCACGTGGCCATTCAAATCCAGAATTTAATTTAACTAATTAACATGAAAATGGTACTGTTTTAGTTCGAAAGCAAGTAGTAGTTAGTTCGATCTTCGTGAAAATAATCAATTATTTATTTATTTATTTATTTTGCTAATAATTATAACATAAAATATAATATATACAGAAAAAGCTTTAGCTCACCCCTGAAAGAGGAGAACTCGTGTTCAGGGGCGGATTCCTGAATTGAAATTAATAATTATACAATACAATTTGTCTTATGTCTACTATACAATTACGGTATATAAATTTAAATTTACAATTTTTCAATTTTTATAAAATCCATACATAACTTTTTAAATTTAATATTAGAACTATTAGAATTGACAACATTAGGATATTTAAATATAAATTTGTTATATATATTCTTGGGCCTAAATTACTACTATGATTAGATACTGTAACAGTGTTGCATTTCGGTTCAGACAATATTAAAGAATTCATAACTTTTGTTTCATAACTATGAGAATAAAATTCAAAATTATTTCGATTTTTGTGTATGAATTTTATTAATACAATATAATAAATTTGTCTTACGTTAAGTACATTAAAGTCTAAAAACAAATTTTGAGATGGAAAATCAATAGGTTTATGAAGACATATTTTAATTATTTTCTTCTGTAATAAATAAAAGGATTAGGCTTCGGACAATGACGGACACCACGTCGAAACTAGACAGTTTTTATAATGTTAACATAGTAAAGAACTTATAACGTTAACCAGTGATCAATCAAGTGTCAAAAGGGTGTATCCAACAATGAAAAATAATAGAGATTCTAAAATTGAGCCGTGTGACTATTTGCAGATTACAGTGAAGGAATCTTAAAATTTATGAAGAGTCTTGCAGATGTTTTTCCATTTTAATAATAATAATAATAATAATAATAATAATAATAATAATAATAATAATAACATAATAATAATATAGCTAATTTAACCTGGAATTTAACATCTTGAAGCTAGTTATTAAATTAAATTACATAACCTGTGACTGGACTTTTAATTTATTCTGGACAATTACGAAGAAGAATATTATACTTATCGTCATCGAAAGTTTTAATAATAATAATAATAATAATAATAATAATAATAATAATAATAATAATAATATAATATTAATATTTATCTGTGGAATAGATTGAGACGTGTTTAATAGACTTTGAGTTTGGTTACTGCATCTACAAAGAAGGTCGTAAATCATATCGTAGGAGATTCTAACGATGTTTATTTTATCGAGTCTACATTTTATTGCCACGCTCGTGAAACGCGTATTCAAGAGAGAACTCTTTTCATCGGTTAAGATGCGGAAGAGCTTGACAGACTAGGACCCAGCGGACAATAGCTGTCGCGTTTGTAAGTGAAAAAAGTTTGTCGACGCTAGAGGTCCGAATGCCGCCAACCTCAACTTCTGGTTGATGTGTCGTCTATTGAACTGGCATTTTTAAAGACGGGGACAAGTCGTAGCGGTTATTGAAAGGTAACATGGTTTATGGCTGTAGTTTGTGTGTTTAACCACCTTATAGTTTTCCTTAAAGAAGCACCATTGTTTAGCAATTAGGTGAAATAGGAACCTAATTCATACACTAGGCCTATAAAATGAACCTCTGGTTTTAGCACTGATACCATTAAATTCTTAAAATTGTATGTAATTCTCTCCTTATTCAGGAAGATGAAGATGTATTTATATTTCATAGGTCTAAAAATTGCTGCCAAATCATATGACTCTTCTGTGTTACCTTGAGCTTGAGTCTTGAACTATATTGTTAGCATAACCAGAGAATTATAGATCATGCATTTTGTCAAGACACTCGCGATGCACAGTAGGGGAACAATGTTTATGTGGAGGGGATAGGAGTAGAAGGGAAGGTCGGGCGTGTGTCTACCGAGTTCAAGGCAAAGGCTAACCCATTCTCCTATAATTCGTAAGTAGACTCATCCAATCTCGTGCGCAACTCTGTAGGAAGAGTGGGGGAGTGTCTGGACATATTGCATGAGCTGTACGTATCGTCGTGATCAGTATTATCTCCTTGATCAACAGTATTTCAAGTCTCATTTTATAGATGCATGCATGTATTCACCATTTTAGTACACTGATGAAAGGAAGTTGCGTACCAATATCACCTTAAAAGCATAATGCGATAAGAGTTTTGTTATGTAATATTAGTTACTATAGTTAAAACATATACCTAGGTAACTTTGCTCTGTACCTACTATAATATTGGTTTGATAAGTTTGTTGATTACTTTTATGAGGCTAAAGTACCATCAATATCAATTCCAACTTATCATGTCATACTCAATCTCTTTCTTTGGGATATCACTTTCTTTATGAATGATATGTTTCATTTATTTAGCACAGTATAGTTATACTACTAAAGAATTTATGTGAATATTCCTTCTTTATTTATTATTTTATTAACGTTTAAAACATAACTGCAATATTAAGAAATTGGTGTTAGTTCTTTTGTTTTGCAGACAATAGAGAAAATATCAAACAGAAAGAAGCCATACAAAAATAACGACATAAAATTTCATGTTCCGCTTGAAGTTTGTACACCATTACTTTCTTAATCCAACAGGCTGCTTATTCATATGCATACATAATTATTCCTCTTTCCATACTTAGCGCTTGATGCCCTCGCACGACGTCAAGGTCAGAAAAATTCGCTTGCTTTGACATTACTGCGGCTTACATAATGAAACGGTAGAACACGAGCAAAACCCCAATTGCAACTTTTTCAGCCGCAAATAGGCTTAGCCTATCTCTATAAATTTTTCACTAAAAAATCCCAGGTACGATCGGAACTCGAACGCGGACCGCCTGTCTGGCAGGATTTTCCGTGCAATAAATCTACGATACTCATCCTCTGCTTTCCTTCCTTTGTCAAGAATGTCATGCCAAGAATATTTTACCCCTTGTTAAAACCCATAGTTTTTTAGTAGGTTATTTTACGACGCTTTATCAACATCTTAGGTAATTTAGCGTCTGAATGAGATGAAGGTGATAATGCCGGTGAAATGAGTCCGGGGTCCAGCACCGAAAGTTACCCAGTATTTACTCATATTGGGCTGAGGGAAAACCACGGAAAAAACCTCAACCAGGTAACTTGCCCCGACCGGGAACCGAACCCGGGCCACCTGGTTTCGTGGCCAGACGCGCTAACCGTTACTCCACAGATGTGGACCAAAACCCATAGTTCTCAACCGAATTTGAACCTGTGCACCTTCATGGCAGCCACAAGTCCGCCTAAAACATAATTACGTAATAGAACATTATTGGTTTCAATTGAAGTAGTTTAGCTGTTAGGCTGAAATACATTCTGTTATTTTCGCTATTATGTTGCGTTCATTAATTTATGGAAATCATAGCACGGACAACATACGCAAAGGAATAACACAAACTTTTCTGCAACGGATAATAAAATATTCATTTTACGCGTTTTTGGTGAACGTAATGTCATTTTATACACAAATTTCTCTCTGCAGAGTCATTGAAAGTAAAAATGAAGCGAATTCCGGGAAAGGGAACTGCTATTTGTTTTGTCTATATCTTGCACAATATTTCATAACACAAAACAACAGGAATTCATAGCTATCATTGCAATAAATTGTCTGTTCCTGCGCTTTGAGTCAGAGTCATTTTAATGTTTTACAATTCGAATGAGTATGAAACTTTGTTACACTAAACAATGCTCCAGGCATTCCTGCTAGCGTCGTAATTAAAACAAGACTTCTTTTTTACATCCGACTGCTATGTTTTTCCCCTATTTATAGTTGTGTAGAAAAGTATTCCCAGTCATTATTGAGGCCTTCGTACTTTTCAATTCAACTCACAGAAACTAATTTCACCCTCGAAAAAGCACACCGAGTTGAAAAATTGCATAAGTCGAGAGTGTTAACTTATAAGCATTTGACTTCCTTCACACCAAAAAGTCAAACTATTGTTTTAATTAATTTTTTATTATTATTTGAAGCTGTTCCGACTGTGTTGTGCGCACCTCGACTCAGGTGCGATACTGCGTGAAAGTCATAGTCGTTTGTTCGAATCCCGTCCCGTCCGACATTGCTTCTTGTAAATAGTTCTCTTATTCTAGTACAAATATTTCAATATCCTGTAATTTCATCACAATATAATTTTATTATTCTATGTTTAATTTGTATAATATTTCAGTGAAAAAATCTTTTTTTCTTTGTTCTTAACTTCTACAATAAATTGTCTAGCCTTTATTAATCAGGTAATCTTTTTTGTACTTTGATTTTTGTTGTAATTTTAATTGTAAATTTAATATTAATTGTAATTATATTCTTCGTATTGTAATCCCCTGGTAGAGGGGAAGAGAAGGCCTGTTGACCTTATCTCTACCAGGTTAAATAAATAAATACTACTAAATATCTTTAAAAGTTTCCCCTCGAGTTATCTCGTATTCTTTTTAAATTAATATTCTATCAAAAATACAGTTACTGTAAGTAAAAATCTCAAATGTCTCATCACCTGAACAATTAGAATCGTTCTGAAACATTCTATAAAATTATTATGTCAAGACTCTGATATTTACTATTATCTTGGTTTTGTAACAATTGATTTTATAACCGTATTATGGAGCTTGCAAATTACGTAGTTTTTATTTTTATTTTATTGGGTTATTTTACGACGCTGTATCAACATCTAGGTTATTTAGCGTCTGAATGATGTGAAGGTGATAATGCCGGTGAAATGAGTCCGGGGTCCAGCACCGAAAGTTACCCAGCATTTGCTCATATTGGGTTGAGGGAAAACCCCGAAAAAAAACCTCAACCAGGTAACTTGTCCCGACCGGGATTCGAACCCGAGCCACCTGGTTTCGCAGCCAGACGCGCTGACCGTTACTCCACAGGTGTGGACAATTACGTAGTTCGCATCATCTTTTGTAACTTTGTAATGGAGTACTGTTTCATACTAATCGTATATCATACAAGTAGAAATGTGTGCTCCTTTAGAGACAAGTCGAAAAATATGGAATTATTTATTGTACTGACCTTCGTTTCCAGAAAGACACTTAAACTAATTATATAAGCAAACACGATAGAAAGTAATTTTCTACCTACTTCAGAATAGGAAATATAAATACGAGTATATCTGATGGCCCTGATTACATATAACAGATTGATCAGTCTAATGAACTTTCAAGGCAACCACTTTTATCAATTTCACTATGCTGTCATCTAGCGACTGCAAAAATGTCACGTTATAACCCTTATGGAATTGCATGGAGCAACTGTATACTTCCGTCTAGCGGTTGTTCTCATTTTATGTTGCCATTTCATAACATGATATATAATAAGGGCTGATATGTATTCGCTATATATAGCCCGCATAATTAGAATATTTTTACGCATATCATGAAGAAGATAATACGGAGAAGCAGCTTTTTTTACTTGGTTATTTAACGACGCTGTATGAACTATGAGGTCATTTAGCGTCGATAAGATAGGTAATGGTTGGCGAGATGAGGCCAAGGATTCGCCATAGATTATATGATATTTGCCTTAGGGTTGGGGTAAACCCCAGAAAAACCCAACCAGGTATTCAGCTCAAGCGGGAATCGAACCCGTGCCCGAACGCAACTCCTGATCGGTAGGCAAGCGCCTTAGCCGACTGAGCTACGCCGGTGGCTCGGAGAAGTGTTACATGACGTCTGCTTTGTTTCATATTAATTTATAAAATGAATTTTGAGTTAATTTGAAAAATTCCGAATAAAAATATACTATTTGTTGGAGACTATAGATACGGAAATACTGTAAAATACATAACTTCATTATAAAACAGGAATAATGCAAAAGTAGCAGGGGTGTAACGGAGGTACGCATATTAATACTACTCAATTCTGTGTTTTTGTCCGTATTAAAAAAAAAAGTAATAGTTCCTGTAGGCTCAATTTACAGTAGAATTCCGCTTCTCCGAACTAATTGGGACCGGGGCTATTCGGATTAGGCTGGGAACAAGAGGAGTAGAATTCCACTCCTCTTGGCTGGGAATAGGAATGTAAGCAGTGAAACCACGCCTTATCACCTCCCAACCCTTCACTGTCCACCTCTTTGTTCAGTTTCGAAGTTTATTAAATGTTGGAGAGGCATTGCCACTTCGTTAAGTTATCTGTTCTTCGTCAGTATCGTAATATTATAGAAAACAAGGGCTAATTCATTCACTAGTAATAAAGTAGTGCTGTATATACAGGGACATCATTTTATTTTTACTTCAATTTTTACTGTACCTGAGTTTTTGAATGTATGTCACTCCCACCCCTAATACTACCGTCCTCCACACAGATCCAAGACCGCATATACAGTCATAGTAGCCTTACGGTCATAGTAAACAGTACGTTCCAAAAATATGTTTGCGTTTTCCAGTGACGAAAGAGCTTTCAATATTGAATCATTTTCGCACAGGTAATGTTGTCCATTTGCTACGTTGTATCCCAGTTTCCCCCACCAGCTTTTATTCGCCAGCTAGTGGCTGGGCGTCTTAGCTCTTTTCTGAGAACATTAATTTCTGTTAGGAATTGGACGTCTACGTAATATTATACAACTGTTTAAAATAACTGAAATAAAAAGGCCTCGTTAAGTAATTAACTGTCACGTGATTTCCTCCCTTTCTACGACATAACCACTTAACGGACAGTAGATAGTATGTCTGAGTAATTTTATCTTTTCGGATCGGGCAGAAGTAAATATTGAATTTACAGTACGTAAGGGACTCTTTTATAGAGTAGGTACAGAATTATTTCAATATGAGTTACTAGTACAAAAAACGAAACTGGTAATTGGAATTAGGTACAATAGTCTATAGTGCGATAATATGCACATTAGAATTGAAGCCTGTATCGAAATGAACGGCCACCATTAAAAAAAATGTGTTTAAATATCCATATTATGATTATTTTTCAGTTTAACTTCATTCTCTATATTGTACGCTAATGTGCTGTAGAAAGTATAATATACACTGCATAATAAATAGGTTGGCATGGATAACTCAGTTCGTTAGTAAAAACACTTATTGTTAATACTGTACAGTATTTTGATTAAACAAAAACCTAATGAAAATAATCAAACTCAAAAACACAATATTTCCTAATTTACGTAAATGGATGAACTACTTTTCCTCCCTCCTATACCTAGTAAAGTGATTTGTTTGTATATTACGCCAGTATCATCGAACTTCACTCGTGGAAGGGGTAACAAACGGCGTTGATCCAGAGGTATAGGCAAGTTAATATTAAAAATGTTAGTGAAAATAAAATGATGTCTCTGTAGTACATTTTGAGTTTCTGAATACTGTAACATTAAATTAATTAAATTGATTTTCAGTTCAAATATATTCCTCCCCCCCCCCCTCTCTTCTCTCTCTCTGTTTCCCTCTGGTTTATTTTGGCATGTTCAAATTATTCGGAATTTCGTATTAGCGGGGTTGTATTGCAACTTCTAACAGATCACTTATCACAGTAAATGTCGTTATTTGAACCGATACTCACTAATTGGCAACATGCACGAATATTGCTTTCAACATACCGCACGAAGTGTTTTTAGAGAAATCCTTCACATGTTTGTTTACACTAAAAACGTTCTTGCCATGAGAGAAATAAGAGAAAACGTTATCGCAGTAAATTTTAATGAAACAAAAATTGATATTATGAAGGTGAATTTGTAGCATTGAATTTACGTAAAATAACCAACAGGCTATGGAATTAAAACTTCCATTATAAACTATAGGCCTGTTGGAAAACAGTTGATTTATTCTGATCCATTTTTACGAATTTACTCTAGTAAGCGGTTTTTGTTGTTTTTTGTAGCATACTGTGATAAAGCGCCTATAACTGACTAGTGTAGGAAACACCATAAACTAGAAAAGCAAACTAGTAAAGTATTTTCAGTTGATGGTAGCTCCAAATCCCCCACTTAAATGTTGTTGACTTTCATACCTCTATCAACAATCCATATCGACCTTCCGCATGTAATAGGCCAGTTCAGTTTTTATTGATTTTTCTGCCAGAAGGTGTGCGCTTGATATGGGGTTATGTGACAGTGGAGGTCAAGTACTTTGACATCCAAGAAGGCAAGGAACAACAATAGAGGGGAGGATGGCAGCTTCCCCTTCCTATCAGCGATATATTGGTTAAAGGAAGCCTTTGTAAGGATGCCAATGCAGAAGACGTGTAGGCAGGGCCCAGCAGGGGGAAACTTGGCTTAGTAATAGACTTGGTAGAGTTGAACTCGACGCGTATCTAATCTATAGTATCAACGTCTAAGCTTTTCAGGATTCCATACCCATCAGAACATCTTCGACTTGATTGTGAGTTAACAGATAGTTACCGCAGACAAGTTAGAAGTCAAATACGAAACATTCCTTGACTATTACCAAAAGAAGATGAAGAAATTCTAGCAGTTTCAGTAGGATTTTTGAAATATTAAACGAATGTTTTCGAAATTTCTCAGTATGTAGGCTTCCTTAAAATTTTCAAGCTTAGTAGATTTAATCCAAAAGGAATAATGTGAGAACTAAATATGTAAGTATGTCAAATCTGCTTAATCAACGCTTTATCATCTTATAATTTTGATCCTCATTAATGCCATACGAGACAAAACTGCAGTTTCTTTCTAAACATCCCCAAATGCCACACAACTGCTGGATTAAAACACAGCAGAAATTTTGGACCCAGAATAGATAATGCATTAATTAGAGCTTACCCTGAACTAAGTACACTGAACAAACACAGATTTAAGCGGCAAATTAGATTAATTATTTAATTGTTTTGTCTTTCCTTAAGCTATATTAGTTTAAAATTGTAATCTAATACACGTGTACTTTGTATTTTCTATAATTTGTGTATGTCATTACATGGTCTGTATTTTACTATATATTAATACTATTATGCTGAATTAACACTCTTTAATTTTATATAAGTAGACTGAACTGCGCCCGAGCACGAGCTTCTGCAATGCCTAATGTAGTGTAAACCTTGTGTATTAAATAAATAAATTTGAAATTTGAATTATTTGAACATCATGTTTACATTTAAAGGAGGGACTTAAGTATGATTAAATTACATACTATGAGTCCGGAATGATACTAAAACGACTACTTATAAATTTATTGAATTGAGAAGAAAATATAATTTATTTGTGTCCACAATCCACGAGAAATAAAGATTTATGCAGCTGAACACACCTATTAACGCATTGGACTAGAGCTGCCGAAGGCCCCTGGACTTGAACTTAGGGCCCTCTAAAAAAACTGATATCGTCGAGTAAGACATTTCTAGTCGACTCTATTTAGGCAGTGTGACAAATTTTCTTTACGAGGTAAGGGCACATATAAAACAGAATTGAACAACAGAAACGGGGGGGTTGAAGCTTTACTTTGACACAAAAAGTCGATGTATTTTGTTTTTTCTCATTAAGAGTAGAGCCTTCGAATGCCATTAACTTATTATACGGGAGTGACGCTCGCCTCTCGCTTTGTCCAGCTAATATCATCGGCCATTTAATTCTATTCGAGATTTCAGGGTAACTTGTTTTCGTACTAATTGTTATTAAGAATTTTTATATATTTAAAAATATTCATCGCTCTAGACCAGCGGTCGTCAACACTCGCTGAAATGGGTTACGGGTAAGCAGTGCATGGCAATATGCACCCTCGTGCGGGAGGAAGCATACCCGTCAGTAGCCTCGGATGCACGCTGGTGCTATAAGAGACCTGCGGGTAAGAAACGCTAGCCCGAGAGTGCAGTGTCCTGATGACCGCTGCTCTAGACAGTGTTTTAAATTTCTAGCCATAAAATCTGGATATAATTTCTGATCAAAATGTAGGATTAACAGTTGATGCTCGTGTGAATAGTTAAATTTGAAAATAAAATCTAAAAACTGATGCAGTGAAGAGGATTGCTGTGGCAGAATTAATTTTATCATTCATAAACAGCCTGCCAAAATATTCTATACTGCATTACAGGAGGCTCAAAAGAATCCGAAGAAAAAAAAATACCTTGGGTCTCTGTTTTGATTACCTATATGCAAAATACAGCCTACAGCTATCACTGAGCATGCGCAGTATATTATAACTGGAAACTGAAAAATTCAGGTGGCCCAAATTTTTTTTTTTTTGGGTCTGTACAAGACATTTACTTACGCCATCTTATTGTCTCAGTATTCTGCATCCATAATCTAAGAACTGGCAAGTCTGTTCTCTTAAATTACCACGAAGGCAATAGAAAAATGGCTCAAACGAAGGGTGTGTACTTTTATTATCCAGTATTTAAAGGAATATGTTAGTAAAGAAGTCAAAGAGTTATTGCTATTCAGCGACAATTGTCCTGGAGAAAACAAGCATCATTCGTTTGACAGACTTAACACGGCTTTAATAGACATTTGATCGAATTGAACAATACTACCCTATCTGTGGACACTCACTTTTGTCATGTAACAGGGTATTCGGAGTTATAACTCGACCAAGGCCAGTGGAGTCCTGCAGCCCGGAGCGCCACTTGTACTGCTTCTTCGTTCGTATAGCGTCATCGCTATAGTTCACATTACGTCCGCGGCTCCACTCGCCTCGGTCGAGTAATACAAAGAGAAGTTTAAAGAAAAATTGTAGGCTATGCTCTGTCTACGAACTGATGGAATACCTAATTAATTCAAGCCGTAACTCCAGTTTTGTGGTTAATTTGATTTGTGGAGGACATCTAATGGATTTTAAAGGTTGTTGGGGACGTTTATACAAAAGCACATGTTTATCTTTGGGAACATCCACTAAGATTATTCCTCGAAGTGAGCTTCATTTCTAAATTCAAACATTTCGTTTATAGCAAAGACACTCCAGGGGCAGTTGTAGACCTATGTGGAGAATTCATCAATGGACTTGTGAAACACATTTCCTCTCAGGTTATTTCGAAAACAGGACATCTTCGCTCCAAAGTATTTAAGATTATTCAAGTGGTGTGGTTCCAATAGACGAGGAAAAGACGAAAGACATAAAGAAATGTGTGCAATATGTTCATGAAACATTTCAGCAGTATGTTTGGAATGAAATTTTGAGGTGACTTACTACTGGGTTGAAACACGTAGGCCGTGTTGATCTGTGCGTTGACCTTTCAATAGAATAAGGATTGCATATAAGCTATAGAAGAAAGAGTGAATGCTTACTAAATGAGCCGTTCAGAGCAGAAGTGGTGTAAGTCATAAATGGGTAATGAGGGTTAAAGTAAACATTCTGTAAAATACAGCGCAAAGTATCAATTAATATTAAATTTATTTAAACTATTAGTAGTCAGTGGATAGCAAGAAGGACATTAATTGCTACTTTGCGCTGTATTTTACAGAATTTTTACTTTAAACCTCATTATCCAATTTTGACTTACACCACTTTTGCTCTCAACGGCTGAAATGTAATATATTGTAATTCTATTTGTTCACAGAACAGTTCATTCCATATTGTATTTCCGAATATAATAGGAGTACTTTTGTATAAAAACAGTATAAAATACTGATGATGTAGTGTCACATTTATGTTGATTGCAAAAAAACCTATATCGACAAATTTTAAACAATTATACTTAAATAGTTAGTTGTAATTGGAAGTGAATGTGCTTCATACTAGGTGTAAACAAGAAAACATTTTGTGAACATACAATTTGTGAAACATAAGTAATCATGATTCGAGAGTAATTCAGTTTTTTTTTTTCAGTTTTCCTAAACTTTCCTTTTTGTGACACAGGTTGTTTTGAAATCAGCACTCAATCGCAGTTTAATGCTGCAATATTATGTAATAGACACTGTGTATAAATATCTGTGGTATAGAAATGCACAGCCAAAATGAGATCGCATCTTCAAATAACGAAACGTTCAAGAGTAAAAAGAATATTAAATCGTATAGTATAACCAGAATGAGAAATATGTGATATCAACCGTTCAGGTTGATCCAAATAGCCAGATCCCGGCGTAGTCTAGATGGCTGCCGCGAGTTAAGCGGTACGCGGTTGAGTGGAAGGTGGTGCTATTTTGACACATTTATTGCTCTGTGCGTGCCTCATTGTGTAACATAGTAAGACATCGATATAATTTTTACACTATTTAGAAAAAGTAATTTTCATTTATAACAGTTATGTGGAAAACATTCTTACAAATCCTACAGGAGGAAATATTATCGCAATTATCCCTGTGATAGGCCTATTGATGGACAAAGTACTAATTTCGGAAGATATCAATTTTAGAATCCATATTTATTAGACTTTTGTGTATTGTTTTGATGATTGCGACCACTTCTCAGAATACCTTGTCTACATTGCTTCCAAGTAACGGTATCTACTTGTTGTTGATGATGATGATGATGATGATGATGATGATGACGACGGAGACAGTCGAACACTATAGTCATTAGGCTTTTTCTTTCTTATTGATTAACCTCTGTTAATATAATGAACAGTACAGTGAATTTCGTCTGGCACTGAAGATCATTTCTGTTTTCTGTCCGATTGATTTATCATTCCCTAACATAGTTGTTAAAAGAGCAAAATTCTTCGTTTAGTTCATAAAACAATCAGATGTACGACTCAGTTTCGTTGCAACGTTAATCTAATCCGTGTGATAATGTTGTAGGGACGCAATTTCTTTTCGTTGTAACGCGGTCTTCACTTTTACAACCCTGCTCTGCAGGTATAGTCTACGTAACGTTCAAGCTCTCTCTTTGGGGTGATGTACACTGATTTCTTCCTGGAAATGGAGTCTCTGCGTTGGAACGGGATATCGTAAATTTGTTTGTCTCGTAAAAACACTTCTCTATTGTCACAACGCAATGTAATTATTGTAAATCTTGCGAAACAATAAGCCCATGGCACCGAGCTGTTTTTGCATGTAAACAGAAACAGTACATGTTGGGTCTGTGGAAAAACAGTGTCAGAATTTGTGGGTTCGTTCCCCGCGCGGTGTTGTAATGGGATCGGGGTCAGGTTTCTCCGCAACAAAAGAGAAAAACCTCAACTATAAAAATGTCACGATACCGCTGTTTCGATTCTAGCGAAAGCGTTTTCGATAGCAGCCACTGTAAAAAAGCGTAATTTAGCTTCTTCCAGTATTTGTGGTACTTTTTTTTCTCGATTTCTGTAATAAACAAAATGATTTTATTAACTCATACTGTGCTGCAATCTTAACTTAAAATTTCTCCTTTATTGACTGTTAATTAATTTTTTTATTAAGAGAAATTTGGTTTCTCACAGTTTTTCAAATTATATCATCTCCTAGGTTTTTTTATGCAGTACATACAAACACTTCTCCCAACAATTAGGTCTGCCATAAAATTAAAAAAAAGTTATTGTTGAATATATAAGGAATAGGCTTTCTTTGGTACAAACACTTATTACAATAGGACGGTAACGTACAAAACGTTCAAGTGAGAGAAGAAGATTTGGTGCCACGCACAATCAATATTTGACTATTTCAGCTTCCTAGATTATAGTTTTGAATGTGCCCAAGACACTGAGGAAATGAACAGTAATAAAACAAGTGTATTCACATGTTCTATATTTTGTTGCAAAATGAAGCTTGAACGATCAGAATAAGACGTGTGTCAAATGAGCAGTTGAAATGGGTTGATTTTGGTCCTCTGTGAAAGTGAGAGGGTAATTCTAAGTCACGGAAAAGCACGTGGTGGGAGATAGAGATACTCGTTCTCCAAGGTATTGCTACTGTATGTCAAATGCATTAATTTTCTAACGAAAATAGTGTTACACAGCAGATGCTAATCTCAAGCAAGACAAAGGAAATTGGCTTTAGTTGAATATGTTAAAAGAATTTACTGGCACATTGAAACTTTATTCATTTTATTTATTTATTTATTTATTTATTTATTTAATCTGACGGATTTTTATTTTATTTTAGTAGGTTATTTTACGACGCTTTATCAACATCTTAGGTTATTTAGCGTCTGAATGAGATGAAGGTGATAATGCCGGTGAAATGAGTCCGGGGTCCAGCACCGAAAGTTACCCAGCATTTGCTCATATTGGGTTAAGGGAAAACCACGGAAAAAATCTCAACCAGGTAACTTGTCCCGACCGGGAATCGAACCCGGGCCACCTGGTTTCGCGGCCAGACGCGCTAACCGTTACTCCACAGATGTGGACCAATCTGACGGAGTCAAGGCCATACCACAGAATATAAATAGACATAATCAGGCTTCGGTCCTGAGCACAGAAACGCATGAAGTTCAGAACGCACGGCCTATAGTGTTGTGTTGGTCGAGTGGAGTGGGAGATGGAGCGCGCCTTTACTTCGTATCTCAATATGTAAACAGTCCGTCACAGTACGGTACAAAATATATTTCACCCTGTATAGATGCAGTATATACAGTACATTCCTAGTGTAGACAATAAATGTCTACCATTAAAGTATTAAAGTGAGTTGTAACCTTCAATCAGGTGTCCCTACGCCGAAGCCTGTTACACGTACCGCAGCCAAGCAGCAATAGGCCTACACACAACGGTAATGCACATTACGGACCCACCTGTGCTGTTGCAGTCTGGTGACTGCACACGGGTCATGACGTCATTTATAAACCTCATACTGGTTACTTTGTGTCCCTAGGCCGAAGCCTGGACATAATACAAGAAACAAATGCAGAGAGAAGAAGCGAAATAGAAATGAAATTACAGATACAAATAAAAAAAGCACAAATAAAAAGGAATATTATATATATATATATATATATATATACATATATATAGCCACCGGCGTGGCTCAGTCGGTTGAGGCGCCTGCCTGCCGGTTTGAAGTTGCGATCTACCTTCAATTGCGTTCGGGCGCGGGTTCGATCCCCGCTTGGGCTGATTACCTGGTTGGGTTTTTTCCGAGGTTTTCTCCAACCGTAATGTGAATGCAAGGTAATCTATGGCGAATCCTCGGCCTCATCTCGCCAAATATCATCTCGCTATCACCAATCTCATCGACGCTAAATAACCTAGTAGTTGATACAGCGTCGTTAAATAACCAACTAAAATAAAAAAAAATTATATATATACAGTAATAGGAAGATAAGATCGCAATGGGCACAGAAGGTAATAATACATTATATTGTCTGCCTAATATATTAGTGATAAAGAAAAATGATGAAATATCTAGAATATCTAGAAATTTTCTAGCGGCCTATGTCAGTATAGTGTTTAAATGGATTATTCAGCTTTACAAACTGAATGTTGGGAAATCAAATAGCCTAATAGTATAGACCTATTATAACAAAAGTATTTTATTAACAATTCTAAAAAAAATATGAGTTTATTCTTAAGGCTTTATCATATAGAGAATGCACATACAGAACATGCTAAATCATTTTTTGTTGGTTATCGTTTCTTGATTCCATCTGCTAACTCAAAGTGAACTAAGGTACCTTACTAGTAAATCAGAATGGGAAAAGGTCTGCATTGTAACATGCAAAATTAAACTAGATGAGATGTAAATTCATAACGTCTTTTGGGTGTATTAAAGTTACGAAATCCTCCCCTGAAAAATTTAAGAAAATTGACTTAGCATGTTCTTTCCGTGAACACTTCATATTCTCTTTTCAGACTGTAATTTAACGACGCTGTATCAAATACTAGGTTATTTAGAGTCAATGATATTTGTGACAGCGAGATTATATTTAGCAGGATGAGACCGAGGATTCGCCAAGAATTACCTGACATTCGCCATACAGTTGGAGAGAACCTCTGAAAAAACCAAACCGGATAATCGGCCCAAGTGGGAATCGAAGTCATGTCCGAGTGCAACTCCGGAACAGTAAACAAATGTGCTACCGCCAGAGATACGCCGGTGGCTTTCTATCATATTAAAACGTAGAAAAATAAAATAGAATAATAAAAAAGTATCTTGTGTGAAACAACAATCAAATCGTTGCTGATAAATAACTACTGTTTTTGTATCGAGTTTATTTACTGTAATTTAACAAACATAAATTAAGCTCATTAGACGAAACTGCAGCATTATTTTTTCCACTGAATTTAAATATTATTTCAATTTGTTTGCATAACCAATAAATGTCAATCATCAGCGTTGATTGCATAGGCTATAATTCATAATTAATCACTAATAATTATTTTCACTTAGTCAAGTCAATAATTCCTCTTCTCTACATGGCAGAGATCAGGGGGACTTGCGAATATTTTATGTTCTGGAGATTATTAACGTGTTACATAAAAAAAATAGGTCGCTCTATTTGATTTCCTATGTTCTATAAAATTGATTTCTTTCTCCACTCATATGTATACAGTGTATGTATGTGTGTGTGTGTGTGTGTATATATATATATATATATATATATATATATATATATATATATTGCAATATATATATATATATATATATATATATTGCAATTGAATTTGGTCTTCACATTTCTTACATCTGCTGCAGTGCGCCATTGCTTATTCGTAATTGATATACTTTCTATGAAGGTGTCCAGTTTATATAAGCCTACTGTCTACGTAAACCACCCTCAATCTCTCTCTTCAAGTCTCATCCCCCCAACTAATCTGTAAGTAGCCAGACACATGGGTCACCTATTACCAATATCTGGTATCAAAGCTTGAGTTTGACATAATTATGTTGATTAATAATAATAATAATAATAATAATAATAATAATAATAATAATAATAATAATAATAATAATAATAATCCGTAGTGCTACAGCCCGTGAAGAGCCTAGACCGACCAGCCGGCTGTTGGCCTCACGCCCACATGCCGAATCAGAGGTGAACGATCATCCAACCAGAATGGTGATATCGTTTGGTTAGCAGGATGATCCCCCCAGCCGTTATAGCTGGCATTCACAACCGGATTTCGCTACCTATTGTAGCTCCTCAAGTGCATCACCATGCTGAACGGACACCGGTCCTATACACTGGCCGAAATTTCATGAGAAAATTTCTCCCCCCAAGAGGACTCGAACCAGCGCGCATTTCGTAACGCGAGTTCTAGGCAGGATGCCTTAGACCACGACGCCACAGCGCGGGACAAGACATATGTTGATTAAAGAACGAAAATCTATTATAAACACATGAAACTAAATTTATAAAAACTAACGGATGGTTATAGAATATGCGACTTAAAACAGAAATCGAAGATATTGCAGGAGAACTAAATATTAAACTAGACTTTAATTATGTTCGTATGTTTAAAAACTGATCTTCACTAGAATCCACAGAACTGTACTAAGCTGTCCTTGCACAATAAAGAGATTTTATTGAAATTCATTGAAAAGTTGAAATGAAAGTTCTTTCTGGGCATCATTGTGATTACAAAATGCAGTCGAAGATTATCTCAGTGCAATCTTCGCCATGTGAAAGTGAAACGTGAATAAAAGATACGAATAAAAATATAAAAATAAACCGAAATGAAATTGCATAAGGTCTGTAGGAGATAAAAAGAACTGGTTAAGGAAACAAATGCAGAAATGAGAAAAATTTATAGCATACATACATGAAAAATATGGGATTAAAGATACAAGTGGATAGCGATAATACAACGATGTAAATCGTCTGTTTACAAGCGAAACACATTAAGTAAAAAATATTACTTCTGAGAAAAAGGCGTTTGAATGTTGATGACAGAACTGAAGTCTCAAAATATTATTTGTATTAAGTTGTTTTCCTTTACCTGTATTTCATGTTCCAATTCCCAGTTTATACACATATATTAAGGCCTACGCATTTTTCTTAGAAGTAATATTTTTGACTTGATATGTTTTGCTCGTAAACCGACGAAATTATGTAATTATTACTCGATCGAGGGAGTGGAGCCGCGGGCGTAATACGAACTATCGCGATCACGTATTACGAACGCAGGAGCAGTACAAGTGGCGCTTCGAGCTGCAGGACTCCACTGGCCTCGGTCGAATTATACAATCCAACTCTGAAAGAAAATACAGGTACAGTAGCAACCTGGCGTAAAATTTAAAAACCAACAATAATAAAACTTTGATAACCTGACGTAGGAATGACCATACGTAGGCCTACTTACTAAATTCAAAGGTAAAAAAACATTCCTTTGCTGTGGTCGCGCCAAAGAATCAGTCCCATTTTGTGGCTTATGTTGTGGTTTTGTAATAAGCGCAACCCGCAAGCTGAAGGACCCCCACCCCCCATCAGCTGTCTGCGACTGCTTATTGAATATATTCGCAGCTACCCTCCATATTGGGATCAACATTTATACAATAGTTATACTATTATACCTTTTAAACATTCTTTTCTGTTTGGGTAAATTTAAAGCTGGATGTGAGGCGAAAACGGTCGAAGAGAAATTTTAGTTTGTGAAAGTAAATGTATACGCCTATCAGAGTTTACTCATTTTCTATGCGTCGCCATTTGTTATCGGTAAACACTCCGTGTTATGCAAGGAACATTTTACTCGTGTCTATGTACGTACGTATCTATGTTTGCATTTGTTCCATATTGCACACAGATGCTCTGGGCTGTTTTTGGCTGATTACAACATGAATATGAGTTAATTTATGCGATATCGACTATGTGACAGGGAACCTCTCGCTAAAACCTCTTCAGCACTGATAAAGCCTAGACTGCCCTCTCTGTTATATCCATAAAAGCAGTTTCGTTACAAATTTTGATCCAGATTACTCTGTCAGCTGACTATTGTACCAGCCAAGCAAATCCATGGCCGACTGAGTTGAACCATCCATCGGAGCGTGTGAACGTTACGTCACACAGGTAATGTAGCATTAATATAGATTTCGACATTAATCAAACCGCAGCACAACCTCTCACAGGATGGCTCAACGCTTCGAGCCCATCGCGATAATCGAGAGCTGATTATCCATGATCGATTACTAGTGCCGAATAACTAAGTGAAGAGCATTTTATGGAATCTTCAGATGAATAGTACTGAGTACGTTTAGACAGAATAAACGAGACAGATGTGTTACAGTATCTCAGACAAATCATATAGCCGAGTACAATTAGAACGAATAGGAGAATTCTTCTACAGAACTTTAGACATATATCTAGAACACTAATAACTTGAGTAAGTGAGGGATTTTATATAATACTATAGAAATTATACTCAAAACACAACTACATCGAATAAATTGAGTTAAGGGTTTTATAGAATCTTAGAAAACCACATTTACAGCATTAATGACTTAAAATTGAACAATATTACAAACTTTTTTTTTTTAATTTAAAAGTCATATTGAGTTCAGATAAGTTTGTGAAATAATATCATATAAATTAGTTTTTTTATTTTTCAGTCAATAACATGATAAGTGATTGACTGAAAAATAAAAAAACTAATTTATATGATATTACAAACGCTTAGATAAGTAACACTCAAAACACTAATACATCGATTAACTGCTAGTCTATATATCTCTTAATTTCTAAAATATATGTCTCTCAAAATATTATTCGTTAGGTTAAACGTGACTTATTTCTAGATTATTTTGTACCCGAATCTGTATATAAACTCAAACTAATATAGTTAATATGTTCCGAATTTATAAGATGTCATCTATAAGTATATTTAAAATACCGGGTATAACATAAGCGGGCATATGGCGGCCAAGGAGTGAAAAATCCTCCAATATAGATATAAATTAAATTATATATATACACATACATAGACATTGATTCTTTGATATGACCGATAAAGACGCAAATTTTGACTCACTATGACACTCCTAAGGGTTTCAGACTGGGAACAAGCAATTCCCTATTTATCGTCAGCTGTCTTTGAAGGTCAAGTGAAAGCATACATGGACATGAAATTACATAAAATGTATGTCAGCACAGCTTCAGATCAATGTAAAACATTGAGTTAACGCTAAGCGGGCATATAGGGACCGAGGGGTATACTTTTGTTTTGCTAAACTTCAAGACAATGCGAATTAAAAACAAAAAAAAAATATATATATATTGAGCGTAAGGCACATGATAATTGTTTTCGGTGCCTGATATTAAATTATTTTAAATTGAGTTAAGCCTGGCAGACATTTTGGCTAACGTCATTAATTCATTTATGTGATGCTATGTAAAAATTCATCTTTAGGGACGAGGAAAGCTTAGTAAAGACAATTCGTTTTGGTTTTCTATAGTAGAGTTCCCGACATCTCCGATATGTCTAAAGATCAGTTTAATTAAAAATAGAAGCAAAAAGGAAAACCCAGATAAAGCCGGGTGCTTTAAGTTAGTACAGTATATTCATACAATAATAATACGGTATCCGGACGAATGGGATAAAGAATGTAGACATTGCATTCCTCAGTTCGTTGTCCCAGAGCCGAACTCTTTCCATATTTGAAGTTTATGTACATAATGAGTTCTAAAACATGCTGAACGGCAGTATCAGACTGTGACTCGGCTAGCCACAACACGAATGTACTCTTCTCGTGCGATTTCGAAACTGTTTATTGAGCTCGGTCAAGGTCACAAGCTGATGGATGCGCTTGAGCAGGATATAACTAAACATATGAGGGATTCCCTTTGCGATAGTGATCAATCAGGAACGATACAGTCTATTCAGACTCTTCGTCACAGTCTAAACGTGAGACTAAAGTGAGCTTCTGATTACTGCTAACAAAATTCAATTATCCAAATTCACGACTGTGTAGTACATAAGGGAGCGGTTGCTTCGAAAGTTTTAGTCGATGGAGCTGCGCGCTGTGTTGCCTGAAGGAAGCCTTGTTCAGTATTGCGGTAACCTGACCAGAATTTCATTCGACAGCTGTACTGTACTTCACGGCTCGTCTGTCGTAGGCGCCGTCAGCGACTATTCGGTATACTACTGGGTGTGCATGACCAGTTTTACGTTACATAATATCATAATCAGTGAAGAAGTGGGAAAAAACAGAGGCGGTATGCTACCCGATTTTCCTCTGGCATACCTCGATTTAAAAAATGGCATACCTCCTCCCTTGCAACATAGACATACATGATGTATACAACAAATTGTTTCGTGCAGTCAGTAACGCGAATCTTTGAAGCTTACACAACACATTAAATTTCTTAATAAAATAATTTCAAATTACTTCAGCTATTTACTAGATCATTTTACAATGTCCTTTGAGACTTATCATTTAAGGGGATGCGCTACTGAATTTTCTAATTTCTACATTTTAAGAGATAATGTATTGAAATTTTAACAGCATATTATGATCATGATTATGAATTAATCAAGAAAATTTCAATGATCTAAGTCAAGAAATAACTCTTTTAAAAATAAAATTTGAAAATAACACGTTTATTTTGGAAACCGTTTTTTTGGAATCTAAAACAAGAGTTTTCTATGTTTTTTATAGTCCATATTATAGCTGAAAGACAGGTTGTGGTAATGGAGCATTGGAATTTAGCATATGAAGAGTAAAATAAAAAAACATGACATTTCTTCAAAAACGGTCATTTTTCAGTAGCGCATCCCCTTAAAATAATGTTAAAGCTTCAAAGTGCCTTACTTAATTATTAATAAAAAGTACAACAGAAATGACACAGTCACTAAATTGGCAACAATGGCCAACACAAGCTACAGATCACAGCCTTCTATACCTGAAATACTACCCAGCGAATAGGGATTATAAAGAATGGACACTGAAAAAATTTTCCTGTGTTTTGTTTCTCTGTGCGCCGGCGTTTAGTTCCACTTTCAAGCGCTAGATGTTAGTGTAATCGAGCATACGCTAAGATAATAATTGAGTATATAGTTGAGACACAGGATCCAAACATCGCCTACCTTATTGTATAATCCAGTAACGCTTTGCTTCAAATAAATTTAAGTTAACAGCTTTTCCTTATTTCTCAGTTGCAAACTAGTTGTAATAATATTTTTTTATATTTCAGATATAATAAATTATATTATAAAATAATATAATACATTATAAAATTAAGTATCGAATTCGTTTAATATTTGTATATAATAATTATAATATAGGTATATGGTTTTACTTCTCATAAGAGTTTTGTTTTCCCATTTTCAGTGCTATCAAATCATTACGTATTTTAATTGTTGTTGGGGTCAACGTCTCAACTCTCATTTGTTTCTAATTATTTATTTATTTATTTATTTTCATTGGATAATTAGAAACAAATCATTAAATTTACATTGATATTTAATGTATCTGGTTGAAAGTTGATGAGTTGGTTAAAATGTATGGAGAAATTCTCTTTACTTTTCTTCTTAATTTTAATTTTAATTTAATTTTTATTGTTGGCTCTTTTTTATATGTTGATTGTTTAAAAAGTTTTATTCTTGCTTGATTTATTTGCTTTTAAATTATTTTATATGTACGTTTTTGCATAACTTTAGGCACTTCAATTATTTTTAATTTTTTAGAGTATTCGCAGTAATAAGTTTTATTAATTAATGGGAATTTGATTTGGTAATTTTGATAATGCTACTGAAGACTTTTTTGACGAAAATAGTAGAAAAATGGTCTAATTTTCTGAGTGAAGGTAGATCGGAATGTGAAGAATTCAGAACGTCAGTTGACTTGAAAACATTAGAAAATAGCTAAAAACTGCAGAGAATTTATCGATGATCTAATCTAAAAGCGATTATTTAACACTTGAAATAGAGACGTAGAACATTTCAAAATGAACACGAATACGGAAGAAAATATTTTTTATGACGTAACAATTATGAACCCACCGGCATAGCTTAGTCTGTCGATTCAGAGTTACTCTCGGACGCGGTTTCGATATCCGCTCGAGCCGATTACCTGCTTGGTTTTTTCCTCGAGATTTTCCCCAACCGTAAAGCGAATGTCAGGTAAACTATGGCGAATCCTCGGCCTCATCTCGCCAAATACAACCTCGCTATCACCAAACCCATCGACTCTAAATAACCTAGTAGTTAATACAGCGTCGTTAAATAACAAACTAAAAAATTATGAGCGAAGCTAACATAACCTAACCTAAGTTAACGCGAATACCGAAAAAAAAAATTAACGACGTAACAATTATGAGCGAACCTAACTCAACCCAACCCAAGTTGGAAGTAGGCCTGTCAGTGTCGCGTGCTATAGAGAAGCCCATCTTTGGACAAGTTAAGAGAATCCTTAAGTGCTGTTTGTTCTGTTAAACTAATTCCTGGTCACGGGAAAATTATCTTGTATTCATACCTTATTTACACGTAGGCCTAGTTATAAAGTTGCACGTAATGTAAATTGCTCCCCTTCAGTTGCATAAAACCCAAGTTTTACTGTAATTCTTCCCTGCGTCTGTAATACCGTAGTGTCCATATAATGGACATAAATCAGAGCTGGCATCACTGCGGTTAGTGACGATCAAATGGCGGACGATACAGTCGTGCAAATGTCATAAAATCCCCGTTCAGTCGAATTCTTCACTAGTTAACGCTTAGCCGTTCAACCGAATATTATGCATTCTGCCGAAACGAGTAAAATTCCCTCGCTGCGACTGGTGCAACGTCACCAAATACGGTGACCAAAAGGACGTCCCAGCAAGCAGTATTGAAAGAAAATACTACGGCATTATAATAAAAAAAATAACTGGCTCTATATCAATAAAACACAGGCAGCATATAAACAGGTACGTCAAATATTTAACAGGCAATGTACACTTAGCGGCAAAAAGAATGGGCCGGCCGACAATTTCTAAGTTACGGAGACATAACATTGCGCATGCTCGTCTCGTCAAAGCCATAGTTCACTAGGTAACACATAAGTAAACCATTTAAATTTGCTGTATTTTGTTTAAGAGTCTAAAATATGTAATAAAATCGAATGGCGGGTTGATTCTAGATACACCAGGGCCCTTGAAGAGTGAAATAATAATAAAATTGATAAATACAAAATCAACCGGAGCGAATATGAATAGGAAAACCACGTATTATGTCGAACTGATAGAAACAGTCACAGTAGCGTAAGTCGTTACGGCATTGGTATATTGAACAAATTGATATTAGTAGCTCATAGTTCGAATCTCCCCCAATCTTCTTTTTTTTAATTACAAATTTGCCATCATATATGTCTCGCAAAGCTATAATTATGTGGCGATATCTTAGAATATGCCCAAACTCTAATAAATAATAAACCTCCCTCTCTCTCTTCCAAGCAATACTGCTATCTGTTAATACAACGGAAAACGATATCCAGAAAGAACACTTTTCTTCCAGCAGGATAATCATCCGATACACACCGCCAACCGGATTCAAAGATGGTTTACGAGGAGGCGCGATGTCGACCCAGTCGATTGGCCTCCAAATTCACCAGATATGAATCCGATTCAAAATTTGTGTGCTTCAGTCAAAAGGATCCTACACTCTAATTGGGCAGAACAACCACCCGCTCGGACACCTGAGGAATTGTGAGACAGAGTTCTAGATGCGTTGGAGGAGATGGCCAAGAATTTAGACCTGTTCTATAATCTTGTGGACTCCATGCCGCGCAGAATGAGGGCAGATGTTGACGCAGGTGGTTTGTGGACGAGATACTAGTTCCCGCCAAAGGCCTTGTTTTGTTAATATATTAAAAAACTGTTTGTTTTTGTTAATTTAATTATTTATTTGTGTTTGACATGCGTCTGGTTTTTTAGGATGTGAAACAAGTATTTTTGTTTATACAGGCCAGGTCTCACCTATTAATAGCCCACAGGTGATGGTCAATAATATTTTTACAAGGCAGGCATAATGAAGTTTGTTAACAAATGCCATTTCACATTTAAACTAATAAATTAATTGAAAGTTAAAATAAAAAAAAATTAATAATTTTACCATACCGGGTGGCGAACTCACAATCTCTGGTACGGATGTCAGAATTCTTACCACTGGGCCACACACTGCTCGTAAGGCTTACTCCATTATAGACACATGACTTTAAGTGAAGAGACACCACAGCAATGCCTTGCAGTGGGTTACGTTTACACGTGTGAACCGTGCGATAGAACTTAGCATTTCTATCGACCAAGAGTCGGCCCATTCTTTTTGCCGCTAAGTGTACAATATGTCGAAACAAATAAAACAAATTCATTTCATATCAGATACAAATTATCCAATTTTTCACTCAATTTATCATTGTAGGATCTTGATAAACAGTTGCATTATGAACGAATACCGACACTTCGCGTTATATTTCACAAAATGTAAGTATAGAAATAGTGTTCTTTCGTAACACAATATTAATACTTCACTGAAAATTGAATTTAAACACCACAAACAATAAAGGATCAGAATTCGTAAAGTAAAATTAATTTCCAAGCTTATATGTTAATCACCATAGCTTATGCAGCCTCAATTTTAGAGCACTCAATCTAAAAAAAAAAAAAACTACCAAATTTTGGGATGGTCGATCGACTCTCATTATGCATTTGTGTTGCTTTAAATGAGCTGTGGTGAATACTAATAATAACATGATGGAACATACCTCATTTTGTTTGTTTTCGTCTCCTGTCACGACTATACAAAATTTGTGTCCAACATCACTACCTTCACTTATCACTTTGAAGCTGTATACCTTCCTCTGTGTTCTTCAGACCAGCCTCCTTGCTCTCGCCATATCCACGTATTGAATATGAATTAATTGCGCACCTCCCGGCTACTCGGAGAAGTATTTACATTTGGTAGAGTAATATTCACTCAACTTAGGACTCTAGAGGGCAGCTAGTGTATAAGATATGCTAGTGAGCTACTCTCTCCCCTCCCAGCAACCAGCCGGCAGCCTGTTCACGCAAACCCCCACCAAAGTACTGTACTTACCCCCTGTAACGTCAAGTTGGCCTATGCATGATTCTAATGGACGATATACTGCACATTTATTGCACATGCATGTAACGGAGTCAATGTATGAAATATTATTAACAATGTTGTAATTTTTAGTTTTATATAAAATTGTATAATTATACCTGTTCAAAAGTAGTACATTTGAGTGTTCCTCTTTTAGAAAATACTGGTATAATATTTCTTGATTTACTTCCAACAAATGTTTTATATAAGATTTCGTTGTAAAAATAACAATTACTAAGTTACGAGTAACATTTCATACTATTTTTATTCTGTTTCATATGCACTGCAAAGGAAGCTTTTAAAGAAAAAAAAGAGTCCACACCTGTGGAGTAACGGTCAGCGCGTCTGGCTGCCCGGGTTCGATTCCCGGTCGGGACAATTTACCTGGTTGAGGTTTTTTCCGGGGTTTTCCCTCAACCCAATATGAGCAAATGCTGGGTAACTTTCGGTGCTGGACCCCGGACTCATTTCACCGGCATTATCACCTTCATCTCATTCAGACGCTAAATAACCTAAGATGTTGAGAAAGCGTCGTAAAATAACCTACTTAAAAAAAAGAAAGAAAAAAGAGCATCTTCTGCGGAGCTCTGGAAAAAGAACTAAGGAAGAGATTAGTGAAGTGCTTTGTGTGGACTGTGGCATTGTATGAGGCACAAACATGGACATTACGACGAAATGAAGAGAAGCGAATATAAACATTTGAAATGTGGATATGGAGAAGAATGGAGCGTGTGAAGTGGACACACAGACTAAGAAATGAAGCTGTGTTGGAAAGAGTGGATGAAGAAATAATGATGCAGAAACTGATCAGAAAGAGATAAAGGAATTGGCTGGGTCACTGCTGAGAAAAAAAAAACTGCCTACTGAAGGATGCACTGGAAGGAATGGTGAACGGGAGAAGTGTTCGGGGCAGAAGAAGATATCAGATGACAGACGACATTAAGATATGTGGATCATATGCAGAGACTATGAGGAAGGGAGACAAGAGAAAGATTGGAGAATGCTGAGTTTGAAGTGAAAGACTTGCCCATGGGAAGAACATTTATGTATGTATGTATGTATGTATGTATGTATGTATGTATGTATGCCTGCCTATGCACTATATTTACCCAGCAAAAAGAAACCAATAACAAGTAAAATATGAACACAAATAATATAACATTTCATTAAAACATTTTTATACTACTGCCACACATTTTTCTGTTGAGGACAGTATTTTCTTTTTTCTCAATTTTGAGGAATTTTCCCATGTAGTGTTGTAATTTAAGACACATCCCACCCTTCCCAATATTTATCCTAGACTGTTATTTGCAATAATTGTAATCATTTTAACAGTATAATTTATGGCTTGCCAATCATTTCTTTCTTAACCCTGGTTTTCTCAAGTTTTTCTTTGACAACAGTTCATATTTTAGGTTTGTGAGCTAATTTAAAACTGAATTTTATTAAATTATTCTATATCCATAGGAAGCTACAAAAGCAATTTTGGTCTACCGCATTGAAATAACGGTTAACACGTCTGACCGTGAAACGAGCGCGTCCACTGAAGTCCTGGTTAGGACAATCCACTTAGTTGAGGTTTTTCTGGGGTTTTTCCTCGACCTATTAACAACAAATGCTGGTAACTCTCGGCACTGGTCCCTGGAGGATTCATTTCACTGAGACGCTAGATAACCACCGCAGTTGATAAAGCGTTGTAAAACAAACCAATCAAAAAAAGACAGCTAAATGTCTTTGGTGAAATATACCCGGGTCGGTTAAGTGCCTCACATATTTTATTGCCTAGAGAATATTTCAAAAGTGCAAAGAACGGAATGGAATTTCAGGAAGGTAGCACTACGACCCAGCACTGTGACCATTCACGATATATTGCACTAAACCTCAAGCTAGGTGCATTCCCAAACCGACTGACTACACTAAGGTTCGCTGCGTACACAGGTTTCTACCAGGCAACTCCACTCGTCCCTAGGCCAGCCCTCTCCATGCGTCGCCAGCCGGCGTTCGGAAATGCTATAGAATGATGATGAAATGGAGAAATGTTGACGGACTGATGTAGATACAGTAGAGCGCCTCGTTTAGGCACAGTGAAAATGTAAACGCGGGGGTGGACGAACCATACGATAAACACGAGGGATGCACAAGGTTTTAGTTACAACATTTATGGCGGAGCATTAATTGAAATTATATTTTCCAAAAACACACAAAACAAAAGAACACAAATTGCACATTTTAACAGAGAAGCAATTGTAACGTTGAAATAATTCATTATACAAAATAAAATTTTGCTACATATATGATGTTGCTTTCAAGGCGCATTTTTTACGGTCATGAATTTCATTCTCTGTAAGACTAACATAATATCTCCGTCTTCTGTGGCTAAATTAACAAAACTACAGTATATTGGTCTACCTGAATAAGTTAAACTTTGTGAAGAGATCATTATGTTTAGGAAATAGTGTTGACACTTCAGACCAATATACTGTAGTTTTGTTATGTCGGCCACAGAAGACGGTGGTATTATGTTAGTTATATAGACTAGATAATGAAATTCATGATCGTAAAAATGCTGCTTGAAAGCAACATCATGTAAGTAGCAAAATTTGATTTGTTATATTGAATTATTTCAACGTTACAATTGCTGGTCTGTTGAAATGTGTATATGATAACGTTATGCAATTTATGTTCTTTTGTTTCGTGTGTTTTTGGAAAATATAATTTCAATTAATGCTCCGCCATAAATGTTGTAACTAAAACTTTGTGCATCCCTCGTGTTTATTGTACTGCTCGTCCTCCCCTACACGTTACCTGCACTTTGTTTACGCTTTCACTGTCCCTAAACGAGACGCTCTACTGTACCTAGTATGGGGAAACGGGAGAAACCGAGAAAAACCTCAACTGCGACCTTGTCTGCCACAAGTGTCAGTATGTATTTTTCAATGAAAAATTGTAGACCTAACAGGTACTCGAACACGGACCGCCTACGCAATAGGCTGTAGGTATGTTCACTCAGTCACAGCAGAGACAAAAGCACGAATTAAGAACTTGACATTTCCGCTACCAGAAGATAAATTCCCGTCAGAAATGATCAGTTTATGCGACTAACGTTTGATGGATTCGCCATTTGTGTGTTATTAATAATAGTAATAACAATAATAATGATTTATTTAACCTGGCAGAGTTAAGGCCATACGGTCTTCTCTAATACTCAACCAGGAGTAAAAACTGCGTTACAAAAACACTACAAATTTGCAAAGTACACTACAATTTTACACACAAAACTGAATAAGATAATAATAATAAAATGTAAACAACAAGTAAGAAAAAATCAGACATAATATATAACATACAGAAAGAAAGGAAAAAGCATAATAAAATGTGAACAGTAGGTCAAAATAAATGAAGTATACAAAGTATAAAAAAATAAGACAATTATTGATGATGATAATAATAATAATAATAATAATAATAATAATAATAATGAAAAAAAAATAATTTATTTATTTATTTATTTATATTTAATGTGCTGTACAATAGCCAGAGGCCAATTACAGTTCAGCACAAACAATATAACAAAAACATTGGCAATAATATACAATAAAAGTACAAAGAAATAATTAAATTAATGACAATTAATTAAAATGATAATTACAAATGAAATAATGGAATCATAAATGAAGAATGGAATCATATAAAATAGCATTACAAAGATATACAAGATTATAATACAACGACAATAATAACAATGAATGGACGGGATAAAATGGATGACTAAACTACATAGCATAATGAGATAAAAGTAATTGTATTTGAAAATGAAAGGATGGAATCAAGTAAATTAATAAATAACAAAATGATATAAAATTAGCGAGAATAATATTAAAATACATATTTAAACAAAAGATATAAATGAAAACTGATATAAAACTTCAAAATATACACTACACATTAAATGGATCCCGGCTTGATCCATGCAAATTGGCATATTTTATACATCTGCAGACCGGAGAGAGAGATTTAGAATTTATAGTGTAAAACATTTTATGATATCTTAAACCCTTAGCAGGAATACGAAGACTGATATTGCTTAGGAAAGATTCACAATCAATATCACCCTTAAGAACTTTACAAAAAAATAAGTAATCAAGATCTTGACGTCTGGCAAATAAACTACAGAAATTAAAATATTTGCAGTTAATCTCATATTTATAATCATCAGAATTAGGTAAAAATCTATAAGAACAAAGGGAAATAAATTTTCTTTGAATATTCTCAAGCTTAGCCGAGTCAGTGGAAGTAATAGAGTTCCATACTACAGATGCATATTCAAGCTTGGATCTGACCAATGTATAGTATAAAATTAACAAACACATAGGAGTAGAAAAAGAATAAGTTACAGATCTAATTAGACCAAGCATTCTTAATGAATGGGTATAAATATAATATAATAATAAATATAATAATAATAATAATAATAATAATAATAATAATGACACAGGGTTGTTTTTAATTGCGTAATAAACTTATAGGACCTCCTTGTTGCGAATTGAACTGCATCAAAAGTAGCAGGATTGTCAGATCTCTTATCTCACTTGTAAATTGGGTTTCTGACCCACGGTGTGCGTGAAATTCCCGATGCGCATTTGCCGTATCCTGTGAGCGGACATAATGGCATCGGCCTTGTCAACTGGACGCCCGTCGGGGTGGATTAGTTAGCACTAGACCCACTACATCAAGCGCGGACTTGCACTAATAATAGCGGTCCCACCCAGTCGGAATGCTATGCATCACACTGCAAAGTCCAACCCAAACAGACCGGTAGGCAATTCATCACTCATTTGCACGGTGTCGTTCAGCCTCGCGGTCACACACAATGGAATTGTTAATTTGTTGTACCGTAATCGTTAAAAAATGTAACACATCTCTGTCCCTGTGATGATCATTTGCATGTCATCACCGCCACTTGTACCTCACTTGTCATGCAGCTGGTCTGCGTCGCGTGTACAACTCGACGACTGTTGACTTACGCAAGGAAAATAAAGGCACAGAAAGTAGGAATTAGCATTCAATTACGTAACTCAGCAGAAGCATTTTTTATAGTCAGTTTATTTTGTTTTCACTGACTGCTATGTTCTTCCGAATGTCTCCCTTTCTATGTAATAGAATTTAAATAACTTCAGCAGGGCAGTGTATTCTCGGAGTGAGACAAATGGAAAACTAGCTTGGAGATTACGTACTTACGATTAGTGGCATGCGCTTTGTACGGACGCAAGTATCGAGTGTAACTTTTTTTTATTTATTAATCCATTCAAACATACGAGTAATTAAGTAATGAAGCCTTACATCTTATTTCATTTATCCATTCGTTTATAGCTTCTTTGATTCATTCATTAGTTTATTCCATTATTACTTCATTCATTTATTTGTTCGTTCATTCATTAGTTTATAATTTTTTTCAATCATTCGTGTTATTCTTGCGTTTCTTCACTCGTTTATCCACTCTCTTTCCTTCGTCTATTCATTCATTTATTGGTTTCTTTATTAAGCTCTGTATTCCTTTATTTACTTATGCGTTCATTTATTCTCTTATTAATTCATTCGTTAATTCATTTATTCATTCCCTTCTTTTTTAGCAATGCATTCACTTTTCATTTACACATTCTTTAGGCTATTTTAATTGAAAAGAAAAGAGGAGTACTAGAAAGTAATTGAAATTTCATACCTACACGGGTCATGAGTTTATTGAAATTTAATTTCTACAGCATTTTAAAATTATTTTCAGGAGAACATTGCTTTAAATATGAAATATTTCTCTGTTTTCTTTTTTTACCATTGGCTATCCCAGAAATTGATTTTTTCATCTTTCATACACAATGTTTCTTGCAGTTACTTCAAAGAATTTTGACAGATTAGTAATGTCTTCTACAAACGGATTACAGTTAGGGTATTCATATTTGCATAAAATCTACTTTTTCGGATATTTAATAAAGAAATGGGTTAGAATACAATTGCTACTATGTAGAATACACGAATCCATATTTTTTGTTAAAAAAAAGTTACGTTTACCATGGTAAACAATCGTACGCGCTACATCCACATCCCTCTGAAAAAGAAAAACACATCCCAGCGTTTTCTTTCAAAACAAACACCATTCCTGAATCCATTAATAAAGTTTTTTTCATTGAAACTTGCTGAAACACATTGAGTCAGAGAATTAAAAATATTATGTAGAAATGGAAGTATGGAAAATGTTACACATTGAAGTAACAACAAAATATATTATTGTTTTCCTTTTCCCAAAGTTACATTGCCTTCAACATAACCATTTACTGTGGACGGAATTTTCCTACTTTCCTCAAGATCAACAAATGATTCAACAAATGTTAGATTCAATTCATAACAGTAGTATACACTTTGCAATACCGTTCTTCTGCTCACCTCACAAGAATAAAGATAAAATAGAGTGCGAAAAATTTAAAAATTTTTGTCGCGTGTTTGAACCAATATAAACATAATTCACTACAAAACTCACGTAAATAAGGGCATCATAAAATATGTATCCATTTACACTTGTTTAGGTTAAACAGCTGGAATAGATTATTTTCACTTCTTTCTCTCTTGGTTTAAGAGCACACGATGTAAACTTGCTTATCATGTAGAGATGGGCGATAGTCACTTACGATAGTACTATCGAACGTTGTTCCTACTATCGATAGTACTATCGATATTATAATCTGTCCTTAAATTCCCAACATTAACCATCGTTATAATGTTTTTTTTTTTCATTGCTTCAAGGATAGTCTAAGTTCCCCAATATGTAGGTCTACTACTCCCTCACTTTCAATTTTACAAACTTCTCTGTTAGTTACTTTTGGACTTAAGCTTATTTTCAACAGTTCAGTGGAAAGACCGAATTGCTATTCTTTCATCATATACTGTGAACTTATTAATATTCAAATATGTATTTAAACAATAAAATACATAATAGCTTATTGATCATGAGCCGATATTAGATCACATTCTTACAGCAAAAAAAAATTAAAAAAATTAATAATAATAATAATAATAATAATAATAATAATAATAATAATAATAACAATAACCCCTCACTTAAAATTTCTGGTATATCGGTATTTCATATATCAATATTAACACATAGGCTATATTGTATTGTATTTATTAACATTCCATGGTATTCATATATTGCTTCACAGCTAAAATATGGAAAAAGTAAAAAAACTTAATACTATTATAACCTATCTGATGCTTTTCCAATTCACTGCGGGCTAAAGCAGGGAGATGCACTATCACCTTTACTTTTTAAATTCGCTCTAGAATATGCCATTAGGAAAGTTCAGGATAACAGGCAGGGTTTGAAATTGAACGGGTTACATCAGCTTCTTGTCTATGCGGATGACGTGAATACGTTAGGAGAAAATCCACAAACGATTAGGGGAAAAAACAGAAATTTTACTTGAAGCAAGTAAAGAGAGAGGTTTGGAAGTAAACCCCGAAAAGACGAAGTATATGATTATGTCTCTTGACCAGAATATTCTACGAAATTGAAATATAAAAATTGGAGATTTATCTTTCGAAGAGGTGGAAAAATTAAAATATCTTGGAGCAACAGTAACAAATATAAATGACACTCGGGAGGAAATTAAACGCAGAATAAATATGGGAAATGCGTGTTATTATTCGGTTGAAAAGCTTTTATCATCTAGTCTGCTGTCAAAAAATCTGAAAGTTAGAATTTATAAAACAGTTATATTACCGGTTGTTCTGTATGGTTGTGAAACTTGGACTCTCACTCTGAGAGAGGAACATAGGTTAAGGGTGTTTGAGAATAAGGTGCTTAGGAAAATATTTGGGGCTAAGCGGGATGAAGTTACAGGAGAATGGAGAAAGTTACACAACGCAGAACTGCACGCATTGTATACTTCACCTGACATAATTAGGAACATAAAATCCAGACGTTTGAGATGGCAGGACATGTAGCACGTATAGGCGAATCCAGAAATGCATATAGAGTGTTCGTTGGGAGACCGGAGGGAAAAAGACCTTTGGGGAGGCCGAGACGTAGATGGGAGGATAATATTAAAATGGATTTGAGGGAGGTGGGATATGATGATAGAGACTGGATTAATCTTGCACAGGATAAGGACCGATGCCGGGCTTATGAACCTTCGGGTTCCTTAAAAGCCATTTGTAAGTAAGTAAGTAAGTAAAGTCTTAATTTATAATCACAGTCTAGATAAAATATATACAGACGAGGTTTATATAGTCTACTAGTACAAAGCAAAGTTTTAGTATCAATTTCATGAAGCGTTGTTGAATGTCACGAATTCACCTACAGAATAGAAGGCGTGAGAAATTAGGTACTTCTTTAATTTGGCCCTAAATAATCTTATGTTTTGAGTTTCATTCTTTATATCGATAGGGAGGCTATTAAAAAATTCTACTGCCATATAACGCACTCCTTTTTGATAGCACGATAGACTTGCCGATGGAGTATGAAAGTCATTTTTTGACATGTATTTATTTATGCTGTGAACTGTTGAATTAGTTACAAAGTTTTTACGATTACATACGAGAAAAATTATTAATGAAAAAATATACTGACAAGCCATGGGCATTATTTATAGTTTTTTAAAAATAATCCTACACGATTCCCTAGATTTGGCACCTACTATTATTCTAATTACTCTTTTTTGTAGTAGAAATATACTGTTACTACCTGTGGAATTTCCCCAGAATATTATTCCAAAACTCATTACCGAGTGGACTTCCCAAACGCAATAGAATTACTAGGCCTACTTTCCCTATTGATTGAAATGTACAAGGCTATACAAGGATCAAGAGTCAATGGAATTTAGGTATGGATATAACATGAAATGAGGAAGAAAACCAAAAACATTACTTTGAGAAAGAAATATCAACTCCAAAATCGATATCTAAGCTCCAGACATCTTCATCAATATGTCTGTAAGAAAAGAAAGCTAAGGCAAGACAATAGAGGTGTAATAAAAGATAGGACTGCTGCTCTGAAATGGCTTTTTTAAGTTCTATCTCTCCAATGGGACGAATGCGACATCTTCTTGAAGCGTGTCCCGACTTGGGAGTTACGATTTGACAAACTACTTCAATTTCAGGCGGAAGAAAACATTCTCATACCGAATCTTCATATGAGCTCCTGTGTTATATATCTACCTACCGTAACACATATTTTACATCGTAACCTCAAGAAACAACACTCCACTATATTCTGTTTTGTACCGCACGTATAGCGTAGGCACAAAAACTGAAGTTATGTCTTAACACACAACAAATATAAAGAATCTTCCGGATCATCAAGGAGTATGATTTTAGTAATCTCTACCTTACACAATAACGTCAAGTAAGATACGTAATCGTCATAGTTTAATTATAGAAACGAAGATTAATGGAATGGACTTTACGGAAGGGAGCACTATGGCTCAGCATTGCGTCTTGTTACACTCTATTGCGTTAACATTCAAGCTAGGCGCATTCCCAAACCCTCACCGGCTAACTGTACTATGGTTTGCTGCGTAACCGGGTTTCGAGTAGGCAACCCCCTCGTCCCTAAGACAACCCCCTCCGTGCGTCGCCAGCCGGCGATCGGGAAATGTTATGGAATGACGAAATGGAGAAATGATAACGAAATGAAGTAGATACAGCGCATGCATTATATCCAAACACTCCCCCACTCTTCCTACAGAGCTGCGCACGAAATCGGATCTACTTACGAATTATAGGGAAATGGGTTAGCCTTTGCCTTGAACTCGGTAGACACACGCCCGACCTTCCCTTCTAAAAACGTTGTTTCCGTACTGCGCATCGCGAGTGTATTGACAAAATACATGAGCTGTACATAATATGGAGAAAAACGGGAAAACTCCGAGAAAAACCCCAACTGCGACCTTGTCCGCCACAAGTGTCACTATGAATTTTTCAATGAAAAATCCCAGCCACCTGCAACGAAGATTGAACTAAATGTCGTTTAACCTTAACAATGCCTAGTTATGGTTTTACTGGTAGAGACATCTGTATTTGTCTTAAATGTTATGATAAACATGAAATATAATAAACGTAATTAGATTACCTAATGAAGAAGTACTCGTAGTCATACGAGTTGTGTTAGGCACGTTTCGGCGGTGTCTACACAACCTTTGAAGCAGTGCGTTGTTAAATGATTTAATATGCGTCGAGAAACAGATTCTGTTTTTGATGAGGATAAACTCTGTTCGAAAACCGCTCGAACAAAACGAACACTTAAAGGTATACCTGCGAACAAAATACTTTGCTGTACATTGTATCTGATCATGGTTGAAGATAGGCTACGTATTTCTCAATAAAGTTCAGATATTCGACTGAGACTGACAGTATAAAACGACGGTAAATAGAATTGTCTCTCCAGCTTAATGCAACAACTAATAAGGCAAATCCACGCATTGCATTCTTTGCTACGCTTAAAGCTTAAAGCAAACAAGATGCCGGAAAAACCCAACGCATTGCCTGTCACACAGCAATCTCGCTAGTCGGTAAGACTGCCGGTATAAAGGTGGAAGTTGAAAAACTACTGAAATATACGGATCTCAGAATATAAATACGTGAAACATACATACATTTAAAGGTCCACTAAATACCTTACAACTCTTGATGTACTAGATTCGAATGTATGATACGGAACAATTACTTTAGGTAGTGCTATATGTTTGGGTTGCATCATAATATTTAATTGTAAACTGAATAATGTGTTTCATTCTCTGTTTCTTTATTTCTACAGCGCAATTCTGTTTCTTCATAAGTTCCTCTTCTCCGCGTCTTTTTCGATCAACCCCATTACAATACAAATAATATTTTTCGGAATCCATCCATCCATTGTTCTTTAACGTCCTTTCTGCCTTCTTTGTCCCCTGCTTCCCACTACATCAGTATCTTTGCTATTCTGTCACTTTTAACCCTCTTCACATGTCCAAAATAATTAAATATTTTTTCTTCTTCTTGAACGTCTATAATAAAATTTTTCTAATTTTTATATTTCTAACTTTATGTCTTCTTTAAGTTCGACAGATCCTCGTCCAAAAATAAACTTCGGTTACTAATAGCTATTTTTATTGTGTAGGCTCTACCTAATGTCCATGTTTCTGCTCCATATAGTTGTATTGTACTTCGTAATAAGTTATTAATAAGTTTTTTAAATGTCTCTATTTCATAGTACTGAATTAAGCATTCAAATTATTGTTCTTCACTTAATCATTTTCTATTTCAAATACAGTTGTTTATCGGACTGGATATTTTAATTGGTTTATTTTACGACGCTTTATCAACTGCAAAGTTAATCTAGCGTCTGAGTGAAATGAGGGTGATAATGGCAGCGAAGTGAGTCCTGAGTCCAGAGCCGAAAGTTAGCCAGCATTTTCTCTTCATGGGCTGAGAGAAAAGTCCCGAAAAACTTCAACCAGGTACTTGTCAAATCCAGGATTTGAACCTGGGCCACTCATTTCACGGTTAGACATGCTAACCGTTACTCCACAGCGATGGATGACTGGGGATTTAAAAATAAAAAATTTAGACAGCAAATTCAAGTATTTAGGATCAGTAACAACAGTAATGTTATTAACTGTACTCCAGGAAAATAGCATACAAGTGAAAAGATTATTGATGAGAGTGAATGAACATGTGGTTCTTGTTTCCAATGTTATAGTAGTTATATCATAACTAGAGACCGGAATCTTAGTCTCTACTCTTTGAAGTTAAATTAGTATGGAATTTGTGCAATGAGCTAAATGACTTGAATAGTAGTGGCGCGTAGTGCTGTACGATTTAAACAGACTCCCGCATCAAGGACGGGCTGTGTTGTGTATTACAAAAGAATAAACATAGCCTTTGCTGTAAACTTTTAACTTAAAATATTACTGATTCACAGGCACTATTCTTAATGAAATGTTTAAGCCTATATTACAACATTTTAACTTAAAATGTTACTGTTTCATAGGTAGCGTCTTAATGCAATATTTAAGCCCATATATTACGATAATCTTTGTTTCAATATTTTAACTTAAAACATCGGTACAACTGTAACACAGGTACTACTCTGAATGAAATCTTTAAAAATATATTACAATAATCTTTTCTGTAAAATTTAACTTCATAAACATTGCTAAACTGAAGTATACTGTACTTGTTTAGGAGTAACGAATCTGTTGTAAGAGTGATCCTGTAATGCGCGTTACTTGTGTTTATGAGCAAGGTGTCTACTGAAGGACACGTGACGTAATGTATACCCCGTGCACACTTATAATCATTCCAATGTTATAGGACTAAGAAAACGGTCTTCAATCATAACGTATTTGATTACTGTTTTCGTGACGACATGAAAATTTCAAATTAGAAGAGAAGTAATACAAATGAGCTCTTTTTTTATGGATCATGGTTTGATGAGGAGTTAGGCAAACATACAAGATATACAGAACCATTTGTTACTGGTAACTTTAATTGAATATTAGCCTTTCACAGTCATTCTCTCTGACAGCCTACCCTGCTGAAAATAACGTTGGGTGCAGATGCCGTGCGCGATCTTCCACGGACGCGCTCTACAATTCCAGTCGTATTTGATTTCTAATCCGCTGCACTGAAAACCGATACATTCATTGCGCAATGTGTCATCTGTGCATGATCTATGTAGCTGGGAATTGAAGAGACCTGGTAAAACATTTCAAATAACCAATCGATCAATTTTCCGAACATTAGAGAAAAACAGACGCGTGTTCCGACGAATTGGAAAAGTAGTTAATGCGGCGGCTGGCAGAGCGGTTCCCTGGGGAACTGAGCACAGGCGCTCCGCAAACATCTCCAGCGTTTTATTGAAGTAATCATTACGGCTAAAGAGGTGACAGAATGCTTCGTTCTCCTAGAGTCAACGCGTCTCTCTTCCCAGCATGTGTAGCGACGTGTTCTGCGATCTATTAAATTACCAAAGAGTAAAACGTGAAAATAAATGGAGAAACTTATTAACTGCAGTAATCAACATATCGTATCAAGGAATGTGTATAGGCTACCCCTGTCGACGTACAAGTGATTATAAAAACGGTTTGCCAATAATTGTACGACACAAAAATTGGTTCAACAAATAGCACAAAGTACTTACAGTAACTATAGGCCTATTAGTCCTTTATTAACTTTTTTAATTGTCGCTAGCGAAGGCATATCTTATGTTACACTATGGACAGATTGGAGTAGCTTGCAAGTCACAACTTGTGCCCTAGTCGAATACTTGTGACAAATTCCCTACACTATCTATAAGTAAAAATGTAGTGCGACAAAAATGTCGAAAACGGAATGTTTATATTTTGTCGATAGGTTTATCTAACAGGAAGTAAAGGATTATGGAGTGCCGTGTCAGGCAGTACGTGTGTTCGGCCAGGTAAACAAGAAGGATCCTCAAGGTAAAATCACAGTCTAGTTTAATATATACAGTCACGAAGCTTGAGTTGTGAGGGTGCTAGAAACAATAGACTGTGCCGGTACTATTTCGTATTGTCTGCAATGAGGCGATATTAGCGATCCTAGTGGTTAGCAACTGTCTATGGATGCATATTTACTACGTATTGAGCTTCGTGACTATATATACTAGACTATGGTAAAATCAAAAGTTATTCTTAGAAGTTTTTTCCTGTCTTATCGTTCCTAGTGACAACTAACTGAGCAAAATATAATAAAATAAGAACTATTGATCAAAAGGACATTTAAATTAATTTTTGCGCCTTAGTTTCTTCCCACATTTATCTTTCAACGTCCCAGTTTATCCGACGAATGTTGAACTTTGGCTTTATTATTAAAATAAACGTGAAGCACTAAATTAGTAATTGTTATATACGAGTCCCTAAAGGACCGAGGCCATTAAAGCTAATCTAAAAATAAAAAAGAAATAAAGAGAACGCAAAACAAAATAAATGAAAAAATTAAATTCATGCTGCAGGGACATATTAACATTTGTTTATTTAACTTACGCATTAAATTATAATTAAAACTTCTCACCCTGATGCCAGTACATTGCATTATGATTCTATCTTAGAAACATTTGCTTCTATAAATAAATATAAACATAGTCAATATGTTCAGCTTTCAAAATAAAATTGAAACTACCGTCTCGTTGCAAAAATTATGTTTAATTATACGATTATAATATAATAATAAGAATACTTTATTCCAGATACATCTCTTGTCTACAAGGTACGAATTTCGGAAGTTTACGTAAAAGCACGTTCATCATAGGCCACAAAATGTGTTTAACACACGGAAATGGCATCTTTGTAGCGCTGGCTTAATATAACTGCGGATCCAGGTTCGAATCATGGTGATAGAGGTGTAGTATTTATTATGGACAAAGCTAAGTTCTTTAAGCATTCTTTTCTCCCGTTTTTTTCTACCATTCCATCGTCCCCTCTCCATATCAGTATTCATTATCAATTCAATGGTATGTAACCAAAGCTGTGCAACGTGATGTAGTACTGTTACTGGCTACAGACGACATCAGTCCCAGGAGGCGTAATATGCTTTCGGGAGAATGAAAGGATACTACTCCAGTGGACTTCATCTACATGGTCGAATCAACAGATGGCACCACAGAACTGAGTCACGATATCTACAAAGAAAGCGTCCGTTCAGTTCCAGCAATCATTCCTAAATAAAGTCCGTTTGATGCTGTGCTAGCCTTCGAGCGTCTCCTCCATATAATAAAGACAAGTGAGTAGAATGATAGAAATGCAGAAATAGAACCTATCAAACATTTTGCAATGAAATGAAAATTTTTTAAAGGGGGAAGACGGGTGAAATTTTGGTCATTTTCGATCAAAAATCTTATTTTCGTTTTTTAAAATGAATCAGCAAAGCTCTCATTTATGTGTTGTCAAGTTTTAATACTATACGGCGCTTGAAAGCACAAAAATGAAGTAATATTTAAATGGCTGTACTCTTGAATTTGAATGGCATACAAAATTAAGAAGCTATTTTCTCACTTTTTTCAGCACATTTCTTCATGTCCGAAGTGTAGAGGTTCTTAAAATTTTGATACTGGGAACATGAATTATTACTGCATGTTCTATAAAGTGTTGTTAATAAAATCCAGTTCCATACTAATACAGTAAATGCTTTTAAATAAAAAAAAAAAAAATAAAACATAATTTGACCCTAAAAATTAAATTATGAAAGTTTAGTGTATATAGCTTTTTTCTCTGTTTCTAGAATTAAATTAATAGTGTTTGATTCTGTATATATATTGCAATAAAAAGTTAGGTACGATAATTAAATTTCGTAGTAGGAGATACATTTTGAAAATAGGTTTTTTTCTTAATTTGGATAACTCTAAAACGGTTTAATCTAGAATGATAAAATTAATATGCATTACTACCCATAGTAGGAGATTGGTAGTACAGAAATGAAGTTCGTAGCTAAAAAATTATAGAAAATAGAAATTTCAACTCTCATTTCTGTAACACATGTAACAAAAGTCGTAGACAACTAGTGACTGTTTCTATAAGAATAATTAATTCAATAAAACTGTTAAGTTATAAATTAAAATGTACCTTGTAATATCCAACAACGATTCATATAGTGAAATATCTTAAATATAGAATATTTATCAATATATGACTAGTGATCTGTGACTGTTGCCGCATTTTTAATTTTTTTTTATTTGTCTAATAGTTGAAAAATAAAATGTAAGTAAAGAAGTAATGAAATGGCAGTTAATAAAAAAATTGGAGAAAAGGCCAAAATAACCAATATAAAATTACATTAGATTTTGTAATTTTATGTGATTCATGTATGTCAACCTTTACAATCTTCAAACTGTTCGTTACTTGAAAATGGAAATTTTCCTGGCCATCGCATGTGAAGTGATTATTTTAAAAGTGACATAAAAGAAAGGATAACAACGCATGTCTGAAATGTGTAGACTACAACAATAAATGTCAGAAAGTAACGTCGCCACGTCATAACAGCTTTAGTGCGAGTAATTCTTCTCACGTCTGCCTTTGTATGAATCCAGAGTCATAATAAAACACGCGGTCTAAAGGGATTTTACCGGACACACACAGTACAAGGAAAATGGATAGTATGACGCAAACTCTCAGAATAGCACTCAACAGTTTTTATAGATTTCTCTTAAGGATGTTGTTTACAACGTGAGTCCTATTATGGCGGCCGTAAGACAACACAGCAGAGTGCCGATATCTTTACAGAGATTGTAGCTAATGGATCATCCAACACGCTGGTCGGGGAATGGTTTGATACACAGCATAAATCCAAAGAAGACTTGAGTTACTGGAACTCCTCGTTCCTGTCTCCCAGATATAGCATGGATTTTCATTTTAAAATTATTTGAGGTTTAATTACACTTTCACGCAAGACTGTACAAGTTGCATCTCGAGAGTAAATGCTGGTCCATAATAAGCGGGAAACGGAAACGACAATGAGAACGAGAATGGATATATTTTAAAAATAAATGTATTTAAATGTGAGCATTCACAATTAACAAGAAGTTTGCCGGGAACGGGAACGTGAAAGTTAATTGTGAATGCTCACATTCAAATACATGTATTTTAACAATATTTCCGTTTTCGTTCTCGTTTTCGTTGTCGTTGTCGTTTCCGGCTTAATGTGGACCAGCCTTTACCGTCTCCGATGTTACAAACCTAAACAGATTCCATAATAAAGAGTCGTATTACCCAACACATGAATGATCTCCTATGTTTGGTCCAGTTCAGGCATGTTCAACATTAAGGATAAGAGGAGAGGACGGATTTACCTTTTCCATTCGTTGCAGGGATGTGATGCGTCCTTACGTACTTTTGTTTACAAATATCTCCAATGTCTGGTGTATTGCAGTGGCGACTTTAGACAGTTCTTGATTTATGAAAAATAAATAAAATCTTCTACAGCTATAAATTATAAAATAAATAAAACATGAGATAAGAATTTCCCTCACTAACTAAATTCACAACCTTCCTTCCAGTATAATTTTGTTGTTATCGTTTAGTCAACTGTCCCAAGACAGGTGTGAACCTTACAAGTGATACCAACAAGGCACCACTTATGAGGCAACTAGGCCAGGAGATAATGGGATAGGATGGCCAATTCCTTTCCCCCTCTACTGCATACATCACCAACTAGCTACTCCAGGCTCCACAAGTAAAGAACCCAGGCCCACACCACTTCTACACTGATGACAGTGATTGACAGACCAGTTAGGGAAAGTTGTCTTGCTAAAACTTTCAGTTGTTGCCACGTTTACTCCCGGCCGGACTCTTTCAATGTATTTTCTTTCGCAATTGATTGGATTCTTTTCAATGTATTTTCTATTTACGGACAAATTAAATCAATTGGATAATAATAATAATAATAATAATAATAATAATAATAATAATAATAATAAGCATGCCATTCGATCAAAGCGATGCGAGATCAAAATCAGCTCAAGAAGTGGGCGTAAAAGCCCGCAGCATGCCTTCCCTTGGAAGCGAAGAAAAGCTGTTAGTTCCATTCTGTAAACATATTGCATTTTGAAGAACCCTAAATCCTGAAAGAGAGGGTCCCTGGGCAAAATTATCGACTCTGTATATTCTAATAAGTCATCTGATCCTTCACCATTTTCAATTATTCTTCTAATAAAGTTCTTAACATTTTGTACTATAAGTATACTTTGTTTTCGTAACTTCGCCCCCTTTCCTATTGGCGATTTATTACAATTCTTACGCTCAATCGGCGTCCTTTGAGAAGAAGACCCTGGTTGTGGTTGTGGAGGTACTTCACTATTATTATAGTTTATACACTGTCGAAAGAAATTAAACACTGTAAATTCACTATCGACTATCGTACTGCTGTGGCAGGAATATATTCTTTCAAAAATGGAAAATTCACAACACAGCATTCTAGGCGGCTTCCTGGCGGTATCTTTGTCCACGGTTTCACTAATTGGGGGAGCGTGTCAGTCAGATTTATGGCCTTCTGAACCCAACTCTGCAACGAAGGTTCTTTACTTGTGAAACAAAGAGTACATATTACTCTAATCATACTACAGATGCATTATTCTTCCTCTGACACATTATATCGTCAAGTGAGATGTACTGCCTGATAATATTGTAGATGTACATATCAGCCAGAACCTCAATCAGAGGAACCCAGCATAATGAAACTTAAATAATTATAGGTATTTTATCTTATTGATATATTACGTAAGTAGCAACCATTCATTTTAAACCGGATTCTAGCTGCTTCTACTTTTTTTCTCTCTTTATCCTCCTTTACTTTGTCTTTCTGTTTTTGTGAATCACGTTTCTGTGAATTTTATTTCTAACCAGGACTTCAATATTTGCTTCGAAAAATGAAGCGCTGAGTCTAAAGGCTAGTTCACAATAAACCGGGAACGGTAACGACTACGAGAACGGAAATATTGTTAAAATAAATGTATTTAAATGTGAGGATTCACAATTAACTATTGAGAATGCATTTATTTCAACATTATTTCAGTTCTCGTTCTCGTTGTCGTTTCTGTTCCCGGTTTATTGTGAACCAGCCTTTAAATGATATATTAGGCGATCTTTGCATAACCTATTGGGATGTTTTCCTAAATGAATTACATTTGTTCGCAAATATATGTAAAACCAAAGACTTTCCCGGAGATTCCGAGATTGAGGCTTTTTGCATTCGAATTAATGGCAAATATGTACGTATGCCCCTACTGAAATAGTTCCAACCTTATCTTTAACAACATATTAAGAGCGAAGAATTCTGCAAAGCAACTAGTTCCATTTGAAGCTTACGTGTTGCCGCATTGCACGGGAAATTGAAAGCTTTGTTAAAGAGCTATATTTTCGATCCATTTTTTAATTCCCTACGCGATTTAGTCTCCTCTTTGACACAGAAATATTGTTCCTCCCACGCATTGTGAAAGTAATTCTTAGAAGTCGACATTCTGCGAAAGCGAATTTCTTTGAATACGCGATGGTAAGCAAGCGAAGAAAACCTTTTCAATCAAGTCAAGTGAACTGTGACGTAGGTTGAGTACTAGCTCTTGAAGACGCCTGATGGACTCGGGTCGTCCAGTTGTTTGAGCTGTCCAAAATTACTGATCCAAGAGGATAGACAATCTTTCAAGGATCAGGTAATGCCATGATCCTGGTAATGGAATCTGTAAATAGCCGTCCGAGAAAATAAGTCTCAAAACTTAATTTATAATCTGACATATTCTTAAAATAGTTTACCCCACTCTCACGGGAAGTGAATACTTACGTGCCTGAGCACGATAATGGCTCGGAGGCCATTTGCGAGCTACTATTACAACATCGCTGACTTTTGATAACACAGAAAATTCAAGACGAGAGTAACTGTAAGGATGGAACAAGCCAAAGGGTCCAATCGGCCATCGGTGTAAATTAGGATTAAGCAGCTCCTGACTCGGGGCGTGAGCTCGAATCCTGATTTGACTCATTACCTGGTTAACTATTCTTTTCGAGAATTTTTCCAATTGTAAGGAGAAATCAGGTAATCCATACCGAATCCTCTGTCTCTTCTCGTTAAAATGTCATCCGCTACGACGAATTCCACGGATACTACATAACCTCACAGTTGATAAAATGCCCTTAAATAACCGAGAGGGAGTAGAGAGTGTTGGTGGAATGATAGAGGAAAGAGAAGCTACCCTAGAAATACCATCTAACGTCTATTTTATCTGTCACAATTTCCGTCACGAACAGTCGTTGATTAAAGTAGCGGCTTGCATGTTTGGAAGATCGCTTGAGCAACAGACGGGCAAATAACGGATTAGAGAAAGGTACAATGATTCAGTGTGATGAAGATGAATTTGATGATGATGATGGAGATGGAGATGATGTTATGATAGTGAGAAGCAAATAATGAACAGCTATGATATACAACCCGCCTCGGACATAATAATATTGTGGCACCCGTCTGGAACGTTCTGGTCGCCTCTGGTTGCCTCGGGAGTGTGCTCGCGCATCCAGAGGGAAGGAAGGCGCGGGGAACGGAAACACGAACCACTGACGCTAGCTGCGGTGCGGAGCGAGGGGAGAAAAGCTACTGTGGCTGGGCGGAAGTAAGAAAGCATCGAGACACGGACCTCTCTCGAAGATTATGTAAGCCATGCGAATCGAAGATCCGAGAACATGCGGTTTAGTAACAAAAGCGCGAGCAGTCTTCGGCAGTGAGTCAGTCTGTCTTCGGAAGTCATCCTACACGTGAGTCTTCGAGCGAGCAAGGATGCCAGCCTTCGAGACCGGGTTTCGACGTGCAGAGAACCGCTACTGGGAAGACCGGAGTTCGACGTGTCGTGAAAAGTAGCCAGAAGCCCGGGGTTTGACGTGCAGTGAACTTGAGTGAGTGAGCTAGAAGAACTAGCCAAGGCGAACGAACTGTGAACTGAGAACTGACAGTTTTGTTCTGCACATAGTACTTTGTGAACATTAATTGAAATTAGGCGTACATTGTTGTTCTTCTCAATAATACACATTTATTGTCATTGTCATCGTGTGGTGTGCAATAACGTATATTGTGTTGCTGTGTTGAGTGGAATACCCATTCTTGTAGGGTGAATCATTAAGAATAAAAGTCACATTATTGTCTGGTAGTGGGTAAAAGTAGAAATAAAAGTTACAATATTTTTCTCTTATTAATTCAGGAATGGAACTGTTCTACGTGCTTTAATCATTTCTAAGGTCACTGTCACTTTGCTATGTCACTATCATATTCGTTTACTGAATAGAATTGGCGACAGCGAGATGAGTTTCAGGAGTCGCCATAGGATTGTGTGATGTTCACCTTACGGTTGGAGAAGCCACCGGCGTGGCTCAGTCGGTTAAGGCGCTTGATTGCCGGTCTGAAGTTGCGCTCGGGCGCGGATTCGATCCCCATTTGGGCTGATTACCTGGTTGGATTTTTTCCGAGGTTTTCCCCAACCGTAAGGTGAATTCCAGTTAACCTATGGCGAATTCTCGGCCTCATCTCGCCAAATACCATCTCGCTATCACCAATCTCATTGACGCTAAATAACCTCGTAGTTAATATAGCGTCGTTAAATAACCAACTAAAAAAAAGGTTGGAGACTTTTACAACCGCGAGTAGCCACGTTGCACGTTACACCTAGATAATGCCTTCTGTTTTGCACTCGCTTTTATGTCAAACCCTAAGATATATTATGCATGTCTTTGTCGCTTTCTTGATTGAGGGGAAAACAACACCAGTGCCGCTTCAAGCACTTGACGTATGTCCTTGATTTGACATATCTCTACCTTAAATGAGTGCTCACTGGGATGTCGTTCCCAATGTTTTATCAGCTGCGCGAGCACGCGGTAATGTAATGCTTCAAAGCAGGTGGCATGTTTCTTCGAAAATGCTGCTGAAAGGTCTGTCAAATGCTGTTCTATATTCGATGAATTTCGCAATTGAGGATTTGAGAAATCGTTACACTGTAAATTTTACCTTGGTACAGGGATAGACAGCCACATACAGATAATTGATACCAAAAGTAATAAATTTCCAGCCTATAGTTGTGGAGTAAAACCAGTAGGCCCGTGTTGAATTCATGGTTGGGACAAGTTATCAGATTGAGGTTTTCTTCCGGGGTTTTCCCTCAACCCACAAGAGTAAATGCTGAGTAACTTTCGGCGCTGGACCCTGGACTCATTTATCTAGGATTATCACCTTCATCTTATTCAGACGCTAGATAACCATAGCTGTTGATAAGCGTCGTAAAATAACCAATAAAAATAAATAAGTTTCCAATGTTAACATACAAGCCTACAGTACAGAAAACACAGTGCATAGCCGGATAATGTAAACAAGTCGTAGCCTGTTCCCTCTCCCTACTCACCAACTATATGATAAGGTAAAGAGCATGTGATCTTGCGTGACTGTTTACATTCTCCGTATATCCATTGCGCCGAGTGTATATAAATACAATTACAATTTCATTAAAGATGAGGGCTATATAGAAAAAAAAAAAAAAGATGAAGTGAAGCCGTAGAAAGTCCATTGACCTAATCCGTTCGTCCTCCGGTTTCCTAGTAAACGATTATGTTCATATTGTTGGGTTTACTGCCTGAATGTACAGTTTTTCTCTCTTAGTTACTGTAGACTGCAAGGATGAGGAATATCCGCATTTTCAAACAAATTAGTGAACTCAGTTCATTAGAGAGTACGACCTTGCAGAGACAGCTTTAAATATTCTTAACCCGTACAAGGAAGGCAGAGACGCAGCGTCTTGGTACGGGGCTGACGCAGTTAACAGCGTCTGCCTGGAATCAACAAAAGGAGATACACAAATACCCTGTGCTAATGCCGGTTCATTAGCAGCATTACCGGCTCTGAACGAAACAAGAAAAAGACACGGAAAGAAGGAGAATTATAGATTGTTCTTCTTGACCGCAAAGTACCTTGGGAACCTAATTTCCCAACTACTCAACTGAGTTGTTACACTCCCTTTCTCCAGCTTACTAATTACGTTCTATTATGATATTCATATATACAAACATACATACAGTATTATTTCTGATTAACACATAGGGTTATTCGTTTCTCTGTGATCATGATTTTAAGTACCATTTGCATGCTTATAGCTTGTTATAATTGTGCTGTATACTGAAAGTTGGTATTGTTATTACTGTAATCCACATCAAGAGGAGTATTATTTCCAAGACTCTAGAGCGTACCTTAGTTGTAACTTTTCTCGAAACATAAGATAGGCTAGCTGTTGAGTTAAAACCTACTTAAGAATCGATAAAATCATATTTACAGATAATCCTGCGTAGCTAGTAGGGATTAAATTTTATATAAGACATTTTCAGGGTAGTGCGCACTTTCCAACAGAGCTGTTATTTCACAATTCTCCGGTAAATAATCTGTTTCCCCGAGAAATTCCTCATAACATTTTGTAGCGAATATATTAATTTTTTTCAGTTGAGCCAGGTCTGTTATTTGGTAATATATCTGTGGACCAAATGAGGTACGCAATTTTCTTTATCTCTGTCATCTCATGCAATAATAACTTATCCGAAACGGCAGAGACTTCAAGGCGAGGTTAATGAATTCTGCCTCCTCCTTCACGTATGTCGTATTCAAATAAAATGAACTTAATAAGAGTATTGGTATACATTTTTGCTAAATATCTTGGAAGATGTGTTTATACTTTATACAGGCCATAGACTATGTAAAGAATAAAACAGATTGTGATAAGTCTTGATTTACACTCTTCTGAACAATTCCACGAGTCATTAAGTACAATGTATATTAAAATTATGTTCACTTTCATATGCTTAATGCTTAAGTAAATATATTTTATTTGGTTATTTTACGACACTTTATCAACTGCTATGGTAATCTAGAATTTGAACGAGATGAAGGTGATAATGACAGCGAAATGAGACCAGGGTTCAACGCCGAAAGTTATCTAGCATTTGCTATTAATGGGTCGAGGGAAAACCGCTGAAAAAACCTTAACTAATTAACTTATCCCAACCAGGATTTGAACGCGGGCCAGCTCGTTTCACGATTAGGCGTGCTAACCGTTACTTCACAGCGATGGACAAGTATTAATGAGAATTTAGCCGTGGTAGAGACTCAGAACCAAAATTTGAATCACCTGAATTTTCGAAGTTCCAGTAAGTTCAGTAAGCACTGAGCATGCACGGTATGTTATAACTGGAACTCGGAAACTTCAGGTGGCCCAAATTTTGTTTCTGGGTCTGTACAGGTCATTTGATAACCAAACGTTAAGAGTATGAAGTTCTAAATTTCGGAAAACATATTACTTCTGTTTCCATTAGAGATATTGTTGAAACTTGCTGCAGTTAACGAAAACAAATTCAGTAAAAATTATACAAAGGTTATTTCGTAGATTATTCCGAATTGACCATCAACCAGATTATTCGAGTAGGCGTTCTACTACCGCTAATCTGGCCCATCGCCCTTAGCCCCCCAGGCCACCAGACTTGACACACTCTGACACTTCTTTCTTTTAGGGTATGTGAAGGATGCAACAACCTCCACTACAAGACCCTGAAGAAGTAATACATGGGGCCACTGCTGCGATTACATCCATAAACAGATGTTGGAGAGAGTCTGGCAAGAATTGGACTGTCGTATTGATGTAGGCTAAGGTGTGTAACAAGGTGTTCTCTCATCGAATGTTTATAATGTGCCTATAAAAAGTTTGAGAGTTCCTTAAACAAATTATATGTACCATGTTATGGCATCATTAATACTCAATAAGAATGATAGCCATATGAATGTTTTACCATATTATTTTGAAACTCAGTATATATATTCGGGACAATAATTATCAGTAATGTCAGTTGATATTATACAATATAAACTTAAATGAGGCAGTAGAGCAAGTGGACAGTTTCAAATACTTGAGGTGTACTAAAAGCAGTAACATGAGCTACTGCCAGGAAGTCAAAAGGAGGATAGCAATGGCAAAGAAAACTTTTAATAGAAAAAGGAGCATCTTCTACGGACCTCTGGAAAAAGAACTAAGGAAGAGACTAGTGAAGTGCTTTGTATGGAGTGTGACATTGTATGGACAGAAACAAGGACATTACAACGAAGTGAAGAGAAATGAATAGAAGCATTTCAAATATGGATATGGAGAAGAATGGAACGTGTGAAGTGAACGGACAGAATAAGAATTGATGCTGTGTTGGAAAGAGTGAGTGAAGAAAGAATGGTGCTGAAACTGATCAGAAAGAGGAAAAGGAATTGGTTGGGTCACTGGCTGAGAAGAAACTGCCTACTGCCTACTGAAGGATGGACTGGAAGGAATGATGAGCGGGAGAAGAGTTCGGTGCAGAAGAAGGTATCATATGATAGATGACATTAAGATATATGGGTCATATGAGGAAAGAGAGAGGAAGGCAGAAAATAGGAAAGATTGGAGAAAGCTGGGTTTGCAGTGGAAGACCTGCCCTTGGGCAGAACAATGAATGAATGAAAAATGTCAGTTGGAGCAAAGAATTACCCATATTTTCAAAACTACAGATTAGTGGAAGATAGGGTTATATGAAATATCTGAATAGTATTTTAGGACGAACACATGTATCGTGTTGCTTGTTATATTGTATTATGACAATTGACAGAGTTTTGCCACTAAAATGTTGGTAAACATGGAATCAAATTTCGTAGATTCGTTCCAGTGAACTTATAAGTATGTTGCCATTCACAATATTGTCCTATGTTATAGAACTCAAAATATTAAGTAAAATATATCCTAGAACTGTCGTATTTAAAGTAGTGTACAGTATATTCCTACGGTGTGATTCTAGTCATAGCATTTATGGCTGAAAATTCAGCAGGAACGGGTTGAATTCCCAGCACAGAATGAGAAAACTAGTATGAATAGTTATTAAGTGTAGCTGAGAATAAGAGAAATGAAGTACGATAAGGAGATACATTAGAAGGAGGGTTAAGTGAAAGTGAAGGACCTGTGTCGTAGAAGTCTGCCGTCTGAGATCGGAACCAGTGTGTGACAGCCATCTGCACCTCTCTGTCGATTCCATGGTATGACAGATGTCTCAATTTCAGTGGAGATATGTTGAAAAATAGCTCAACTGTTGTTGTATCTATTCCAATATATTTTTCCAATGATATTGTTTTCTCTTACTGTTAACGACCCATGGGACTGTAAACTGCCTTCATAATTGCGCTCGAGTGGCCAAAATTTGTACAACCACTTGTTTTGACATTATTAACATGATGGAAGAAAAAAAAAAAACTTTTGTAATTGCCCCCATGAGAATGTATGCTTGTGAGATAAAAAGATGGAGATTAAAGTTGAGAGTTTCTGAAAATGTTAACACAACAATTGTACAGAACAGGTGCTACGATCTATATGTAGAAGTGAACTTAACTTAAGAAGTTATAATGTTTGATAATTTTTATCCTTAGGATGAGTTCCATCTCTGCAGTTAAATTACTAGAAAGTGAGAAGTTAGTTTGGCCTCTGAGCGCTTCGATATTGTTAAGCCATAATTACATGAATATTCAGTAGAGTTTTAGGAGATAAACTTGCGGCCTGAACTCATGACTCCCATAAAAAAACCTATAATGACTATGTTATGGTGCTGTAGTTTCCTTTACTGGTTATGATATTTATAAAATATATTAATATTTTTAATTTAATTATTTCTTTATTATTTTATTTTCATTATTTAAATTTAAATATACAGAATACAGAATATAATTACAACAATAGAAATAGAAATAAAATAATACAATCAATACAAAAAAGAATATACAGTCATACTGACAAAATTTGAGGACCAAATGAGCAGCGCTAGTGTTCGGTCGCAGTTCAGATATATTATTAATAGGCCTATAAGAGGATATACAAAATAAAATAAAATAAAATAGGAACTAAAATTAAAATTACAACTACAGTGAAATTATATAATATAATGTAATTTATTAATATAAGAGGAATATACAAAATAAAATAAAATAAAATAGGAACTAAAATTAAAATTACAGCTGCAATGAAATTATATAATATAATATTAATATAGAGAAGAATAATATCGTATGTGAATAAAGTAGGACAATTTATGAAAATATATATTAAAAATTATAGAATACAATATAATATAGGCTGATTAATTCATACACATAGGCTATAAATTTATTTAATCAAATTGAAGACATTAACACATTTCTAATTTTCTTGTTATATGTTAGTGGGTTACATGTTAGAAGTTCTGGGTGTAATTTAGCTAAAGAATTATACAACCGAGGGCCAAAATTAATGCTATGCTTTAGACCAGCAGATGTGAAATATTTAGATTCTACTAAAGTTGAATTATTATTTCGTCTTGTGTCATGATTATGTGCCTGTACTATAAACTTATTACGATTTTTATGATAAAATTTTGAAGAATATATTTATAAATTTGTTCAATATTAAATACATTAAATTCAGAATAAATTAATTTAGTTGGATAATCAAAACGTTTATTCAAACAAATTTTAATTATTCGTTTTAGTAGTAAATTTAACGGACTAAGATTAATTTTTGTACTTCCACCCCAAACAATAATACCATATTGAATGATAGACTGAAAAATGGCCAAATAAACATTTCGTAGAACTCTAATGGATAAGTAGCATCGAAGATTAATGAATTTATAAATTGTTGAAAACACTTATTATAATATTTATAGTATATACTTATTCGTTACATTTCATGTTATACATTATTTTCGAACAAATATGTTCAAACTCGTAACTTAACGAAGATTTTTGTTAATCATTTCTCAGGCTATTTTCGGAAAATTCTCTAATAATTAAAATTTTAGAATCTTTATCCAGGCAATGCTTTCGTTAGACCCTATACAAACCAACGAGGCAGCTAGTCACGTGGGAATAAGTGGATTATTACTCCGAGTAAAGCCAAGTAACCCGGACAGGCCAGCAAACCTCTGATGAAGAGAAAGCGGATGACAAAGATGGCGTTATACAAACTCTGCAGAGGAAAAAGAGACGGACGAAGACTTCTCCGCCGCCTCTTAGCTACTGTATATGTTCAAAGTTAATGGAAATAAACAGATCTATATATTCTACTCACAGCACCAAGCATAGACCCTATATAGGTATACTACTTTATACAGAGACTGAAGTTTAAAGGGTGAATTCATATATAGGAGGAAGTTTTATGCATCTACAAACATGGCGGGCCTGAATATAGAATACGTTATGGAACTTGCCATATGGACGACGCGACTCTGCGTACCCGAGCACAAAGAAAGATCATGCGCAGTCTGTAAATTATTCTCATTCATGGCTCTCTCAGAGTTTTTGTACCAAATGGATGACGTTTTAAAATTTACTCCACACGCCAATTCGTTCCACGTCTTCTAAAAAGAGCTCTGAGAGAGCCGATGCACTTAAAATGTAAATTAAGAATGACAGAATAATGAGAACTGTCTCTCACAAAGAAGAAGTCAGTTTTCATCACTGCTTATCAACAATTGGCAGAGTAAAGACAAAAGAGTGATTTTATACATACAGTATGTTAAAGACTGTGGAGGTTGCTAATGATGAATCAAAAGTTCTGTTTACTTAATAAGATCTACTTTGTGTCCACCTCAATTAATGAGGAATACCATAACATAATTACCAATAAGCCACCGGCTAGGCTCAGTCGGTTAAGGCGCTTGCCTGCCGGTCTGAAGTTGCGCTCGGGCGCGGGTTCGATCCCCGCTTGGGCTGATTACCTGGTTGGGTTTTTTCCGAGGTTTTCCCTAACCGTAAGGTGAATTCCAGGTAATCTATAGCAAATCCTCGGCCTCATCTCGTCAAATACCATTTCGCTATCCCCAATCCCATCGACGCGTCGTTAAATAACCAACTCGTCTACCAATAAATTCGGAAATAATCAACATCAGTTTTCTCAGAATGAATTACACGCAATAAATTCATGTTTACGGATTATCACTTCCATAATTATTGTACATTTAATTACATGTTTAGATTTCACTGTGCTCACTTATAATACAAATAAATATTTCCATTATTACGTTGTTTTTGATATTACTAGAGAGAAAAAATCCAGGAAGGAATAACTGCCCTATACTATGAGGTATCATTTGGCTACAGCCACGTAATTAATTTATTTATGTACAAAAAATATTTCTATATAGTTAAGTTTTCCTTCTTTTTCTTTGACTTTTAGCAACTATCCCTTTAACTCAATTATACAGTCTGATCCGTTTTGGGTATGGATAATATTAATTTATTATTATAAAGCTATTATGATAGTAGTAAAAATTTCTTGCTGGTTATATTATGATGAAAAGATGGGAGTTTCCATATATGACAATCAACAATACATAATCTGGAAGTATAAATGAAAATCGTAGATGACTGATGATTGAAATTGCTACTACAAATCAACAGCGGGGACAATATGTTCTTTGGTATGTTAAAGTTGAGAGTGTTAAAAGAGTTCAAAGGGAATTTCGACGTGAGTATGGTGTGCGTAATGTACCTAAATACGATTCCATAATGTTGTGGTATCGAACATTCGTAGAAACAGGTCCTGCGTTAAAAAAAAAAAAAAAAAAAAAAAACATGCAAGAGGTCGCAGGCGAAACTCAGTACGAGAAGCAGCTATTTCTTGGCTTGGTTCCCAAACTCCCCAGATCTAACCCCTCCTGTCTTCTTCATGTAGGATTTTGTTAAAAACATTGTCAATTCACAGAAACCCAGGAAAATTGATCCGAGAGTAAAAATTACTCAAGCTTTTCAACAAATCATCCCTCTTATGTTACAACGGACATGGGCTGAATTGCATCACCGTTATGAGTTGTGCAGGGTGCGCAATGGGGGTCATGTTGAGCTCTGAGGAATCTCCCATCTTTCTGTGTTGTATGCACAATGTTTCAACAAGTGAAGTTCAATAGTAAATATTTTACTGTGTTTTTATTTTGTTCATACCCAAACGGATCATCCTCTATACATTCATTCATTTATAAAACTGTATAAATAGTAATTTACAATTAACAAATAAGAATTTAAAATTTCTATAGGTAGATCCTGGAGAATTGATGTATTGATATGAAATCTATGGAAAAAAATTACACAAAATTTTGAAATGGTTCCATATGCTTCAACAATAATCTAATCACCCCCCCCCCAGCGATTTTCAGGTATGTTGTATTTGTCTATCAGATATTTGAAGCAAGATTCATAGTGCCTCTTTTTTCACGATTTACTTCTCTGCTCTGTACAGCACTTTGTTCAAAACGTACTGTTGGGTCAATAACAAAGGCAATGTTCATTTTCCTGTCGATTGAAATGATGATTCTGGTCATATCTATACTAATAATAAATCTGTTGCCGAAATTTTTCTGGTAATTTTCGATTTTCCAAAAATAATTGGTCCTAACATATACAATTAACCACCCTGAAACCGAAAATCGCATTTTTTAAATTTTTGTTTGTATGCCTGTCTGTATGTTTGTTACCTTTTCACGCGATAATGGCTGAACCGATTTATATGAAAATTGGAATATAAATTAAGTTCGTTGTAACTTAGATTTTAGGCTATATGGCATTCAAATTAATTTATTTGAAAGGGGGGTTATAAGGGGGCCTGAATTAAATAAATCGAAATATCTCGCTTATTATTGATTTGTGTGAAAAATGTTACATAACAAAAGTTTCTTTGAAAATGATTTCCGATAAGTTTAATTCTTTACAAAAGTTTGATAGGACTGATATTTAATGAGATAAATTAGTTTTAAAATTAAAATAACGCCATCTAAGACGGTGCAATGAATTAAGAAAAAATGACTTCGCCTTGGACAACAACAATCGAAACAGGGGCCTTGGACATCAAAAATTGAAAGATATTAAACATAGCCTACAGAGACTGTTTCTGTGTTTGTATGAAGTAATGCCAGAAGCTAAATTAACCGATTTGTGTAATTAATTATTATTTCACCATTGGGAAGTGTAGTTTCTCTAGATGGACATAATGCTATAATGTTATTACAGTAACGTCTGAGTAAATCGAGGACAGGTAAGATTAAAATAGCTTCTTATGCACAGAAAATTTGATAGGCTATTTTGTACATTCGTTTTCTGTATTTCTTAAAATAATATTTATGTACACTCATTTTAATCTTAGAGAATTAACGAACAACGAGAGTGTATTGATTTAGTATGAAGTAATAGTACGTTAGCTTAGCAACCCATTATTATATAATTCAAATTTTAACTATGCTCAATTGAATCGTGTTAAAATACATAAAATATATATGCAATAAATGCAATGCAAAAAAATTGGGTAATGAGCGAAGCAGATTATCTTGCGCTGTTGTAAAAGTTGTTCCCTGGATCAAAGGTCCTATTTTAATTATGTAATTACTTTATATTTATTTCTAACAGGTGCAGCGGAGCGCACGGGTACGGCTAGTTTCTAAATAAATATGTTCATTCTTTGTTTACGAATTCAGTGCAGTAGGCCGTGACAGTGAAAGTAATGTGATACGATGCAAGTAAATCAAATATCTTATCCAGTATAACTGTATGCGTTGTTATATTAATTTCATTGACTAATTATTTAATAACATAAGGTAGTCTCGAAATATTAATATTAAATATCACGCATGGTTTTAATTTTCTTTTAATATTAAATATCACGCGTGGTTTTAATTTTCTTTTGATATTAAATATCACGCGTTGTTTTAATTTTCTTTTAATATTAAATATCACTCGTTGTTTTAATTTTCTTTTAATATCACGCGTGGTTTTAATTTTCTTTTAATATTAAATATCACGCGTGGTTTTAATTTTCTTTTAATATTAAATATCACGCGTGGTTTTAATTTTCTTTTAATATTAAATATCACGCATGGTTTTAATTTTCTTTTAATATTAAATATCACGCGTGGTTTTAATTTTCTTTTAATATTAAATATCACGCGTGGTTTTAATTTTCTTTTAATATTAAATATCACGCGTGGTTTTAATTTTCTTTTAATATTAAATATCATGCGTTGTTTTAATTTTCTTTTAATATTAAATATCACGCGTGGTTTTAATTTTCTTTTAATATTAAATATCACGCGTGGTTTTAATTTTCTTTTAATATTAAATATCACGTGTGGTTTTAATCTTCTTTTAATATTAAATATCACGCGTTGTTTTAATTTTCTTTTAATATTAAATATCACGCGTGGTTTTAATTTTCTTTTAATATTAAATATCACGCGTGGTTTTAATTTTCTTTTAACATTAAATATCACGCGTGGTTTTAATTTTCTTTTAATATTAAATATCACTCGTGGTTTTAATTTTCTTTTAATATTAAATATCACGAGTGGTTTTAATTTTCTTTTAATATTAAATATCACGCGTGGTTTTAATTTTCTTTTAATATTAAATATCACGCATGGTTTTAATATTCTTTTAATATTAAATATCACGCGTGGTTTTAATTTTCTTTTAATATTAAATATCACGCATGGTTTTAATTTTCTTTTAATATTAAATATCACGCGTGGTTTTAATTTTCTTTTAATATTAAATATCACGTATGGTTTTAATTTTCTTTTAATATTAAATATCACGCGTGGTTTTAATTTTCTTTTAATATTAAATATCACGCGTGGTTTTAATTTTCTTTTAATATTAAATATCACGCGTGGTTTTAATTTTCTTTTAATATTAAATATCACGCGTGGTTTTAATTTTCTTTTAATATTAAATATCACGCGTGGTTTTAATTTTCTTTTAATATTAAATATCACGCATGGTTTTAATTTTATTTTAATATTAAATATCACGCGTGGTTTTAATTTTCTTTTAATATTAAATATCACGCGTGGTTTTAATTTTCTTTTAATATTGAATATCACGCGTGGTTTTAATTTTCTTTTAATATTAAATATCACGCGTGGTTTTAATTTTCTTTTAATATTAAATATCACGCGTGGTTTTAATTTTTTTTAATATTAAATATCACACGTGGTTTTAATTTTCTTTTAATATTAAATATCACGCGTGGTTTTAATTTTCTTTTAATATTAAATATCACGCGTGGCTTTAATTTTATTTTCATAAAATCACGATCTCTTGCGATATTGTCTATGAAAAACTCGAAATATAATTTCTGCAATATCAGAGTATCTCTTATTTTAATTTCTTATTGTACGAAGTTTTAAAGGGACAGACTAAACGGGTCTGGAACACAGACTTCTTCTTTTATCAGTCCTGAACGTAAGTTCTGAGATAATGTTGTCTCCTAAGCAGACAAGGGGAATAAAAGCAAGCACACTAACAGAGAAGGCGGCAGACCACATCTTTTAGGTCAATAGTTTTGTAATCTTTGAGAATTGGATACTTTGGCTTTGCTATATTCCATTTTGATAATGAAATTCCATCCGAATCAGTCTCATCAAAATGTGTGATCCAAAAAGAGAGAACGGCAGGACACAACAGAACAGCAGCTACGTGTAATACAGGTTGCGAAGTTCAGTTATCTTTTTTTAGGCCTACACCTCCACTTTCATTCAACTTTTCCTACTCATATCCTACCTTCCGGTCTACGAAAGAACATTTCGCCTGCACTTAATTCGGCTTTCCATTGTTCCCCACGAGACTTATATTTCATTACTTTAATAATGTCAGAGGGAGAGAGAAAAAACTTGTCACAAACTCTTGCTACGCAATTTCCTCCATTTTCTTCTCTGTTTTGCTGTGTGAGATGCAGGATTTATTTTCTGCTGTGTTTTAATACAGTATATTATGTAAACTGCTTATGGCGTGAACACATGTCCAGAGAAGACAGGTAATATAAACATTCTGTTTAGAATGAAGTGCTTGATGTAATTTGCAGCCTACCATTGTATGTGTAAGATTTAAAGCGCAGCTTCAGCATTGCGTGCACCGTCATGGGGAGTGCCCGAATGTCTATCCGGTGTGGCAGTGTCGTTTCTTTTGTCGCGTTGCAAGAAAAGGAATAAGCTTTCGTGATAGCCGATGTTGTTGATACTTTTCCAGATGGAAGCTAATGATGTACAGTACAATAAAGCATTTCACAGCCAAATTATACAGAGTGTACGAATGGAAACAGGTTTCGCTCAATACGGCGCAGTTGAAAAGTGATGCGGGCAAGTAGACAAAAGCCCGATTAGAGGTGAGTCAGTGCTTTAACTTTCCAGAATAAAATCTCGCGGCTCTACAGTTCAGATTTATTAGGCTACCTTACAATAAAATGGTGGAAATGTAGCCCGACACTTTTGTGTGATTTCTTAAATTTGTGCTAGTTCTTCGTAATAAAGGCTACACACCATAAATGAAAATACGCTGTTCTAATGTGTGCTGCATTGCCACGAACTAAAATGAATATTGTAGTCTACTGAATGGAAGTCAGCTGTATACTAATGCTCAAAACTTGACGTACCTGAAGATTGTGTTATCTGTCCATACTGCGCAACATAAAATCTTCATGCTCCATCCAGGGAACACAAATTTTTTGTGTCTATAACAGTAAAAGGACGATGAAATTTACCTGAACTCTCTGTAAAAGATCGGGGTTTATTGTTATTGGCAAAAAAATTGGATATTTTCAGCCTTTAGTAAATGTACCCACATAGCTACCTACCTACCTGCTTAGCAGATTGAAGGTACATAAAAAGATTGAGGCTCCTGGTAAAATATATTGACAAACTCTCTCACGTTTAACTTCGATTCTGAATAGCTTCTATAGCTGAAAGTGTCGTAAATAAAGAACTACGATTACTACTACCAGTACCAGAATTTGATGCATATTACAGCTTGAGAGCCCTTATTTATACAGCGGTTAAGGTGCAGTTTTGGCTTCGTGCTAAGTCATAAAAGTCAGGTAAAATAATATGTATCGGATTACAGATTTTTTTTTGTTCTCAATCTGAAGTGTCGTGTTGCCTTAGGTGCAAACTGAAATCACGGTAACCCAAGATCAAGTCCACCGCTCTGATCTCGAGGTGCGTGTTCGCTCCCGAACCCAGCAGGTCGGGGTTTGATTCCCCGCTTGGGACGAGTTCCTGGGTGAGGTTTTTTTTGGGGTTCTTCCCTCACTCCTATGGATGAATATCAGGTAACTTTATCAGGCGTATAGAACCCCACTCATTCTCGCCACTTCCTTTTCCCCCCCTCATCATCCTTTCCTTATCATTCCGGTCGTCTTTCTTGGTTTTCAGATAGCGCCCGCGGCGGCCCTCCGAAGCTGCTGACGCTCTCGGCCGGCCTCCCTGGATATGCCAAAGCGTTTAGTTGGTGACCCAGCAGCGGAACCCACTCCCCTCCCGAAGGGAGGAATGGCCTAAAACTCAGACCGTTGGCCAGACGGGAGGGGTGGCGTACCGTTTGAGGGGGGAATGTGGGGAGGGGGTATTGGGGTGGAATGGTACATGGACTTAGAGAGGAATGGCGGAACTGGTCGTGTTGGGTGTTGGGGGTTAGGTCGGTTCGGCGTGAGTCGTTGGGCTACAACTCATCCCAGGGACGCACTATAGACCTCAGGTCGCGGTGCATAGGGATGTTCCCCTCCCGGCCTCATAGAGAAAGAAAAAAACAAGATTAAGGTGGTTTCACCCTATATACTCTTGATATCATAAGAGAATATCTATCACATACTGCTATGGACATGAAAATTATTTATATATACATACAATTGTACCCGGTTTTGGTCAGTTTCTAATTACGATAAGAAAGTAAAATAGGAGGGAACTTCTGCCGTAGGTACCTCCAGCCTGTCACGCAGGCGGTCCGGGTTCGAGTCCCAGTAAGGGCTGAGTACTTTCATTTAAAAATCTATAGTGACACTTGTGGCGGGCAATGTGACAGTTGTAGTTTTTCTCGTGTTCTCCCGTTTCCCTGTGTAAGACAAATATCATTGTCAACATCTCTCTTCCGTCATCATTCTATAGCTGACGACGTACGGAGGGGGTAGTTTATGGGGATGAGTGGAGTTGCCTGCTCGAAACCTTATTGGAAAACGAACCTTAGTATAGTCAGCCGATGTGAGTATGCGTAAATAGTTATATTAGATCATAGTACCTCCCCTACAAATACGGTACAATACAATAGTATGTTGCAATACAATACAACAAGAGGGAAAATTCCAGAAGGAGCGAAGTTCTGCCCTTGTTAGGAATTTCGGGAGTGGTAATGTGAGTTGCAATCTACTTAACCAATTGCCTTGCTCCTAGGTATGCTGATCCAGTGGGGACACTTATAAGATGTTTTGAATTTTACGTAAGCGAACATAAAGTAATAGTGGAATAGCAGTGACTTCAGTAATGTCTCTTTACGGCTTTATTTTTAGACTTCGAGTAGTTCTAAAAGGAAGTTCTCGAATGCAATGCATAAAATATTTTCATGAAGGAAAAGTTGTTCAGAGTTCTGCATCAGATTGTTTATTCACAATAGCAGCTAACAACGTTATCACCACTCCCACGACGCGTGCGATTGTGACAGGAAGCAGATCGGTTACGGACGAGAGCACTACTTACATGTGCACATAAAGAATTAGGCTAGATTAGAGACACGCCAATTGGTCATTAGTGCCAACTTTCATTACAAAAGGAGTTAATTTTCTATTCCAAGTCTTGGCAGCGACCTGCTTTTTTTACTCCTTGCTCTACCAATTTTCTACCGGGATAAGAAGAGAAAGATGCCACTATTTGTAAGAGCAAAAAGACTTATCTGAAGCTGCTTTCAGACAGCTCATATTTCACACAATTTGCATCCGCTGAACTGAACTAACGAAGATAGCTTAAAACTAGTAGAACTACCAAATTACGGGATAAAACTGATAATGTGAAGTGCAATAGTGAAAGGTTTCTTAAAGAGACAGTAAATTACAGGACAAGAATGTAACAATAAAAACACTCAAGCAGGAAATAAGTCATTACATTAAAAATAAAAAATATTGCATAAAAGGGATATATAAATAAGTAATTATCTGATTAAATAGTGAACATATACATACATACATACATACATACATACATACATACATACATACATACATACATACATACATACATACATACATATATACATACATAAATAAAGGAATAGATTAATAGAGGATACGTGAAAGGAAATATGTTGGAGGGCAATTAGATGAGCCCAGTAGAAATTATACTTGTTTCCAGGGTAAAGGTATGTATTAGAGATGAACAACGATCGAGAAAACAACACTAACAGCGCCCGCAAAGCCGAAAATCCGCACGACAATGTTGTATTACGTCCCGTCCTTGACGTAAAGACTGGTTGTGAGTGTTTCGAGACTCGATATTAATCATCTCCCGAAGTCCCGAAGTTCCGAAGTCAGCAGTTGTTTATACCTGACTGAACTTTTATCTACTTTGGCAACTGCTATAAATGTATAAAAAGTCAAGTAACCTATTTGAAACATCTCTAAATTTAAGTGTATAATAATCCGTTTCCCAGTCTTTATTTAATTACCAGGCCCTTATTAAAAGGCTAAGAATTTTCTTTTCATTTGTTTAAGATCAAGTGTGCAATCTCAAGTAAAAAGATATTCATGTCATGTTTTATGTTTCTTAGAAATGCAAATTTATTTGAGATTTTTTTTATTTATACTTAACCATAGTTAGTATCATATAATAGAATCAGAACATTTTGATAACTAAGATACTGTTCTGTTTTGTCTTTTTGTCTCATTTAAACATTTATGTTATTTATGTCAATGATGTGTGTTATTCAAAGTTATGAAATCTTTCCACGCCGACAAAATGCTATTTTGAGAATGACGAGCGAGACTCGAAGCGCAGCGAGAATGACGAGCCGAGACTCGAAAGACAAATGCAGCGAACACAGCGAGCGAGAGCGGCAGTTAGTTTTGTTCATCTCTAGTATGTATAGTCCTGTCGCTCTTATTTCCGGCGGACAATCACGTTGCAAGTCGGCTACATTTAAACGTGTGGGTCTTATCATTCGCTGCTGATGACATTATGCACTTCCTAAGGCTCTATAAATACTTAATATAATTGCCCGCCATTTTAGTTTTTTCGTTGGCGTTCGTAGAGAGCACACTAAGACATTATTTGCCGCTCAATTATTTGCTCAATTACAGTGCGTTTGATTTATTATCATAGGAGCTAAGACATGATAATTTTTGACGGTGCGGCAAATAGATTCCTCGTCTGATAGCTCTGCAACGAAAGAACAAAAATGGCAAACGATACTACCTATCTAGACTTTATAGAGCCTTGACTTTCTAAGGTGTAAGCAAAGAGGAGGAGTCACGCCGGAAATAACAGCGACTCGACTTTAGTATTCCTTGACAACGACTAAACAAATCCAGGCTTGATACTGAGAAATTTACTATCAAGTATATGAAGTATGATAAACATTGAACAAAAATACAAAAGAAGTAACAATGATGTGATAAAATTCAGAAACGATTTGTTATAATAAGCTTACAAAAATATTTATTGTCATATGGAGTTTATGGATGTAATATACTGTACTGAACTGTGACAATTTTAAGCTACGAAAGAATTGCAAATAGATCGTACAACTGCAAAGATCATTACTTCACGAGTGAAATTAAATAATGTGGGAAATACAAGACGAAATAACGCATAAAAGGAGAAGGAATTAATTAAAGATCAAATTAAAAAATAAAAATAAACAGTGGGAGGAAATGTGTGACATAAAAAGTATTACAGGAACAAAAGAATAAACAATTATGAAGAGAAAAGAAAAGAAAACTAGGAGTGAAAGAGATAGGATAGAAGAATAAAGTAGAAAACATTAAGAGAGTAAATGGAATGAATAGAATGAAGAAGGAAGTTTTCTTATATCTAAAGCAATTACACGTAATAATAAATAATAATTTTCTTTTAGCTTGAAATGTTCAGTTAATTTTGTATCATGATAGCATAAAATTGCATACATATGAGCGAACAAAAGATCGACGGGATAGATCTGATACACTGACAGAATAGTGAATGGAAGAGATGCAGAAAATATGACGGCATGTCAATTGTGTGGCTTCGTGCAGCGTGCTGTAAAAGCAATGTTGCGTTCTCATTAAACCGTGACACTGGTATAGGATATTATATATCTTTTTTGCAACGAGCACCGCCATCCTACTCTTGCAATCTAGCGCCACAAAACACCACGATTCTAATACTGATTTATCGACTATACATCCAGGCAGAACCCATATTTTAAATCATATGCTACACAGGCTATTTTGATTTGTTTTTGTTAATATAAAGTCTCATGCATCCCTGCCCATATAAAGCAGAATGGTGGTCAATGATATATTCATAGGCAAGACAACAGCATTACATTAATCAGACTCGTATATGTTAAGTTTTTGCTACCAATGCAGAAACAGTGCAACAGTGTAGTTCATTGGTTAGCGATCTGGAATCGTGCTCCTAGACTGCGCTTGCACAAGGTTTTGAATCTCGCTTAACTGATTATCTGCTAGGATTTTCCAAACTTTCTCTTCTAACACTAAAGCGAATGTTAGGTAATCCCATGGCGAATCCTGGATTTATCTAGCAAAATACAGGGTGTTTGAAAGAAACAGATTCCGTTCAGATAATGCAGTCGGCCTTTTACTGGTATTAATCTAGCGCGACTACCGAGAAAATGGTTTGTACATTTCCCTTGGATCGAGCGTGGGAAGGTTTTTGTGTTGCTTAGCGTGGAAAAGAACATAGGCCGAAGGGACAACAAGGACAGGGTTAGTATACAGCTGACTTTCATTCGTTGAATTTCAGTTTAGTTCGTGGCAATGCAGTATACCAGTACATTAGAAAAACGAATATTCAGTTTAAGATACGTATATTAGAAAAAAATATATATTATGAAGAAATCGTAAAAGAAGTATCATGCTATATTTCTAGAAATATCCTGGTATTTAACAACCACATGATTAAGTAATCTAGGACTTAGTGAAAGAAGTGAGAGAAATCGACTAAATTTTTTAATAAAATATAAAAGGAATGTGCATTAATCGCGTTCAAACTGCAGAAAAACTCGATGACACAAGCTATAGACTACAAGAAGATGTATTCAAGACATCAGCTTGGAAAGCGACGACATTGTTGAAACTTAAGTCTTATAAGGCAACAGTCGTTTATAAATTGAACGAAACTGACGATGTACCTACCTAGTGTCCAAATGAATTCATAGAGACAAAATCTGTTGTGTCTAGGAATATTTTTGAAAGATGTGAAATATGCATTAGAGAGGATGGTAATTCCATAACTTACATCTGTAATGTAGAGTAGCGAGTTTTTATTGCTGAAAGCTCATGCGCTGAATCACTGCTAAGCGGGCAGTTATTTGCCCATTATCACTTTTCGAACGGCGACGTAATAATCGAAACCTGTTTTTAAACGTACATCCATTAAAATCTCTATTACAAATTCTACCACTCTCGTTAATCTAGCAATTGATACAGGATCTTCAAATAACCGATAAAAAAACTGAAGCAGAATCATCACCATATTAAATATAAAACACTAAGCTTTATTTCCTTATTACTTCATGAAATGTATCATTTGTAAGTAGTTTAACATTCACAGTGTAGGTATAAGTGCCTAATTTTAAGAAGACATTTTAATTTGACCAATATTGTCAGACTGAAAGTGGGCTTGTTGTCATTCTGCAGGTAAAAGAGTGGCAGAATGGGAATAAACGTAAAAGAATATGTATCTTGCATCCATAAGCTAAGCACTAAAAGTGATATATTTCCAAAGTGCATATTTCAAATTCAATTTGCTATTTAGAGCAGTGATGACTTACTCAGTATGTGGATTCACGATCAAAAAGAGCAACATTGGCAGCGAAGAGTGCTTTTGTAAAGAACACGATGTGGTCACTACTGATTTATAGTAAGTATAGAATTCTGTACAGGTTACCGAGAAAAAAATGTTGGTAAATAAGGATACAGACATGGAATGCCTTTATTCGTGTAAGAGATTAACATTCTAATTGGAACTGCAAGCTCATTTTCGCTGCAATTATCATCACCGTTCTCATTATCTTCTGTAGAATTAACTTCGTTGTCTTCATAGTCACTTCCATGCAGACTTTTTATCTCTTTTTCAATGACTTCGTTGCGACAGAATGCGAACGATTACGTCACAGGCTGTGGCTGCCAACTTGTTGAGTTCAACAAAAGTACGGTAGTTCTCTCTTTTTTAAAATACAGTTCCTTGACACAGTTTATTCACATCGTAATTTTATGTCGCAGTTTTTCCTTACTTGGAGCATTGCTAGACTCATCGAGAGACATGGTTAATGACGAAAATATTACAAAAAGCATTAACTCTAATACACGAAACCTGAATATCCAAACATATGGGTTTCAATTAATTCAATTTTTGGAATTAAACTTTTACCGACACTTACATCCAATAATTATAAGATGAATTTTACAAAATACAGTAAGCTTATATATTACGAAAAAGTCAAAAGCAGTGAACTTGAATCTGAGTTTGTACTACATTACCTTTAACAATGACCGAAAATGAATTAAATGTAGGGCGAGTAATAATACTGAAATATACATTCTCCACGAGCAACTGAACATTATCAGAGAAAAATATTATGATTATAACACTAACTGCAAGAATAATTTTTACACAAATAAGACACCCATTGGCAATAGGACTTATATTATTATTCCAAACAATTATTGTATGCACAATAAGAGGTCTATTATCACAAAGATTTTGATTCCCATATATTCTATTTTTAATCTTCTACATAAAAGGAAAACAGCTTTCTGTTATATAGCATGAATTCATTGTTTCCTTTGAGTCATGGCATGAGCCACATGATAAACCCGAACGCTCTGTCATATAAATTTGATTCTTGAGAAGTCAGCTTCAAAATAAGTAGCTCTCTTTAAAGGAACTTCTTAAATTAAGGCACAATATTTACCTTTTACGCACACATTGACATAAATGATAGACTAAGCAAAATTAGAGCAAAAAAATGTGTCTGTATATCTTTAGGAAAGACGCGCTATAAAGTAATGAATGTCTTATTCTTTTGCGTTTACAATGAGAAGAAACATATCGTCGTTAGTCCTGCAATAACTCCTATGTGCAAAATATAAAAGTTTTCAGTAGGAAGAAAAAACACATTTCTTATCCTATGGCAGCCGTACATAGGAGACTGTGAATTCTTATATTTTCGAAAGGAAGAAATATAATTACATACAGAAGATTTTATTATTTTCTGTATCTCTATTTAAGTTATTTAATAGAGCAAAAATCTGAAAATCGATAAATATGCACTTAGGAGTTATTGCAGGAACAACGACGATATTTTACTTCAGAAATTCCATTTGTTTCTCGGTCTGTCTGAGTTTAATTTTGACCATGACAATACTGCAAGTCGTGAGGAAGAGAAATATAAAATTATGTGAAATTTCGTGTCCTTGCAAATGATGTTAGGACTGATTAAATATTTATGTAAGTTCTAAACCTGTCACGAATTTTTTTTCACTTTAGCATTCCATTGAAGAAATGTGTATAATTTTGGTAACAAAAGTGTAAATGAATACTCAATTGAAACCTTCATATTTCAAATTTCAAATTTATTTATTTAATCCATTAGATTTGAGATAGATTAGGCACTGCAACTCGAAAAAGCAAAAGCTCGGGCGCAGTTCACTTCACTACCGGAGATCGGTCTGGATAGGAATGCTTTATTGGCTACATCACCATTTGCAAGTGAGACGTGGGCACTGGAATGATTGGGAAATAAATACGGAGTTTTCAGATATGGAATTCCTGAGGTCAGTTGCTAAATATAAGCTACTATATCACAGATAAAAAATGAGACGTAAGAAGCCAATTATACGGATTGAAAATAACGAAATGAATCAAAGAAAATAAAGTAGATCTGAGAAATGTTGTGGGATGAAAACGTAGTGCAAGGCTAGCGAAAGTGATATTCAAAATCATTCAGCGGAGAGTGGCAATATTATATTAATTATGAATAATTATTAAATAATACTAGTATTTTATTTAACGATTCTACTGCAGACGATATTCAGCTTCGAATCAAAGAAAAAAGACGTTGGAAACTTCGGCTGATAAGAGCAAAATAGACCACAAAAATCATATCCTTGAAAGCTGTTGCTGCTTATAATGTTCATGATGATGCAAAAGAGTATAGTGTGTGGTCGATAGAAAAGTAACTAGTCTAGCCATAGAAATCAGAAAGAAAAAAACGTCAAAGGCGTTCATCATATATTCATAAAGGCTGTAGTTCCAAAAATGCAAAAAAGCGACAGTAAGTCCACAATAAAATTAATAAAGTGAATTTATGTTTGTGTTTTATACTCTTAACAATATATACAAAGAAAAGTGGATCAAGTTTTATGGGAATTTCCAAACGCTGAAGTAAATTACTTAGTAGTTAACATAAAATTGTCTCTAAAATAGGTCACGTGAGCAACGTAGTAGATAAAAGCAGAGTAATTTGTCATTCACTCTGTAAAGACGCTATCGTACAGTGTGGGGTGGGGAGTCCCATCTGCTCCATCTTAATAAGTTCAGAGAAGTTCAGTCTTTCTCTAAGCAGTGATGTTCGAAAAACTAAGTTTTCTTTGAAGCATAGAGTGTTATTAATTCTCATATACAAAAGAATAAGCTCCAAGCTACATTCTCCCGAAAAGGAAAACATTTCTTTTACTTTGTATTGTTAACAAATTAGTCGTGTGTTGATTCTCTTTCTGCGGAGCACAGGGTGTGCACATTACGAAGCTTCGTAATAAGATCACACTTGCGATGAAGTGCCTTTATTATGTTATAACTAGCACGCTATCCAATGAGGGTAAATTTTCTCATAAACATAGCCTACACAATACTTCACTGATTAAATGTAATTACTAAATTTTTTTCTATTTTATACTTTTATTGTAATGAAATAATAATCATATGTGGAAGTTGGTAGTGATTCAACAGATCACCGATTCACTCTTAATGTTTGGCAAATAACAAGAAACACTGGACGTGAAGTAGGACTATGTCGACGCTGCAATAAGCGTTCTTGTTGGAGTTGAAACGCTGCGCTCTCCATGGATAAATTAAGTGAAATCAGCTCCATAAATTACTGGAATATCATAAAATTCGTAGGAAGAAAATCCACGAATGCTGTCCAATCACATTGACTTTCAGATATTTCACCGTATCCTGGAACACAACACAACATTTCCATCGTGTCGGAACTATATACAGGTTCTATCATTATTGTAATTAGGTGTGACCAGAGGGGTCAGTCAGTTGTTTAATGTAGCCAAACATAACAAACCCAACAGAATAGACGATCCTTGTAGACGATCCCAAGACGTGTGCTAAAGTTTCGATCTCCGGGCAGCCATGCCTGTACCGGGTACCGTCAAGAGATCTGCTGGGAACGGAACGGACAGCTGCTAAATTTGGTGTCATTTTCAGGGTAGATATCCATTTACTAGTCGAAACCCCTTTCTTGTTAGCAATCCAGCTGTTGGCGGCTGTTACTTCGCTGTACATCACAATACTTTTTCCCGTCCTGAAAGGATCTTCCATGATTCATATTCACTATCCCGCAATTCTTCTCGAAAATTTAGAATCGTACTTTTAGTAAAGTTTTCGGGAAAAGAAAGGCAGAGGGAATCACACGACGATTTGAGTTCAACATCTGTCTCATCATGTTAACATGCAGATTATCTGCTCTGATTAATTATAGACAGATGTTACAATGTTGAAGAAAAGCTTCCCAAGGTGCACGTATTAACCGAAGTTCTTATAACTTTTTATCTGCGTACAGCATGCTATTTGGAAGGAAAAGCATTTCTTTATCAGAACTTCGAAGGATCTTATCAACGTCTTCCAAAAAAACTTCGAGATAATTTATGTAAGGGAGTCATTTGCAGGGGATATATAAACTTGAGTCAGATATATTGATTAGCAATATTAAGTTTTTGATCAGGTCGCAATATAGATGTCAATACTATCAATTCAACTATACTGTAAGATTTCTATATTGATAATAAAATACTTCTGGAATCTCAGAAAGTGTATCCCTTTAGACACCTGTCCCAAATAGCAATTTTCTCTGGAGATCTCTCATTAAGTAACTTACCTTACTCTTTTACTTATATACTTATTAATTCGAATTTATTTATCCTTAAATATGTTGTTTACTTATGACTTTATAAGCTAAATTTATAATTTTTTCCTTTACGAAGATGATAGTTTTTTCACAACTCAGGTAGGATTTAAATACTGTGAAATATGTGTGATATTTTTTATTCTCATTTTCACTCTACTGCTAATAGAAAAAGATTAGGCCTATAGCTATTCCTGAAAATAAAGAAACGTATCTTCATTAGGAATTCTTAATATTTACTTATTTGTATCCTATATGTAAGTTATTAAATGATATTAAAGACGATGTTCTAAAAGTTGCATGTTCCTGAATTAATGGAAGCAATATGTTGAGTACATCTTACCATACAACATTTCATAAAACTTCATGGAAGTTAAGCAACATTCTAGCTTCCATTTTCTTGAACGAATTCAGAACGTGAGTCTCGTAACAGCTTTGTTCTCATTCCATGCTAATAGTCGAAGCGTATTCAAGAAGTCCTCATGGTTGGGTGGAGACATCTAACTGTACTGCTGCCAGTTCGGATCTTGAAGGTTGTTTCTTTTAACTTACATAATAAAAGCGGAACTTTCTTTAAGAAGAGAGTAAAACAGACAGGAAAGAAAAAATTGGCCATATCTACCTATATCAAAATTTTCTTTTAGTAAGAGACCATCATTATTTTCAGGAAATTTTACTGACTGAGATTCTTCTCTGATTTTCTAAAATAATTCATGTGTATATAATTCACGAATCTTCTTTTTCTTAGTAGAAGCGCTTTCATTGAAACTTCACATTTTGTTATAATGGTTTCGCGGGCTATCAGCAGAGTTAAGACGTGGAAATTTTCAAATCATACATCACATATTGCGCCTCTCAAATAATCAAACGTGTTAGTCTGAATAAGATATTCAAGATTACTGTATCGCTCATACGTGAACATGAAAACTACCCACTTAAAAATAGAACTTAATCATAGATCACTCGTCTGTCTGTAAGCAGTCATTTTAAATAAAGTAGTTCACTGAACTTTGCCTTTCATTTGTTTAAATCCGTGATATAAGGGTTGGAGTAAAATTAGGAATGCCAACAAGTAATAATAATAATAATAATAATAATAATAATAATAATAATAATAATAATAATAATAATAATAATAATAATAATAATAATAACGGTAACAATAATGTATATATGAAGTGATATGACAGTCCATGTCAGCCGTCGGCAGAAATGTCATCGCGATGCCTGTTACTAATTGACGTTGCAGGGGCAGGCAAGGAATATACATACCCCTCCCAACCAACTCTTTTCAGGTACATTGCACAAGCAGCTACCAGTGGCGTAACATATAGCTAGTTAAGCATGGCTCTGTCCAAAGGTAGGAAACGTGTATTTAAAGAAGAATGGGAGGAGACGTATTTTTTGTGGTTATGAAAACAATAGTATATATTCATCGTGCTCGAAAGTTTTAAAGGGCATATATCAACACAATATTAAACGTCATTATAATGTAGCTTATGTCATAAAGAGCATCAGAAGATCACAAGTATTTATGAACATTTTAAATCCAAATTGCAGTACGAAGAGCAATAGCAAAACATAGTAGATATGTACGATATGGTGCGATCATTCATTACAATGATAGATATCTGGAAATCAAGTATGAGGGAAAAACAGGTCTATCATTTCCCATGCTTACAATCTGTTTATGATATTTCTGAATCAAATTTAAATAATTATGCTCATATAAATCTAAAAACAGAATTTCAACAACGGAGATTCGGTGATTTAAAAAATATTGCAAATGATTTCTTACTTTTTGCAAATCCTTTGACCATAGACATAAACAAGGTTAAGCCAGAAATGCAGCAAGTAGCAGCTGATTTACAGAGTGACGCATATTTACTAACGCGGTGCAAAGACATGTGTGGTTTGAATTTCTTTAAAATTCTGACTACGGAAAAATATGCTTCCCTTAGATTAGGCCTATTTGCCGCTAATATAGCGGCTATGTTTGGTTCCACTTACAGTTACGAACTTTTTTTTTTTCAAAATTGAAACTTGCAAAATCAAAACAAAGATGAAAGTTTACTCGCTCTCTTGAGAGTGGCTACTTGTGACATAAACTTAGTATTCTGTGGCACCTTGAAAGTTACGGTGTAGGAAATAAGTTTGTGATGGCTGCACGCCACCGATGTCTGAGCGGGCCCTCAACCCTACCCACAACCATGCGACATCATGTGTATTGCTGGTTGCATTGTCTGAAGTCATCGTGAGTAAAATTCTGCCGATATCTAGTCTACTGTATGTCCACAGTTCCACTGCAGTACTTGTAAAAATGTTGGAATAAGGGTGCAAATCGATAAATGGTGTAAAAATATGCCAACTCTGGTACAAAAAATGAAGATTCATAGACAGTAGAAATTTCAAATCAACCCTGTCCTTCATTTAGTACCAAAAAAAAAAATCCAGCGGTCTGATGTCAGGAGAACATGCAGTCAAATTCAGGGGTCCATGTCGGCCTATCCTATGCACTGGGAATAACAGTTGTAATTAACCATACAAAAATAACAAAGGAAACTGAAAGAATCGAAATTTAAGAGTCTGATGATATTGTAGTGCAACGCGTAAGGAATATCAAAATAAAGCGCATGCCGCTATTATTGTCAACTGGAGATATACTACATTCGCTAAAGCACCTGAAAAATGCTCCGGGAAACACACCATTATAGAGAATATCAGAAAAATGATCCTACAAGTTTTGAAAGACACTTTTGGTGGGGGAAAGAAAGAAAGAAAGAAAGAAAGAAAGAAACAGAAAGTTCATATATAATATGCATATACGTCCAAAATTGAAGCATTAGAGAGTTATAGACCTTATGGTAAGTGTTTACATTGTATGTAAAATGCTTCACAGTTGACAATTCATCTCAATACAAGTCTCGATATGAAGCTGTAGACAGCTGTGTGTGATAATAATAATAATAATAATAATAATAATAATAATAATGATAATAATAATAAACAATAATAATTATTATTTGATTATTATAAGTATCACTCTATTATATAGAAACATTGTTAATAAGGGGACAGAAAATACGGAATTGTCTATACTGAAATGCCCTCTTTTTATCTTCCTCCCAATACCAAAGAAATGAAGACAAGGGAATTTTATTCACAAATATAAGTCGTATGAGGGATTAAGTTGGTAACAAAAAATCACTAACTTCCATGTGAACCCCTTTGGTGGCGCGATGGATGTCTAGTCTGTATTCAATTTCCGTCCAGGTCCGCTCCAACATCCTCGGAGAGATGGAACAAATGGCTTCCACAATCCGGGCACGGAGGTCTCGAAAGTCCCGCACTTTAGTGATGTACACCCTGTCCTTCATATAGCACCAAAAAAATCGAGCGGCCTGATGTCAGGAGAACGTGGAGTCCAACTCAGGGATCCATTTCGTCCTATCCAACGTCCTGGAAATGCGCTCCGCACATCCAGCGACTATCTTATTGAAACTGCACTCTGGGGAAAGGCTTAGAGATGCAGCATGTCCAAGTAGGTCGTTCTTGTGACAGTCTTCTCTGATCATGTTCCTCCGTATCCGGATTGTGGAAGTCATGGGTACAATCCCTAGATATTCGTGTCAACGTAGGGGCTAAAGTGGCAGTGTGTTTTTGTTACAAACTTAATACCTCATACAACTTATATTTGTGAATAAAATTCCTTATCTTTATTTCTTTGGTATTGAGAGTAAAATAAAAATAGGGCATTTTAACGTAGACACTATGTATTTTAAATTCCTGAAAACTGATGATGGAAGTGCAAAGCATAAAATTTGTATTAACCATAAACTACCTTGTTATAATTCCGCACACGTTGTTCTTTTCTCTATTTTTGTTCGAAGTCATATAAAATACTGAATTAAATACGATGAGTGCTTTAATTTTTTTTTCTTAAGACTGTTTAATTCACTGCAATGAGTTGTTATTATAAACTAGCACAATACTATGATGTAAGTCATCGAATAACAATATTTCGCTCTATGTAAAGTGATTATTCATAACTGACTCGCAATAATTTGTGTCAACGATTAATTTACACGCATCATAAATGTAAAATAAATACGTTAAACAGCAAAACAGAAGTACAATAATCAGTTAGATACTAGGTACCTTGAATTCTTCGTGCGAGTTGTATACATTGTCTAATGATACAGTATTATATGCTTATGAAGCTTAATTAGTTTCGGTACTGGAATAAATGTTTGCACGCTGGTGAGTTAATTGCATGCATATCTAGTTATGAAAACATAGCTTTCATCGTGTATTTTGTTTCGTTTTATAATTAATGGGTCACACATGTCATCTTTCACGTTCTACATTGCCACTAGTGTTGAAATATTAGTACTAGGATGATAAATATTATAGTAAAATCCTTTAGAACTAACAGTTATGTATTTTAAATATATATAAAAGTATCTTTTTCTTCTGTCACAAACAAATTTAGGTTCTAGGTTCTGTTCTGGTCTCAAATACATCGTATTTTAGGGTGTCCAACCTGTCTTCTTCTTTATGCTCTACAGTTTAAGGCTATTGATCTATTCATTCTCCCCAGATTATATTTCCAGTTTTGTCTGTATTGTAATATTTTACCATTCATTTTAAATATGTTTAAATCATTCCTTATATCGTCGTTACGAATTCGATCCTTGAGCAGCCTCTTACAGATCGTAGAAATTTCATTTCTGCTGTTTCGATATGTTTTTAAATATTTTTGTCTGATTGTCCACGATTGACATCCATAAAGAAGGTAGGGGACTGCCATCATCTTATAGAACTTCAATTTTACGTCCTTTAGTGTATTTTAGCGTTCATTTAATCGTTCCACGTATAATTTGATATCGGTGTAGTTTAGTTTCTGTCTCTCTATAATAGTCATAAGTAATACCACAATCTAAATAGTTAAAATGTTTCTCCTGTTATATAAAAAGCATTCTGGATGTATTGTAAAGGAAGGAGAAAAGAATTTGGCGTTTTCTTCCCAGATCATGAATGAAACGATGCTGAAACGGGCATGTCTCTTCAAACCTATGGAATGACTGCACAATGGTTATTGTTGTTGGTAATAGCATTATACCTTCACTAAACGAGCGTCACTTGCAGGCGACACCTGTAATGGCCAGGTAGAGAGATTGCGAGGTGAACAATGGAACTGTTATCGGATCAAGAAGAAGCAAATAACCAAGCTACGTGGCTAATATACGTTCAGGAAACACTCATTGCAATATGAATCATCGACATTTATTGAAAATGAATCATGATTTCTTTGCAACTCTTCAGCTTATATATTATCGGAACAAATAGGAAGTTCTTGCTTAGTGAAGGCATAAATAAGCGTATTAATTTTAATTGATTGTGAGAGAAGTATTTCTATTCAGGAACTGAACACTATTAGTGTAGTTACATTTTTAAGGGGACTTGTACGTGATCGCATGCAAAAGAATTAAAATCTGAGATCTAAACTGTATGAATACAACAAAAAAAATTGTAGTTATAATTTTATGTAATTTTTACAGCGTAATAATGTATTATTTAGGAATACTTTAAGGTTGGTATTTTTTTTAATCTTTGTTATTACTTATGAAAAAGTACATAATATGTACGCGAGTGTGAATGCACACATCTAAAAAAGAAATTAAGTTAAAATCTAGATTTCTTACTGTCAGTTCCTTGGCCGGTTTCACCAAGCTTCTTTAAATCAGCACAAACGACTTGTCAACAAATGGATCGTTTAATTTTAACGGGATCTTTAAAAGTTGACTGTTTCACCAAGCCTCGTATCTTTAAAATTAACAGGCGTTTACTAACGAGGGGATTTTGTACTTGTATCTTGCATGTTTTGTTTTTCATACGATCATGGCTTCGAAATCGCGAATTTCATTGGTTACATATGATCATGGCTGACTTTGTTTGGCATGAGGGAACAATCATAGGCAAACGGGTAAGAGGCAGTAATTTTAAGAACATCTTCCTAAATACAGTATGTTGTCACATCGCAATTAAAAAAAAAAAGACAGCTGCTTCTAAATGTAAATAATAGGAATGTAGAGCAGTTAAATTGTAACTTCTAAATGAAATCTAAGAAAATTTAGCGGACTATAAGGTCGACAGCTTCAAAATTGATGCCACACAAAGCATTCTAAGCAGTTATATTAGGCCTAAATTTAGGACGGGAAATCGCCTCTACCATAAATTGCATACTACTTTTCCACTGTATTTCATACAAATTTATTAGTAACAATTTTGCCATGCTTGTGTGGCAGGATTCAGGAGAGGTGACATTAAATTGAATTTTAAGGGGTATCCATTGTCTCCTAAAAGAAAACCTCTTTGCACCCTTTTCATTTAAAAGGCATCCTCCTTTGGAATGTTGTGCTATCCGTCTAGACCGTAACATTATCTTAAACCGAGAAGAATCTGTTGGAGAGGCGTTAAGTGGGTGATTCCTATCTGTCGTATTCTAACCTATTACAATTTCAATAAACTAGGGCTGAGGTAGTTCTGCTGGTTTCAGAAGTGAAAATCGTTGAATTTATAAGGGATTTTTTGTGGTAATGCATTTGATCGTATATGCAAGGCATAACAAAAACCTAAACTAATCAAACGTAAACGTCACAGATTCGTATGTGCAAGGTGTATAAGCAGAGTACGAAGGAAACTACCTCAGCGCTAGTTTAGCCACAATTTTTCTATACAGAGCGTTACATAGGCCTATGAAATTGTTTGAATATTGAAGGAAAAATATGTTCTTCTATTGCAGATTCTTTTGGCTATATTACTGCCAGGATATACCATGCGATTGGAACATGTACACAATCTATGTTGTATATGACAACATAAAATTTAGCTATAAGCTTATTAGGCCTATAGAAATAATGACTATTGTAATGTTGATAGTACGTCTGACAATTTATTCACATATCTAGACAATATAGCTTTTGATACCCCGTTCATATCAATTATCATTTCAAAACTTCCCGCAACGTTATCTTAAAGCGAGAAGAATGTGTTGAAGAGGCGTTAAGTGGGTGATTTCTATCTGTCGTATTCTAACCTATACAGTATACCGGTATTCAGTTTCTTCTAGAATCATTCTTACTACTTATTTCCTTAATGTGTAGCTATCGTGGAATTCTTTATCACTTAATCTTCAAAATGATTATTCCGAGTGTTATTACAACATATAAGTTCGTCGTTATGTTGAAGTTCTAAATAAAGAACTTCATCATCGAATAATTACGTCCGCCATGTTGTTGACTTCTTAACGCATCGTTACTGTTTTAACGCGACGAATAGGTCGTAATAAATTAACGATGAATTTAAAGATGCGTTAGCAATAATGATACTTGGTGAAACACAAAAACCGACTAACGTGTCATTAAATTATTTAACGAGACGTTATAATGATAACGAAGGTTGGTGAAACCGGCCACCTGTGTATCAGCGGTTGTTCTCATCTTCTACTACCACGCTTGAATGGCAACATTTACTTCCATTTTCTACAAAAAACTTTCCCTCCCTTGTTTGAAGATGTACATTTGGTGCTGATATGATGCATTTGATACCGGCAAGGTGATTGTCCAGCGCATTAGTGCATTAACGTTCATTATTTTCTGAATGCCACTTTTGTCAACCAGTGGATTGGTTGTGATGGACGAGATGCTTGGCCCAAAGATCACCAAATGTTACCTACTTAGACTTATTTTTTAGACAACATGGACAATTTGGTTGATGTCCAGGCAGAAAATGACGAATCATAGCAACAGCAAAAATAATCCGTGGCACTCCAGGGATGTTGGAAAAGGTGAACCAATCCATGGTACACCGTTGTGAACTTTGTTTGTACTTTGAACAATTGTTGTAATTTAAGAAACAAAAACATGCTAGTACTTTCCTTACCAGAAATTTACTAATACAATTTGATTATTGCGTAGCGAGATAATCTGCCGTCACCGACCACATGTTTTCTGACAAAATTCGTTTGCTTTGGCCACCACAGCTACTCATTCCATTTTTTTGTATTGGTTTCTGAAACATCCCCTATAAACTGAATAGAAATCAATTTGAAAGAAATATGATATGATTTAATGATCGTAAAATGTGTCGTGTAATGCATTTTGATGCGAAGTTATACTCGCATGTTAATTTACTTGGCAATAATTGCATCTTGTCAGCAACTGTACTCGAAAAATCAATACAATTATAACACAAATGAAAGAGAAACGAATGATGTTATTTAATGAGACCTTTAAGAAATTAGTTTAATTAACGAAACTTTGAGATAATTAAATATACATTTAGTTTTGACTTTCATCCAATATTCTTAAGAAATTCTATAGGCAATTAAGTAAATTCTAATTGTAAGTAATTAATACTGACAAAGAAAAAGATTGCTAACGGGGGAATTGGATTGCTTTTATAAAGGAAATCACAGAACCCTAATAGCTGCTAATAATTACCACTGAATTGTTGGACGCTCGTACGAATAGAAATTATTAATATAGCCTGTATTGTATGTCAGGTTGTTCTTGTTAATTAATTGACAATTAATTTTCATGACCAATTTGTTCCAAAACATCAATCATAATCATCGTCATTATTATCACCATAATAAGCTATCAAGAAATGAACATCATTATGCACTCCGTTGTTAATTTTAAAATTAATTCTGACTCCACACCTCATAATCACAAACAGCGTTACTTCCTGGTCACGTGACAGTAGTTTATTGTTACGTCTCAACATAACAGAGAACAAATTTAAGGAAAGAACTTCTGAAAGCCACATTTCCGAGAATAGAATCAGAATTAAACTCTGGTTAATCATGATCTACCAGTAATCACGAGCATTTGTGTGCAAAGATAATCTAAGGTTCAAAGAAATCCAACGTTCAAGTATATTCACCATACATTAATATCAAAATTAACTTGCAGATTTGTCTTTTATTTAGAAAAGAATAATAATTTGAACAGAATGCTCTATTATTTGAGATCAAAGACAATTTTGAAACAAAATTACAGAAAATAAACAACAATTGAAATAAACATATAAGATGTTGTTATAAATTGTATTGGATGAAATGAAATTGTTAAAATATAGAACGCTATACAATGTGATTCAAAAGGATTTACCGTCACTTACAGAGCTTTTTCCGAAGACATTCTGAGCAAAAAAATGTCGTATAAACATGTGTCCTAATCTCAATATTTTCAGAGTTACACTAATTTGAAGTTGTTAGTAAAATACCGTTTTTTTACTTTTAAAGAGAAAATTATTACAAATAGAGAATTAACTATTCAGAATTATCATTTATTTAAATGGCTAGTGTTCTGAAGCTAAAAATGTTTTGTTTATTGCTTTGTACAGATTTTGTTTTTCAATTTTTAACTAAAAAGTACATTATTCTTACGTACTTACCACAAAAATTATTACAAATCATACGAGTCTAGAAACTTGATTCTTTACTGTTTATGTATCCTAATGTCATTCTTGAAAAATTTATGAGTGGCGTGATTTGTAACAACTGTTGTGACAAATGTGTAAGAAAAATGTAATTTTGTAGTTAAAAATCGGAAAAAATATCTGTACGAAACAACTAAGGGATTCACAACACATTTTTAGTTTGAGAATACTAGCTAATTAAGGAAATGATACTTATGAGTGGTTCATTCTCTATTTGTAATATTCTTTTACTCTTAAAATTAAAGATTATTGGTATTTTACAAGCAACTTCAAATTAATGTAACTGTGAAAATATTGAGATTAGGAAACATGTTTATATGACACTTTTTGCTCAGATTGTCTCCAGAAATAACCTCCGTAATTGGCGTTAAATCCACGTGAATCAACATGTGTATAAAAACGTAATATAAGTGTTTTGCCATAGGAAATGAAAGTATGTTAGATACCAACTAGATAGAAAATTATATTTTGACAAATGAAATGGATATTTTGAGGAGATATGAGGAATATCCAGGGTGAGAAGAATGAAAAATAGTCATATACGGGTAAAAGAAATGATGTAAATAATTGAAAGAGTAAGTACTATATAATTATAAAACCGAAGAGATCATATTGATATGGCCACTTCAAAAGGATTCCGTAAGGGAAACTGTGAAATTTAAGTAATTTGTTTAACATTAAGCATAGAAGAGTAGGAAGAAAATATCGCCGAGAAAGAAATTGTTATAAGTAGTTATTTATTTATTTATTCTGGTGTAGTTAAGGCCATCAGGCCTTCTCTTCCACACCACCAGAAATACAAATACAATAACAGAAATAAAAAGAATAAAAAACACTATAAACAAAACGTGACACAAAAATATACAAAGGTTGCAGTCACACAAACTTTAAATGAGTGATTAAGTATAATTAATTGTATCCCAACTAATTAACTAACATAAATAAGAAACTTGCGATTTTAATCTAGAGTAAAAAAACACAAATCAACACTTCTAGTAATACCTAAAAAGCATTAAATAAGACAAAAGTTTCCTATTTAATTTTGAATTGTGATAAAGTCCGGCAGTCCCTGACGTCATTAGGTAACGAATTCCAGAGACGAGGTATTTCTACAGTGTAGGAAGTCGAGTATAGAGACGTTCTATGATGAGGGCTAGAAAGAAGTGCTTGATGCCGGTTTCGAAGAGTTGTAAGAAATTGAAAGCGCAATAAGAGATAATTCGGAGTAGAAGTATGCATGAACAGCTATGAAATTGAGAAAATTATTAAGATAGCAATAGGATAAAGTTGCCTATTTCCGTGATACCCCTAATCCCGTGATAATTTTAAAAAAATTGAATGTCAGTCAAAGCTTTACCGTTCGACTATAGCGCCAGACATCTTTCGCCTACTTTTGAGACATCGGTGAACTTCCTAGCAAGATATCCAATCCCGTGACGTTCAGTGAAAAAAATGTATCACTGAATTAGGCAACTTTACCCTATTTGAACAGACAATAATAGAACTGGGACAACTGAAGACAACGAATATTGTTACAGAACCAGATATAGAGCAAACAATTTCAACTTCGTTATGTGTATGTAATATATAGCTAAAAAAATAAGGACATGTAGATAACAAATGTGTAAAATATGTATTCCAGAAGAAACCTGAGGACATGACATTTATTTTAACAGATATGTTGTAAATTCTACATTTAAGCTGTTATCTAGATAATAGGCATAATTAAGTTTAATAATTCATCTTCTACTGCAACGTTACTGTCTGCAATATCGTCTATTTTCCATATAGTTTATTATTTACACTACGCTCTATTCAAACACGCGCGACACACTGGCTTGGGTAAACAATGTCATGGATCCGTTATTAAACCATCCAGTTGTGACCCTTCATGTCTATAACAAGATCACAAAACTGAGGAGTGAAGCTTAGTGTCATCCAATATTAACATGCAAGCAAAACTCTGACGTAAAGTTAGTTCATCGTTCACGATAATGATAGAGACTATGAGGTGACGGTAAACACTCCTTACTAGATAACATCCTTCCTAATATGAAAATGAACAAATAAATTAAATAAAATATACCTTCAATTTTTCGGAAAAAAATACTGAAAAATATAGGCCATAATACGAGAGGTATTGATTGTGGTAATGATAGTGATGTTGATTATAATGACAACGATCAAGAGAAGAGGAGAACAAAATGGAACATTATGCTGACTGCTGAGGGGACGAAGAGGAGAAAGAAGAATGTCGTAATGAAAAAGTTGAAGAATATAATGAAAGACAATAGGATTAAGTGAAAAAAGGAATAACTAAAAGAAGAGGAAAAGAAAATAATATGAAATAAAAAGGGATAAAAGAGTATGATAATTTAAAAGAGAAAAATATAGGAATAAACAGAAGAATATCAAAACGGAAAGAACCAAGAATGCTATTACAACGAAAAGAAAAAAAACTGAAAAGGTGGATTCCAAAGTGTCGTAAGTTCATTTTTCAAGATTTTAACTTTCTTTATTCACGGTTTAATTTATTATTTTCCATCGTCAATTCTATTTTTATCAGTTTTTGTCATTTTTCTCATAACTTGTCATTTGGACGTAGGCCACTTTGCAATCCACCTCTATTACTTTTAGAACAAGCAAAAACATCTCATTGACAGAAATAAAGAAGTTATATCGTAAGGAAGAAAATAAAAGTTACATAACAAAGAAAATATCATAGCAAAATAAGAAAAACAAGTTTAATTAAAAGAAAGGTAGCCTACATATTTTAACGAAAATAATAAAGAATAATGTGATAAAAAGAAAAATGGGAAACGATTATATTTAAAAGAAACAAGAATGACACTACAATGAAAAGGAGAATACCATAACCGAGAGAAAGAAAAATATTCTAGAAATGAGAGAGAGAGAGAGAGAGAGAGAGAGAGAGAGTGTGTGAAAGAGACACCAATGTTGTAACGAAAAGAAGAAACATTTCATAATGAAAAAGGAAAAAAGAGGAAATAATATATGAATAAAATGAGGACTGTAGAATATCATACAGAAAACTAAAAATATCACAAAAACAATAAAGTATAAACAGTTCACAACCAAAAAGAATCTAATATAATAATTTATTGAAGCTAATTAAAATATCAGAATTAAAAGCAGAAATAATAAATGAAAAACGAGAAACCTTTCTTATGAAAAGAACGTTCTCATTAAGAGAGGAAGGAATGGAACAAAAATTTTAATGTAAATAAAAAAGAGAAAAAGTGAAGAGGTAAAGAAATGCTCTTTATATTCTACAGGGTGGGCAAAATAAAACTGGCCCGAGCAATCTTTTCTGGTGTTCGAACTCTTTTCGGATAGTTACGGTTTTTATTCTCTACAGAGAACGTTTCATGCCATTTTGCGACTAAGTTTTGCATTGCAGTCTTTGCTGGAGGTTTTACCAAAACACGTCCAGTCTGAAACCCTTGCGCAAACAGTTCCGCATAACTTTTCCATGAATTGTGCTTCGCATAACACTCGACAACGAACACGAGTTGTTTTATCGTGAGCACCATTTCGTGTTGCATTCAACTGGCTACTAAACACGTCTGCTCCTCTCACTCACTCAAAAGTAATGACACAGCGAAGCTCGGGACAGAGCATGCGGGAGATGCGCATGCGCTGACGTGTGACAGCAACCCATTGTTGCATCGAAATCACGATTTCCTGCATTGTCAGGGTCATTTCCGCGTCAGTCTTATACATATAAATTCATATATTTCATATATATTTTCCGCGGGCCAGCGTATGGGGAATATGAAGATAAGCTGCATTTACACGGTTCAATTTTCCATGTGTGCACTCATGTCAACTGGGAAGAATATTGAAAGAATCCAGTTAAAAATTCACATTCAATTGAGCTGCATGAAGATTTTGTGTCTACATGGTATGCCGTTATCAGTGTTATCACCACTATGTCAATATATTAATATTAAATATCAATCTTGCATTCATTGTTTGAATGCGTAAAGTTGAAAGAAAAGTTGAACCATGCAGCTGCACCTAAAGAGTTCCATACTTTCGTGGACGTGGCATTAGAATGAGGTGTTTGTTGCACTTGTCTTTCGAGTCTCGTCTCGTAACTCTCGTGCGTTTCGAGTCTTGCTAATCATTCTCGAAATAGCATTTGTCGGCGTGGAAAGATTTCGTAACTTTGAATAACATACATCATTGAAATAAATAACATTCGAAGTGTTTAATTGATACAAAAAGACAAAACAAAACAGTATCATAGTTATCAAAATGTTCTGGTTCTATTAGGTATCAGATATTACTTATGGTGTCATAAATAGAAAACATTCTCAAATAAATTTGCACCTCTAAGAAACGTAAAACATAACGTTAAATGAATAGTTAATATTTTTTTATTTGAGATTGTATACTTGATCTCAAACATACGGAAAAAAAAATCGTAGCCTTTTAATAAGTGCCTAGTAATTAAATAAAGATTGGGGAACGGATTGTTATATAGACTGAAAGCTAGAGATGATGTTTCAAATAGGCTACTTGATTGTTTATACATATATAACAGTTGCCAAAATAGATCAAAGTTCAGTCCGGTATAAATAACTGTGGCGATTCAAGGCTGCTTGACATTCGAGAATTGATCACTCCCGATGTCTTCAAAGGTCGCTTAAGGGGTTAGATACAGCTTACAGCAGTAAATTTTTTGGAAATATTCAACATTTCTTTCCTCTATTACTGTATCTTGTACAATAATGAAAATTAGTATGTGTAAAACACTGTCCTTCTGCTATATGAAAAACATTTTTACGATTAAAAAAATATATTTTTTAATCAAAATGGTGGCAGTTTACTGTGCAGTGATGAAGTATTTCCCTCATAACTCATGAACTTGTTAACTTTTTCATGTTCGCTTTCTTTTATTTTATTGCTGAAACGCATGTTTACAATATCATGCTCTTTCAACTACATTCCTTAATAAATAATATATATTTTTATTTTGTGTTAAAAGAAAATACTGATATTTGACCATTTGTTAAAAGAATTTATTTTTTATCAGACAATCTATCAAATGTAGAGAAGTGATCTTGCATAATATTGTAGATATGACATGCATAAATACACACAAAAAATTTCATCACAGAATGTTGCATAGTTTTTGAGTTATGTGGGAAACGCTTCATCACTGCACAGTGAAAAGAATAAAAAAAAAAAAAATGTAAATATATTTTTTTTAAATCGTAAAAATATTTTGTTATATAGCAGAAGGACAGTGTTTTACACATACTAATTTTCATTATTGTACAAGGTACAGTAACGGAGGAAAAAAGTTGAATATTTCCAAAATTTTACTGGTCTAAGCTCTACCTAACCCCTTAAGCAATCAAAGACGAAGACAATACTGTCGTCCGGGATTTCGGCTTCGCGGGCGCTGTTACTCTGGCTTTCTCGATCGTTGTTCAACTCCAGTGAAAACATATTATAAGACCTTTCTGAGGGTTTCTTCTCAAAAACACTTACAAAATAAAGCAAATTGTAAAAAAGTAGTTTACAAAAAATGCAGAGCAAGATAAATATTTTCATATTTTCTGTGGATCAGTTGAAGTTTAATTCTCTTCTACAAGACGCTATCCAATTGAGTCACACTTGCAAAAATGTTCTAAGAATGTTACTATTTCAGTTATTAATATATCGGTGAGTTTGTTTGTCCAGTGTTCAGAATAAAAATATTAGACTCTTCCAAAGTCATATTTGCCCCCTCTATAACAAATTCTCAAAATATGAAAAATCTTCGGAACTTTATTTCTCATATTCTGCAGCATGGATGAGGCTGTTTTCCGTGACATAGTGAACAACAGAAACATTTCCTTCACTTCTAGCCTAGCGTGTGGTACGCCTTCATCTAGAGCGCAAGATACCGATTCCGAGTGAAAGTGGAACGTAGAGGCTGTAAATATTCTGCGAACAAAATGAAGCTCGGAAAAAAGAATGGAAAGGTGAACTGGGCGGGACGCATAAAGCCAGACAAAGTGTGAGGTGTAACAGACAGAGTAAAGCTCGGCGAGATAACTCGTTTCAGAGCGTGCTGCATACAGAAGCCCGTCATAGCGGCGGAAATGTAAACAGCAAAACAGCAAAAGATGCAGTAATGCAGCGTTCTTTTGTCTGTGCGTACTAAAGTTAACTGCGGCAGAAACATATTCTAATGCATTTAATTCATAACCATTTATTTCTTTATTGCTTTACAATGCCCCCGAAAAGACGAAGTTTATGATTATGTCTCGTGATCAGAATATTGTACGAAATGGAAATATAAAAATTGGAGATTTATCTTTCGAAGAGGTGGAAAAATTCAAATATCTTAGAGCGACAGCAACAAATATAAATGACACTCGGGAGGAAATTAAACACAGAATAAATATGGGAAATGCGTGTTACTATTCGGTTGAGAAGCTTTTGTCATCTAGTCTGTCAAACTTGAAGTTAGAATTTATAAAACAGTTATATTACCGGTTGTTCTGCATGATTGTGAAACTTGGAATCTCACTTTGAGAGAGAAACAGAGATTAAGGGTGTTTGAGAATAAGGTTCTTAGGGAAATATTTGGGGCTAAAAGGGATGAAATTACAAGAGAATGGAGAAAGATACACAATGCAGAACTACATGCATTGTATTCTTCACCTGACATAATTAGGAACATTAAATTCAGACGTTTGAGATGATCAGGACATGTAGCACGTATGGGCGAATTCAGAAATGCATAAAGTTGGGAGGCCGGAGGGAAAAAGACCTTTGAAAAGGGCGAGGCGTAGATGGAAGGATAATATTAAAATGGATTTGAGGGATGTGAGATATGATGATAGAGACTGGATTAATCTTGCACAGAATAGGGACCGATGGTGGGCTTATGTGAGGGCGGCAATGAACCTGTGGGTTCCTTAAAAGCCATTTGTAAGTAATTGTTTTATAATGTGTGTATGTATACCCTATTAGCACTGTAACTGGATATACATCCGGTGGCAGTAATATATATATTATACAATAACTCTTAAAATAAAAATTACTACAATAATTAAACAATAAAATTACAATAATTACAGAAATAAAATAACATAGATAAAATAAACGTAAAATTAATTCTAACTAAAAATAAATAAATCCAATAAACCTAGACTATGATATAAATAACGCCTACTGGAAGCAAAAGTAAACCTATTTCTATTAAAACCAATTTTGCCAACTTAAGCAATTACAAGTCACCTTAATTAATTACACATCAACTTAGATTTATTGTCGCAAGGAAATGACCGCACGGGAAGCCTCTATATGTCATCATCATCATCATCATCATCATCATCATCATCATCATCATCATCATCATGAGTAGCAAAATTATAGTAATTACGGGTTAATAAAACTGTTGGAACTGTTCAATATTGCCTTTTTATTTTTAAATAGTTTCAATGATCCTTAATTAGGGGAAGGTACATGATAGGCAAACACAATTTTCACCAATGATAAAACAGATTCTACCGTATTGATTGATACACACAATAACTAACTAGTACTATTTTATTCCAGTTGACAATAATTACAGTTAACACTGAAGTGAAAATTTCAGATTTTCTTTCCGTCTGACACCATTGCAAACTTTTTTTGACAAAAAGTCTCAATTACTGTTTTTAAATTTATTAATTGATACCATAATTTTGAATATGTTAATATATTAAAAATAATTATTACTTTATGTGAAAAAACTCCTCTGATTGTGGGTTCTGGCTGATATCTACATCTATTATCAGGCAGTACATCTCATATGACGATATGTGTCAGAGAAAGAACAATTGTTTTTATGCATCTGAAGTCTGATTAGTGAAATATGTAGCTAGTCAGGATGTATGCAATGCAGGGGGAAAGGAATTGACCATCCTACCCCATTATCTCCTGGCCTAATTGTTTCATAAGTGGTGTCTTCTTGGTATCGCTTGAGAGGTTCACATCTGTTTTTGGATAGTTGACTAAACAACAACAATGTGAAATAATTCTATCTTCTCCAGTGTCAAAAGTTATTATTGGTTCCAATGGAGGACTAAATCAAATTTATATTCGAAAAATCTTAACTTATTCTTCAATTAATCATAAGATAAAGGAGGGTAAGTGTGGGCACCTAATGTATTATTTTCTGTGGAATCTATTGTGTTATAGATGAAATATTGAAATATACGGATTATAAATTCAGCAGATAGACTTTAGAAGAAGATGGTAAACAAATAAAATTTGATTTTTTTGAAGGAGGCAAATGCACACTTTTAGCCGCACAGGCGGGTAAGAGTAAGCATAAAGAGTTTGCAATGACTAAGTTATGACACAAACATTTGAATTCACACCAAAACAATCTGTTTTATATGAGAAGACTTTTGAGGCAGACGTAGAAATTTTAAGGTTTTTAATACACGTATAACTGAGATTTTTACATTATTGTAGAGCACAATTCCCAGAACAGAAGTATGGGGATTAGTAATAAATTTAACTACAATTGTAGAAACGAGAAACAATAGACAATGATTAAAAAAAAGACTCAAGAACAATACTCGCATACAAATGCTACAAATCCTTCGTAACTTGAACATAACTCACGCACTATTAGGCTACCCGCTCGTTCTATTCACACCCTTAGCCGACATCGATTCAGTTTAAGAATTTGTTCCTAAAGAGCAGCACAATACGCTCATAGAAAATTAGTTCATGCCACTTTATGCTACAAATAGGATTGCATTTTAATGTCAACATGTTCCTTCTTACTCACTTATAACTCTGTAGAAAGATGAAGTTTTCTTTTGAAAAAATTACAAGTGATTTCAAACAAAACGTTTACACACCTTTCTAAATAGAGATTCTTCTGCGGCTCGACCAACGTAAGTCTCAACCTTGTCAATGAACCATACTTAATGGAGTAATGCAAGCCAATCTCGCAGTAGACATACCAACTATGAAAAATTCACGAGAGCATTCTTATCCGACCGCGCACACTTACCCTCCGTTACCTTATACGATTAATATTAGCAGCTGTAAATATTGGAGTAAATATATGAATTAATTATTTCCCACTTCCTTAAGCTCTGACAGATAGTTTTTGAGAAAATGGTACCAGACGAAAACAAAATAAGAAACTTTACCTTTAATGTTTAAGAACTGTCAATTGAAAGAACATAATCATAGTTACGTACTGCGTATATCAATGAACGTATAAGGATCTGTTTTATGACTGGTAAAATTTTTATTTGTCTATCTGCTTTAGTTCTGGGGAAAATTAAATTTCTTTTGAGATAAGATGAAGCATATGGAACAACTGGCTCTACGAAGTCCATCTTCCTCTCTGTGAGGCAAATGAACACTGACGTGATGTTATAGATACAGAAGTCTATAGACCTTTATGTGCAAGCACATCAACAAGTTCGTCGCGATTACATTGTTCTCTTTCTGATTGCATTGTTGGCTGCACGACGATTGTTTATATTTATTATGTCTGAAAATAAAGCTATAATAGATGAAGAGTTCAGAAAGGGACAATCCGATAATATCCTAAGTATAGATTTAATAAATTATGCAAACTATAGTATTTATAAAAGAAAATGACGGCTTCGAGTTCACATAAATTCCAGACGCGAAGGTCGGAAGGTAAGCACTGTAGGGCATGTGCTTTTCTTGAATTATTAATCCTGATTACTGATACGACAAAAGATTTACTAAAATATTTATTTTCTCTAAACAGTACTGATAGAGAAACTTATTGGGGACAATGGTGTTGAATAGTCGAAGTGAAAAGTGAATTATGAAGTGCATTAGTGACGGGCAGGATGTTTTTTTCCCCCCAGATTGGCACAATACAAAGCATAATATTTCCAAAGTCTAGTATATACAGTCACGAAGCTTGAGTTGTGAGGGTGCTAGGAACAATAGACTGTGCAGATACTATTTCGCATCGTCTGTGATGAGGAGATAGTAGCGATCCTAGCGGTTAGCAACTATTTATGGATGCATATTTATTATATATTGAGCTTCTTGACTGTATATGCTAGACTGTAGTATTTCTTCGTATGAAACATTCCGTCAGGAATAAGTAGTATGTTTTGTACAACGCATTAAAAACAAGTAATTAGAAGGAATAAAAAGAGAAGTTCAGGAAAGATTTGCCACATTTGGCTCGGAAGCAGCTGCTGTAAAACAATGAAGCTGCGTTTTTGAGTCACGTGATATTTTTTATATATATTTTTTTAGAATAAACTAAAATAAACTTCTCCACCTGAGATAAAACAGAGCAACAGACAAACGTCATGTTTAGGCTAGATTCAAATCAACGACAACACTTTTCACGTAATATTAATAACTTTAAAGACATTGAAAATAAAATGAAATGAATCGATTGCAGGAAAATTGGTCACGTTTGTATTGGACACACCTACTACTGGTCATACCGAAATCGTCATATACATATTTGTCACATGTGTAATATTTGTCACTCTTGTAGATTTATCACTAAGTGTTTTTGGTAACGTGAGGAATATTTGTCATATTTTAATCTATAATATTACACCATGAATTTATTATTTATTAATGAGAAAACTGATCATGTAGAAGTAAGATATTCTTCTGAATTACGTGAAAACAGTTTGCAGGAGAGTTAAATTAACATATTCTTGAGAGATTATGATCTGTACCACGAAAATAAGTTAAAACATTCCCTTGTGTTTTATGTTCTCCATAATTCTGTATACCATTCTAGCTATTCGGAAATTCAGCTGAATATACTTCCTCTTTTTGGTAAGAGGAGAGTGTTCAGCTTGTAATTTTTCGATGTCCCTGTCTACTTGTGCTACTTCACGTTGCAGTTGTTCCAAGAGATGATAGATAGATGAGCCCTTCCTATCAGCGTGTTCAGTTTCGTGTGCCAACCTTCACATGTGTTAATTGTACGTGGTACATTTTCTACTGTGCGCTGATAACAATTCCATATATTAGCGGATATCGCGGTTGCTGCCTACCTCTTCCTCGTCTTCTTCCTCTTATATAATTGTCTTCCGCGTAATCAAACACGGCAATTAAATAATTCTGTATTGTAAATCAAAATCTGGCCTATGTTTGTGGCCATTCCTTTACCTATGACAAATCCTGAATGCGTGACAAATTATATCCATTATGAATCTTTAATGTGTGACGAATTATACTCGCTAGAAATACTTAATGTGTGACGAAATGTATCAGTTACTAATTCTTAATTTGTGACGAATTGTACTCGTTACGAAAAATATGTGATGAATTTCCTGGATATGGATGAATCTGTGAAATAAAAACTTCGTAAATCACCAGTGTTAGTAAAGTGTGTATCTTTATTGGCTACTGATTTTGTATGTTACATTCGACACGTTTTAGTTATGTCAAATGATATTTATTGTTATAGGTAAACTTAATTAGATATTTTATAGCTATCACAACTTCGGCACCGAACATTTTCAATGGCAGCATCCACTTCCAGAACATGTTTTTAATTTCATGGTTCTATTTCATATACTGTACATAAAAATCCATATTTCATTGTAGAGTTAATTTATTAGTCTATAAAACGGTATCTGCATAAACTGATCGTGACCGGAAGTGGATTGCCTATAATTACATTTTCCTATTACGATAAAACAATTCCTCAGTGTAGTCTACATCTAGTACTTTGATCACTAGACCATGGGACGTCATGCATTTTCATTGTTTTATTGATTTACCATATTGGAACAAATTAATACGCATGACGCAGATCAATTGGTTAGGTCACTGGCTAAGAGGAAACTGCCTACTGAGAGATGGACTGGAAGGAATGGTGAACGGGAAAAGTTCGGGACAAAAAATATATCAGATGATTGACAACATTAAGATATATGGATCATATGAGGAGAATAAAAGGAATGCGGAAAATAGAGAAAATTGGAGAATGCTAAGTTTGCAGTGAAGGACCTGCCCTTGGAGAGAAAAATACGAATGAATGTTGGTGTGCGTGATCCTCAGGTTCTACAAAGTTTAACTTCATTTTGAATAAATGCCTAATTTGTGGACTTTCCTTATATACAGGGAACGGATTTATATGGACTAAAAATATATGAAATATGTAAATATATATGTAGTTATTTTTACCAAAATATGGAATTAAATATGGATTTTTACCAAAATATGGAATTAAATATGGACTTAAAATTATAAAAAAATGACTATGTACGTTAAATATTGGTACATTTTAATCAAACTAAACAAAAAATATAATGGACGTACCTTATCTTCCAATGTAGTTTCAACAAAACACAATTTTTATTGTCTGTTACCATAACAATAGGTTACAAACATTTCTTTCAAGTGCTGAAAAGTGAATCTTCTTCTATTGTCTCTGAGGATAGATTTATACTGACTAAAAGAGCGTTCGACGTCACAAGAAGTAACTGGTACATAATTCAATTTCACAATGTCTGCTGGGGATAAGTCCAAGTTAATCTTCACTGTTGATTCACCACTCATCACAGCAACAACCTTTTGTAGTTCTTCATATCCAGGGTTTTTTGAAAGTACAGTGTCCACCTTAGCTCTTACTGCATCTGCAACTTTACCTCTACCACGATTCAGTTGTTCCACAGTACTATTTATAATTTCAAAACTTTCAGATAGTGAAAGGTGCCTATTTTGGAGACTTTTGAGCGTTTTTATGATGCATGAAAATGTATGCTGAATGTGAGCTAAGTCATTCTTCACACTTATGTCACAGGTAACTGTTTTCGCAGTATCAATTGAGACTGCATCTTCAGAGTCCAATGCAAGGAGAACATTGTTAATAGAGTCTATATGTTCGGCATAATATTCAACTGCTTCTAGCCATGTACCCCATCTAGTTAAAATTGGCTTTGGTGGCAATGGAATTTCAGGGTACATTTCCTTCAACACGTTAACTCTACTGGGAGCTTTGAGAAATACTTTTTTCACTGATGAAATCAACAAATCTACTTTAGGGAAATTGTCTCTGACCACTTCTGCCACACGATGAAATGCATGCGCCACACAAGTAAAATGAGTCAATTTAGGATATACAACAGATAATGCTTGTCCAGCTTTGACCATATAAGGGGCAGCATCGCTAATAAAGAATAACACATTATCGTACATAATACCCTTTGGCCACAGGATACCCATAGCTTCGTTGAACAGTTTAACTATAGTTTTGTTATTGCACTTTTCTAGAACATCACAATGTAAAAGAATTCGTTCAGAATATTGTTCACTTAACAAACCGATAACTACATTACCAACAAGTCTACCTTCTTTGTCGGGAGTCTCATCAATGGAAACCCAAATTGAACTATCTTTAATTTCATCTCTTATCTTCTGTATTGTCTCATCGTAGATGGATGGAGCATACGTCTTCCTAAGTGTTGACTCATCCGGGATTGTATGTTGAGTATATTTTTCAAGGAATTCCCTGAAGACCTTATTCTTTAGTTTGTAGAGAGGAATATCAGCAGAGATGAGAGAACGGCACAGGTCGATGTTAAACTCAGATCTTACATTCGATGTTGTTGGTTGTGTTAAAAACAATTGTCTCTGCTTGGAATTTAGTTGTTTGTTGGCCTGATGTTTACTAGTTGTAATGTGTTGTTGCACCAGGAACTTTTGTGTAGATGATACTGCACACTGACACAAATTACAAAATAATATTTTATTGTCAGTTGATAAACCATCTTCTTTAAATTCTGAAATGTAACTTGTTAGTTTTGATTTTAAATTGATTGAATGACGTACTTTTGGCATATTTACCGTCTTTATAGTATGATTTACAAAACTGAACCTATGTGTACTCTGACTGGCATTTAACTGTTGAGCTGCACAACTGAAGTCTGTTAAAAATTTTAAATTAAATTAATACAGTTTTGTAACTTACTTTCCCATTGTTGATAGGACTGTTAATTTTCAAATAACTCTGATGTTAAAGGGATTACTGAACATGTGTTTAAATCTCTATTGTTGAAATGTATTTTTAAAAGTTAATGGAATTTTGTTTTGTTTTATTGTTAAACCTAATATAATATGGACTGTTTTATATGAAATATGGAAAATATATGGAAATTAACGAAAATATGTACTAAACTCTAAAATATGGAAAAATATGGAAAATAAAAGTAGGATTTTTCAACCCTACACATTGTGAAACATAAAGATAATGCAAAATATAAATTATATTAGCTTTATAAGTAAATATGTATTTACATATAAATCCTTTCCCTGCTTATATAGTTTCACATAGTAATAGTAAATTCTATGTATTAGCCAAATTTACTTGTAGTGTTTGTATATATTATATATAGGTATATATACGTAATTTGTATGTAGTTAAAAATTATGATTTTCTTCAAATTATACGAACAAGAAGTACAAAAAATTTGGGAAATTCAAAAATGTATGCGTGTTGAGTTGTTAAAATCGTTGTTAGTCGATAGTCTTCATGTCTTCAACAGTGAAGCTATTTTTCAAGTAAGCCTTTTTTTTACTTTAGTAGCTTATTTTATGACGCTTTATCAATATCTTATTTATTTATTTAGCGTCTGAATGAGATGAAGGTGATAATGCCGGTGAAATGAGTCCGGGATCCAGCACCGAAAGTTACCCAGCATTTGCTCATATTGGGCTCAGGGAAAACCCCGGAAACACCTCAACCAAGTAACTTGCCCCGGCCGGGAATCGAACCCGGGCCACCTGGTTTCGCGGCCAGACGCGCTAACCGTTACTCCACAGGTAAGGAAGCCTATAGGAACACTGACAACTATAGCTTGAAGGATAGCAATATCTCAAATTCTGATCATTGTATCAATTTGAAAGATAGGAGGAGAAGCTTGACCTTACAGAACTTGGAGAAACGTTGGCAGTTTGCATTAATAACTGAGCCCTTGATTAAAAAAGTGGACCATGTCCATATTTCACATTTCAAGAAAATTGAATTTTAGTTCATTAACTAGTTCATTTGACACATTATCAATGACATACATACAAAAGTTACTAAATTAACTTTTGTATGCATATCACTGATAAAGTTTAAAATAAACCAAAATGTCGTTTTCTTGGAATGTGAAATGTGAACATAGTCCACTTTATTGCTCAAGGGCTCAATAATCATAAATTAAGATTAAACAAGAAATAAAAATTGTCTCAGTTTATATAAAATATATACGATATGTATTTTAAACATATATTATTCGAATGAACAACTCTTGCTAAAGATGTTAAAAAAGTTATGATTAACGATATTATTAAAATAGGTAAAAATAACATATCATTTATAAGTGTTACTTTCTTCTGCATATATTTTCATTTTAAAGCGTGTATCGGCAATTTTAGTGTATAGTTGCATGTATATTTTAATAGTTTCAATGTATAAATTTCCGCAGTCTGCACGTACAGTGTGCGAGGTTCTGCGTAACCACTCTGCCACTCTGTGGTATTTGAAGTAATTCAATTATCATGGGTTATAGAGCATTATAACGCTTCTTACGTAATTACTTAGCCACAATTTATTACCACGCACACATCAAATACTGTCGTAATTAAATTCTACTCCCCCCAAAATGGAGCTGTGACCACATAACTCAAGGTCAATGAAAATTCTCTTCAGAGCTGTTCTTGCGGAAAATAAATCTTTTAAAGACATTCATCAATCATTTGCGACAAGGGGAGTGAATAAATATTTAATTTTAATTGTACATCATAACTTTACTCGCCACGCTTCGTGGGTAATGTCGACGGTTGTAGATGATGGGGAAGTGATTAATTGCCAACTGGTCAGGGGAAGTCATTATACTTGTAACTCTGGAGACCTGCATTTCGTTTAGTCATGATGGAGATGAGGTGCAAGATTGCGCAGTCATTGGAACCAGCTTGCCGTGGAGAGGAAGTAAGACGGTTCTCATCATCACTTTCACCATCACCATGATCGTCGTTAATTATAATTATATTTAGAATCATTTTATTGTCTCAAAAATCAAACATATCTTTTCCATCTCTATTCTCTTAGTGCCTTCATGACCTTATAGTTCTTAAGTCCATATTGAAGAACAACAGTAGATTGCCGATTTTTTTCCTTTCAATATATAGGAATCGATGTCATCGATATTTCTGTAGTATATGGAATGGAATGAAATTTAAGTGAGGGGTGCGCGGATGGCCCAGCACTACGACCTGTTGAGATCTATTCCGCTAACCCTCGATATGGAATGAGTTGCGTGCCATAGATCCCCTACGCGCACCGACCCAACCACATGACTCTCTAACGATCGGTCCCTACAGCCAACAGAAATCCATATACCATTCCTGCTTCGGTAACTTCCCCCAAGGTCCCCCTGTCGGTCCGAGGCGAAACTCCTCCCCCGTGTAGATCCGCCTCGGGTGCTCGTTGCAGAAGCTATCCAACGTCGCTTAACTACATTCCATGGAGGCCGGTCGAGAGAGCCAGTAGTTCCGGGAGGCCCCTGTAGAGTGATCTGAAAAACCAGAAACGGGATGATGAGGAAATGATGATGGGTGAGGGAAGGAAGTGGCGAAGATGAGTGGGGTTCCAATCGCCTGATAAAGTTACCTGATATCCGTCCATACGAGTGAGGGAAAACCCCCGAAATAACCTCACTAAGGCAACTCGTCTTAACCGGGAATCGAACCCGGGACCGCTGGGTTCGGAGTTAGACTCACTAACCCCTCAGCCACAACGGTGGACTCTGTAGTATAACTTTGGTATTTTCGAACCTTTCTTGATTATCATACGATATATATTTTTCACCGAGAAGACTGGGAAAGTTTAGGAAGAAGGGTGCTTGAAAGCAAAAAAAGTGTAGGCCAAAACATGAAGGACCGATCAAACGACTTAAAAGAGGGTACGGTACAAAAGTTATAGATGCTCAGTGCTTGGATTTCCTCTGTGCTTCATGTGGTAATGCATGTGAGTTGTAGATCTAAGTGTAGAAAATGAAGACCAAGCGGGAGAAACACTTCATGTCCACTTTCGGTGGAGCTGATGGTGCCATCTGCTGGCTTAGCATGAATACTATCGTGTGCCCGAAGCACGAGACGGAAAAACGATCCGAATCATCCGAGTCGTGTGAAAAGCCGCTTTGAAAATTGGATACCACAGGGAAAAGAATGTCAACGTAAACAGGAGATTATCTCAACACCACAAACACGTGACAAGAAACGTTCTTTCCTCTTTGTCTTCCAATATCAATGGTGAAGATAAACTGTAGTGTGTAAGGCGAATGCACAAAAGAAGATAAAGAAATTAACCAGAGGCAGGAGCAGGTAAATATCTAAATTGGATTGGCTCGCCAATTGGAAGTAATCGAGCTAGCCCTGTAATGAGCGTTACGGGAGACCCTTGCCTTTAAGAAATTTAATGGATTGCTCTTATTCTTGCTATTCTTAGTATTTCAACAGAAGCCACATTTGGAGTCATGATTATTCTGAATGCAATTCTTTAGAGCAGGAAACAGAAGTTACAGCCGTCGACTAATAGTACTTAGCCAGTAGAACGAACTGTAATAATCTAAATCAGTTTTTCAAGCAGCTATAGACCGCGTGATAAAACACTGATTTGCTCTACCTCGCAGGGGTCAATAGTATGTCATTATTATCAGTCTACATTGAATATAAAAAGTCAAGATAAAAAAGAACTCCCTTCAACATTTATCAGAAATCTTGAGAGGTGTAAGGTGGAGGAGAAAAACTAATATCCCTTCACAAAAGACTGCCAGACGCTTGCCTAGGGACTATGAATCAAGGAAGAATGTCCCAGCACTTACTCCATTCGGTCGCCCCGGGACAAAAAAGTTAACAAACGTTAGGTTATGGCGCGGAATATAGTTTTATTGGCAAGGTCGAAGGATTTACGACAGGATTCGATTGCAGTTGGCTGCAACAATGGCGAATTTATTAGTTACACCAACAGTTGGCGATTTCAGTGTCAAATTTATTACATAACGGAAGATTCTGATACATTATTTTCAAGTAACCTCTCTTGAGATGGCAAGGCTGTTAAAACAACGACGTACCGTAAGCGAAACGCCTAGAGTTTTAGCTTTGCACGCTGATAACGCGGGTTCGTATCCCGTTGGATTCAAGTGGAATTTGTTGTGGAAAAAGACGATGATTGGTAGTAGATTTTCGCGGGGTAGGCCTATTCCCGTTTCGCCTACTGACTATTTCTACATTGTTCCATTAATCATCATCTTGCATTGTTAAATAGTTCATCTCCTATGATGCACCGAAGGCAACGCCTACAAAGGCAAAAAGATCTTTTGCTTCTCATAGATCGAGACGTTTATGTGAATGACGCAAAGTCAAGTACCCGTCATTGGATAAGAAACAATACCTTACGAGCTTCTATGAATTTAACTATAAATAAAATTATGTTATATTGTTTCCAAGCTTGCAACGCACATTTACAATAACACCAGAGAATTTGTTAGAATTATATTGAAGTAGTATGTAGAACTTCGGAATAGAAATACAACAAAATTAGTGAATTTATATCTGCAAGACATTAAAGATGTTTACAAATACAGTATTTCTGAAAGTATTAACGCAACATATACTGTATGACATTTATAGCAGGTTAAAGCAGTTATGTAATGTTTACAAAGCGTTAATCATACTGAGTTATTTAAAGTTCAAGTCATTCCTATTCACTTTTAGAGGTAAAATGCTGTTAGAATATCTAAGAAGTGACAGGGAATATTAATTGAAAGGTTCAGAGCCATAGTGGGCCAAGCGCCATTTATTAAAAACGGAGAAAGCAAGGGCTAAAGTTAAGTGAATACCATAGTTTAATGAGGACTGACATATCATTTAGTATTAATGTGTATACTTTATATTACTTACTATATGTTTCCATTGAATTATGGTAATAACTACGGTTTTAGTAAATGGCGCTTGGCTCACTATGGTTCTGGACCCTTCAATTATGCTACTCGAGTTGTAATAATATACTTTATTATCCTTGAAAACAAGTGTATAATACCATATTTCATTCTGTATTTACCATTAAAGTAAATTAAAGGTTATACTCATATTTGACTTAGTCATTTTGTTGTCAGTTAAATATATCATACTAATAATTCAGTAATATATGACTATAAGATAAAGGCTATATTTAAATAATGCTCTTGCTCCACATTGAAGAAAACGAGTGTATAAATTGTTGTTATGCTTTCAATTTTTGAAGTAATGTAATGAAAAATTAAAACCTGAAAATTAATGTACTAGTAGAAGAAAAAAAATTCGTTATCGGTACGCGAAACTAAAGAAGGACCAAGGCCTATCAAACGACTGCTAGCCTCCCATCCACATGCTTAAGCAGAAGTGAACTATTATTTAACTAGCACTGGGTAACGTGTGGTGAGCACGATGATTCTCCCAGTCGTTATATAATTAACTTTCGAAACTGAATTTCGCTAGCCAACGTAGCTCCTTAAATTCACCAGATGCTTGCTGGGCAACGGTCGCATACACTGGCCGAAATTCCATGAGAAAGTTTCCTCTCCCACGTAGACTAGAATCAGTTCTCATTCCGTAAAAGCTGCCAAAGGCAAAGTCTTACACGTCGCAGCTATGGCGTAGGACTGTAGTTCTATACCGGTACTTTTCTTAAGGTATTACATTAAAAGAAAAATTGAAGATTAAAATTAACTCCTATATTCTTATTACATGCATTACTTCTATTTATATTAATTTAACGCTCCACGAACACATAACATCCTTCCTCAAATTCTCTGATCATCGCTCCGTATCACTGCACTGAGAGAGGAAACTCACTTCGACGTTTGATATTGTCGAGTTGTCCCAGAAAGGATGAGAACCAAAAGTTGTGGGTTTTACGCAGTCACATGTGTGTCTTAACAATTGCGTACAAATCGGTCGGCATTTATGTAGATATAGGCTATATGACGATAAGTAATGGACAGGCAGAATAAGAAATGAAGCTGTGTTGGAAAGAGTGGGGGAAAAAAGAATGATACTGAAACTGATCAAGAAGAGAAAAAGGAACTGTTTGGGTCACTTTCTGAGAAAAAATTGCCTACTGAAAGATGCACTGGAAGGAATGGTGAATGTGAGGAACGTTCGAGGCAGAAGAAGTTATCAGATGATAGACGACATTACCTAAGATATATGGATCATATGCGGAGACTGAGAGAAAAGTATAAAATAGGAAATATTGGAGAATGCTGGGTTTGTAGTGAAAGACCTACCCTTGAGCAGAAAACTATGAATAAAAAATTACGGTAAATAATCCATAGTCGAACATGAATCTTTTCGATTTGCTACGCAGATATTTTTGCACAACATCAATGATCTAATGAGAATGAAATTTCATCTAAATTGTTATTTTAAGTAATCAAACAGGTGAAGGCCACTTACTGCTGAGAGACTGTAAAGGGAACAGTCTAAGAGTTAAAAAGATATTATATATACTACTGGGTTCAAAAAGTTCCCGGAATTTTACTACCATTTTTCGTATTAATATATAACAAGGGATATTATACATTTGTTTTGTTGGTAACATTCATGATGTCATTTCCTTAAAGTTTGTTGATAATGGCGATTGTTGGTTTTGAGTTGTAGGCAATTGTTTATCATAGTGTTTTGCTTGTTCGTCGCATTTTGTAATTATGTCCACAGAGCAAAGTACAAACATCAAGTTCTGTGTTTTGTTACACAAAACTCCTACAGACACATTACGATTGTTGGAAGAAGCATATGGCGAAGCAGCAATGAAAAAAACTCAAGTGTATGCCTGGCATAAACGCTTTTCTGGTGGCCGCGATAGCATCAAAGATGAAGTACGCAGCGGCCGTTCAACAACTGCAACAAATGAAGCAATCGCTCAGCGTGTGCGTAATGTTGTGAGGGACGACCGACGTAAAACTATAAAAGAGATAGCAGCAGAGGTCGGAATATCAGTCGGAGGTGTACACAATGTTCTTCACAAGCACCTCAACATGCATTACGTGTCTCAGAAGTTAGTTCCGAAAATGTTGTCGGCAGAACAGAAAGAAACAAGAATGACTCTTGCTGGGGACATGATCAGTATGGCTGATGAAGATGGTGATTTCTTAAACAAAATTATTGCTGGTGATGAAACTTGGTGCCACTTGTACGAACCAGTCCCTAAACGACAGTCATCTAAGTGGAAATCAAAAACATCTCCTCGGAAGCAAAAATTTCCTAGGGACACTTCCAAAGGCAAAGTTATGTTGGAAGTTTTCTTCGACTCTCAGGGTCTCATCCACCATGAGTTCATTCCAGAAGGTCGTACTGTAACGAAAGAATTGTACGTAGAAATCCTCCGTCGCCTCCGGGACGCAGTGAGAAGGAAACGTCCAGAAAAGTGGGTAGAAATCAACTGGTTGCTTATGCATGACAATGCACCTGCTCATCGCGCAATTATTGTAAAGAATTTTCTTGCCAGGCACAACATAACTGCTTTGGATCACCCACCATACTCTCCTGATCTCTCACCCCCTGATTACTTTCTGTTTCCCCGTCTGAAAAGTCATCTGAAAGGACGGAGATTCAATGCTGAAGAGGTTATCGCAAACGCGACGAGAGCACTAAGACGGGTTTCACAAAATGGCTTCCAGGCCTGCTTCCAGGACCTCTACACGCGTTGGCAAAAGTGTGTTGTTCCGGAAGGCAACTATTTTGAAGGGAATGCTGTAGAATAGTGTTTAAGGTACGTTGTTTCTATGATACTAGCAAATTCCGGGAACTTTTTGAACCTAGTATGTATATATATATATATATATATATATATATATATATATATATATATATTAGTTCTAGTTTGTTTCATTAGCCGTAGAGATCTAGCATTAGGCCTACCTTGAAGGAATTTTTAAAATTCTTGCACTTGATTTTCGGCTTCATTTCAATCAATAGTTTACAGTAGTTGTCAGTATTTACTGTTTCACATTTATGTGTGAAATGAGCCGAAATTGGACCTCTCATGTTTCATAAAAGTGTCGCTGTACTTTCCAATACAAGACAATCTTGAAAATGTTCGTTGTTGGCGATGAAGAATGTCTCCACAGTAAACTCCGGTTGTTTTTCTCTAAGCCAGGGGTCGTCAGCGTAGAGCACCCTGGGGATAGCGTCTCTTACCCGCAGAGAACACAGTGCACCATAGTGCACTCGTAGCTGCTAGCGGGTATGCTCCTCTACCTTTTTCTGCTGCACGACGGTGCACACGGGACGGCACCGCTTACCCGTTGTACATTTCAGCGAGTGCTGACGACCACTGCTCTACGCCTATAGTAACAGATTTATTATCGAGAGGAACGAAACGAGTTATAAAAGAATTCCTTCAGTCTTTCCCTTTGCACATTCAAAATAATGACATTCATAGTATTGTTAATTGAATTTGTTTACAATCTAACAACAAGTAGAATTGTTTATTCTCTTTTAATTTTATTACGCAGGAAAATAGCAGAACATTCAGAGTAGAGAAAAATTTATGTGACTGACAACTCGTCTACAACACATTACTAACATGCATGAAGGTAATAATAACTTATTCGAAGTGTCTGCTTTACCAGTCAACTAGAAGCGACTGAATCGATGCTACTTTTCCTCACGAATACGTCGTATATACATATATGCATATAACTACACGTTCAATAAGGCCATATATCCTTCATGTTGAGATGGTATCAATAGCGCTCAGTTGTCATAATATTCATCATGACAAATTGCAATTGAATATTTCAGTAGCGTATGTAGTTACCGATCGATTGTAGAGCAACTAACGGATATTGCGTAAAAACCAAGCTTCCGGGTTGAAATTTCCCGGTTGTTAATATAATGTTTGGTGTTATCTTATTTAGTGCCTGACGTCATGATGGCGTCTTACCACATGTCTATCTAGTGTACAAAATTAATTGCCAGAGAGAGAAAAACAAATACCCAATTCCGACATTCCTATCCAAGACGAATGAGAAGGTAAGGAAACTAAAAGTAAGAACATTTAAATTGACTTTGAAATAAAATAAAAATGAATGACTAGTTACCAATATCCTAGTTTTCTTGACCGCCTTGGATACTTCACTCGCTCGGTTCCTTGTCTAGTGAGGATTGTGACGTACGCCTCACCACTCGCTCCGTCACGTCTAACACCAGGCGACTCTGTCCTTCTGCTCTTGGGCCACATTAGGGATGGTGCTCTGCGATATCTCTGCTCGTTATGCGGTACCTATTAAGTTCCTTTTAAAAATTCTCCACGTTTCTTCAATGGAACAACGACAAACGGACTGAGACAAGTGACCGACCGGCATAGAGCTCACACAGATTCTTTCCAACAGCCCCAAATCCTCTTGCATGGACGAGCGCTTGCGTATCTTTCAATTGAAGAGTCCACTGCAAGAATGATGGATGTCACTCTCTGCACATTTAATCTTCATAACCCAGAGAAGAACATAGGCTACATTAAAATTGGACAGATGGACATTAAATTATTGAAAACAATAAAAATTAGAACGTAAAAAGGCCTTTATGATATTAAAATGGCCTCTTCTACAATCAATTGTTTTTTTTTATTGACGTCATCCAGTCACGTCTTCTTCCGTTGTAAAAGCGGCCATATTGTTATTGGAATATAAAATAAAATAATATTAAATTAAAACTACGTAAATGAGGTACGATCTCTTGATTGAATGTATCATGGGCAATAATATACAATACAAAATGACATAAAACACATATTTCTTTAGTTTTTATAAATTCAAAATCAAACATAATAGACAGCAAATGTAAAACATTCAGAATACTTAAATTCAAGCACTTTAATACATACCTTTCTGTGTATTTTGTTTTCCTGAACCTCAAGACAATGCTAACTCATTTGAAGTTAGTGTGACTATAACCTATAAATATTTTCGTTAGTTTTTATTTTATTTATAATTTCATTTTTATATTATTTTATTTTTATTTCTGGTGATGTGGAAAAGAAGGCCTGATGGCCTTAACTACGCCAGAATAAATAAATAAATAAATAAATAAATAAATAAATAAATAAACACATAAATAAATAAACACAAATAAATACAAATAAAAATATTTGAAAGTAAGGGACGTGATAAAACGTTTTCCTTCGTTGCGTGACCTACAGTTGTTTTAAATTGAGTTAATCCTTTCAGGTATTTGGCTAAGAAGTTCATTAATTCATGTAAGTGACGCTATGTAAAGATTCATCTTTAGGGACGAGGAAAGCTTATTAAAGACAATTCGTTTTGGTTGTCTACAGTTGAGTTTCTGAGATTTCCGAAAAGTCTAAGAATCAGTTTAAATAAAAAAAGAAGCAAAAAGCACAACCCAGGCAACGCCGGGTACTTTCAGCTAGTATATATATATATATATATATATATATATATATATATATATATATATTGTACATGCAGAGTTATATGGCATTAACACTGATAGTCATTGTCCAGTAATGATGTCCAGTAATGATCGGAAAATCACACTTAAGCTTTCAGCGCTAAGCATTTCCAATTGCTTCTCCTGCAAAATGTATTCCAAATGACATCCATCATTCTTGCAGTGGACTCTTCAATTGTTTTCCTCTCTAACTTTATTCGAATTTATTTGGCTATAACAGTCTATAGTCAGACTACGCTCATGGTCTAGTGGTTGAAGCTTTTGAATATAGTTCATGAGGTCCTGAGTTCGATTTCCGGTTAAGGTAAGGGAACGTTTCTTTGACTGAAGTTGTTTTTGTGTTTGTCCACGATCTGGAATTTAGCTTCAGTGTAGATTAAGGGGTTAGGTACAGCTTACAGCAATAAAATTTTGGAAATATTCAACATTTTTTCCTCCATTACTGTATCTTGTACAATAATGAAAATAAGTATGTGTAAAACACTGTCCTTGTGGTATATTAAAACAATATTTTTACGATTTAAAAAGAATTATTTACATTTTTGTTTTCAAAATTCATTTCACTGTGCAATGATGAAGCGTTTCCCACATAACTTAAATACTATTCAACATTCTGTGATGAAATATTTTTTGTATATTTATGCATGTCATATCTACAATATGATGCAAGATCACTTCTCTACCTTTGATGGATTGTCTGATAAAAAATAAATTCATTTATAAATGGTCTAATATCTGTACTTCTTCCAACACAAAACAAAAAGAAATATTGAGGAATGTAGTTGAAAGAGCATGATATTGTAAACATTAGTTTCAGCAATAAAATAAAAGAGAGAGAACATGAAAAAGTTAACAAGTTTATGAGTTATGTGGGAAACGCTTCATCACTGCACAGTAAACTGCCACCATTATGAATTTTGAAAAAAAAAAATACATATATAAATAATTTTTTTAAATCGTAAAAATATTTTTTTTTTCATATAGCAGAAGGATAATATTAAAATGGATTTGAGGGAGGTGGGATATGATAATAGAGACTGGATTGGTGTTGCTCAGGATAGGGACCAATGGCGGGCTTATGTGAGGGCGGCAATGAACCTCCGGGTTCCTTAAAAGTCAGTAAGTAAGTAAGTAAGTAAGTAAGTAAGTAAGTAAGTAAGTAAGCAGAAGGATAGTGTTTTATACATATCAATTCTCATTATTGTACAAAATACAGTAATGGAGGAAAAAGATGTTGAAAAGCTAGCTCCAAAAATTTTATTGCTGTAAGCTATACTTAACCCCTTACAGGCCACTTCTTACACCACATTATTATACTTTGTCATCTTATCAAACCATCGAGGTAACGTAACTCCGCTTTCCAGGAGCCTCAACCTCAGAAGTGGATTAAATCTAAGCCACTGCCAGGAGAGAAAACCAGAAATGTCGAAAGACAACCTGCTGGCATTAGAAAAGAAAATATTCTGTAGTCGTCGAAAGTAATTCACTGGTTACCATGGTTACAAGAATACAGTGTAACTTATGTAAATGATATTTTAGTTTAATGGAGCATTTTTGTCTCTCAATTTCATTTCAATGTAATAAAAGTTTAAGATCGGAGAATGGATAGTGGTAGCTAGTAAGATCCTGATTAAATGTTAACTGTAATATTTGGGCAAGAGCAAGGGACGTGACCGTGAAAAAGCTGACGCCGCGAAGAGCGCTCTTAATCAATTTTAAACGCTGTTACATTGCCTCTCCTTAAAGTAAATGAAATAGTATCATCACGTTTGTAATAATAATTATGTCACTTGACTGCAAGTGACTTACGATCACTACATGATATCAGCTGTTTAATGCTAGAGCCCGATCGCAAACTCATGGCACCAACATGCGCGAACTTCTTTCTGAGGCTTGGGAGTGGGGGGGTTCTGTGTTTGCGGGCGACTGCTTACTCATAGAGCGTACTGTTCAAACCCCCCCCCCCTAAGCAAGACTGTTGGGCGTGTCCATGTAAGTGGATGCCAATTCGTCTTTCGCGCAGGTGCCACGAGTTTGCGATCGGGCTCTACCGATCCTGCTGGCTATTGGTTCACGCCCCACGATCTTACACAGTAAAGTTTTAGGAACCTGCACTGTTATTCACCTTACAGAAATATGGGACTTGAGAAACAATTGTTACAGTAATTAGAACACGATTGTATTATCATTTTTTGTTCAGAGTGCCGTACCATCTGTGTAAATTCGTTTAAAATGTGTGTATGAAAGTATGCGAATCCAGAAATGCATATAGAGTGTTGGAAGGCCAGAGGGAAAAAGACCTTTGGGGAGGCCGAGACGTAGATGGGAAGATAATATTAAAATGGATTTGAGGGAGGTGGGATATGATGATAGAGACTGGATTAATCTTGCTCAGGATAGGGACCAATGGCGGGCTTATGTGAGGGCAGCAATGAACCTCCGGGTTCCTTAAAAGCAAGTAAGTAAGTAAGTAAGTATGAATAACATATTTAATAATCTTCCACGAAAACTCATATCGTTATTTATATCTTTTTTAAATTAATTTCGAAGAATCCATATAAATAAATCAGAACATATTTCACAAGTAATGTCAAAAAATAGAAATATTTACATTGCTATGCAGCTGCTGAAGATAACACAATACAATTGAAGGGACACACAATCAGTCCTCAAAGAAGAAATAAAAATCTCAATTTTTCAACCAGGAATCAAACCCGGGTTCGCTGGAATTTTAAGCGGTTAATATACCATTTCAGCAACAGGGAAGGATATAGTATTACTACTGTGCATGACCTGCGAAGCGGTGTTTTTTACGCAATGTAATAGCCAACAATTCTCTTTAGCATATTAAAGAGGTCATTAAAAGTATTTTTTTGTTGTTATCGAAAATTGCTGCAGGTTTATCGCCGGTCTTGACAGGTGTGTACATTACTGCCCTTTCTAGTGCCTAGGTGGAGAGACCTGTAGCGGTAGGCTATACATACACCGTAGTGGCCCAATGTTCCATTTCTTCTTATCCGCTCTCCATGCAACAAAGCGATCGATTCTTTCTTCGTGCAAGTAAGTCAAAATACGACAATATACGCGGCACGCAATTGCCAGACTCTGTGCAATCAATAGCAAAGGATGTATATCTTGGCCGCGGCCTGTCTCATTAGTCGCCGGAAACAAACACCCGGGACGTGAAATACGTGCGTAATTAAGTTCCCCTCAATGAGTCAAGCGTAATTAAAATGCCACGACAGTCGGCCGGCCCATGCTAGACACCTTTTTAAATTCTCACATAATAACAGACACATAGCGGCATATGAAATGCTAGCAGCACTCAAAGGCATGTCTGTTATGAATCTCTTATTTTAGGGCAGGCATGCCAGAAATCAGACTCTAAATGTGCAGTTATGTGCGCGGATCACCGGTCTGTGCGAACTACATCATACAAGCGTTGCTCTTACCAGTTCTTAGCTGGAGGGGTGTACAGTAATCTATTCTGCGCTTCTAGGGTTGGATTAAATAGGCATTTGAACATTATAAACACACGTAGCAGAAGGAAAAAAAACTACAGTTATTATCAGCGTCTATATTTGACAATTGTAATACTAGAAACTTTTACCTTACTCAGTTATACTTCACAAAGTAGTGGTTTGTAAAGCATAATTTATTAATATGATTTATATATAGTATTTGAAGAAAAAAATAGGCCTATTGCAGTAATTTCGTAGTAACAAAAAGCGAACAAGTATTTCATTTTACGTGGTAGCTACTAATTATTTTATTATTATTTATTGGGGCCATTGTTACATAAATGGTGAAGAAAATATTATAGGCCTACTCGCAATTAATTATAAGCAGTAGGGCATTGTGAAGTCTTTACACTGCAATCACTTCCTTGCTGTATTCAATATAAATTAACATTAATAGTAATAAATAATATAATTTAAGCTTAGAATTTAAATTCACATGTAGTTTGTTTGGAAATAGTTGAGAGCAAGTATCGATAAGTTGAGAGCGTTACTGAAAGAAATTAAAAGTGTAGTTCACAAGCTGTGAAACGACGATATTCTCTTTATGTCAGGTTTAAAGATTTATTAATGTAATTATGTTAAATTAATGTCCCGCGCCGTGGCGTAACGGTCTAAGGCATCCTCCCTAGGGCTCGCGCTACGGAATGCGCTCTGGTTCGAGTCCTCATGGGGAAAGAAATTTTCTCATGAAATTTCGGCCAGTGTATGGGACCGGTGCCCACCCAGCATCGTGATGCACTTGAGAAGCTACGATAGGTAGCGAAATCCGGTTGCGAATGCCAGCTGTAACGGCTGGGGGGGCTCATCGTGCTAACCACACGATACCTCCATTCTGGTTGGATGATCGTCCACCTCTGCTTCGGCATGTGGGCGTGAGGCCAGCAGCCGGCTGGTCGGTCTAGGCCCTTCACGGGCTGTAGCGCCACGGATTATTATTATGTTAAATTAATATAGTGACGTGAGATGAAAAATTTGATGTTACATGATTCGTAATTTTTCTTCTTCGTTATATGTGAACTCCTCACTTTATCATAACTCATTCATAGACTCCCTCCAGGTAGGGGAATAGAAAGTGCACATCGCACAGAGACAGATGCACAATGTGCAGGGTTTTGGCATGTCTGTTTTAGGGAGTCTCAACTTGTGTCTGTATAACATGTCTGATCAGCTTCAAATTCTGGTTGGGATAAGTTACCTGGTTGAGGTTTTTCCCGAGGTTTTGGGTTTTCCCTCAACCCATTAAGAGCGAATTTTAAGTAACTTTCGGCTGGACTCTTTTCGCTAGCATTAACATCTTCATCGCACTCAGACGCTAACAACAGTTCATAAAGAGTCGTAAAATAACCAATAAAAAACTTGTGTCTGTGTAGTGTCAGGTCGAGGAGAAAACCCAAAAGGTAATATAGCGGTCATCATCGCAGGTATAGATCAGACCAAGTGATGAATATTTCGTCAGCATAAACCAAAATGCTACGACGTAATAGTCCTCTATACTTGCTATATCTATCTTTCACCATCTCGTTACAGATTAGGTTGAATCGTCCATTATAACTCACTTGCAAGCTTCTTTACGCTCGCAACTGCCGGGGTTATATCAGCGTCGTCGGTGTGCCGGAATTTTGTCCCGTAGGAGTTCTTTTACATGCCAGTAAATCTATTGACATGAGCCTGTCGCATTTAAACACACTTAAATGCCATCGACCTGAGCCGGGATCAAACCTCGAGCACAAAAGGCCAGCGTTATGCCGACTACGCTACCCAGGCCGACTTCTTTACATTTATTGAGATAAAAATGAGATATTCCTATAATGCTATGAAATTTGAAATAATTTTATCATTTACAAAGTATCCACATTTGCATGGTTTCAGAGTATACGTAAGTAATAGAATAAGTAAAAGAAAGATAAACGAGTCCACACCTGTGGAGTAACGGTTAGCGAGTCTAGCCGCGAAACCAGGTGGCCCGGGTTCGATTCCCGGTCGGGGCAAGTTACCTCGTTGAGGTTTTTTCCGGAGTTTTCCCTCAACCCAATATGAGCAAATGCTGGGTAACTTTCGGTGTTGGACCCCGGATTCATTTCACCGGAATTATCACCTTCATCTCATTCAGACGCTAAATAACCTAATCTGTTGGTAAAGCGTCGTAAAATAACCTACTAAAAAAAAAGATAAACGTGTGAAATATGTAAGTCGGGTATAAATAACCTGAAAATATTTGCACCAGGCGCTTTGAAACTCCAGCAAGGATATACATGTCTATGAAACGAAAAATTGTGATATTAAAAATATTTACATGATTATATTTGAAGAGTCCACTGCAAGAATGATGGATGTCATCTGGAATACATTTTGCAGGAGAAGCAATTGAAAGTTTGAAATGCTTAGCGCTCAAAGCTCAACTGTGATTTTCCGATCATTACTGGACAATGACTATCAGTGTTAATGCCATATAACTCTCTATGTACTTTCTATATGTCTTAAGCTATGCATTGACAGTCTTGGTTCATTTTCGACAAGAAAGTGACATCCATCATTCTTGCAGTGGACTCTTCATTTCTAATTAAAATTTTTAATTATGAGATCAGATGCCATTAATTGTCCACTGTAATGCTTTCATCACTAATAGTTTTGTTCCCGATGAACTGATTTACCACTGTGGAATATTTCTAAATAATAACAATACAATTTCAGAAGTAGACTTATAGATAGTCCACCCTGTCTTGGAACTTAACATTGTCAACGTTCCGGAACTTCATACAGGTTCCGTCATCAGGGAAAATAAGAGGCCAAAGGCGTCGCCTACTTTGCTAGGTTCGTTTGCTACTCCAAACAACCACAGCCACAAGCCGGAAAGATGGAAATTTTCGACACCGTAAAGCCGGCCTTTTGGCTCAAATTTCCGCATTTGTAACGTTTATAATGCAGTTAGCATCTGGAATACTTTTATAATTTCCTTTTATTGTCTTAGAGTTTACGCTTAAGAAAGTAAGTGTAATTTGTTATTAACATAATATATTGTCATTATACAGGGTGTTTGTGGGCTAGTGTTACTAACTTTCAGGGATGATGGGGAAGAGCACATGTATCAATTTGACTATTTTATAATAATTCCTAACGTCCCAGCTATCTTAATGCCCATGATTAGGCCTACTATAGATATCCTACAAGCGAAACTCAGCTCGAACTCCTCGCGTCGCACATGCAATACCCCTCTTACCCCCATCAGTAAGCTTGAGAGCATGCTGGGAACGGAAGCATATGTCATCTGCGCGAGACAGTCACTCCCGCTGGTTTCTGCGCACTGAGTTTTCCTTGTTGGATGCCTATAGGTGTGAAGTGACAAGTACTGGTAAATTCTTCTAAGCAACTTCTTCCTATGGAAGGCAAGCAAGTCATCCGGCATATAGTAGAGCCCCGAGCTATGCAAAATTACTGGCTTCTTCCATGTCACACGAAGTTTAGTGATTTGCGTAAAGATGTTTTTTGTGCAATGTCTACTAAGACTGGTGATGTCTCAACAGGATAACTTTTCGTGAGACTGTAGCGGTGTCTGACGGAAAAAGTAGAAAACATTCTAAATATTCTTTTTTCCACTTTTTAAACATTTCTATTTATTTTTATAATATTTTATTTCGTCACGACTGGTATTTTAAGTTATTATGAAATTTCCTAGTCTCCTTTGTGGTTCATTTTATAAAGAATAACAATATTCGACATTTATTTACGATTAATTTCCAATATTTCTAAAATTTTATGTATATAATTTTGTAATTTTTGAGAACATCATTTTCGTATGATATATCAGAACTCATATAATGAAGACATTTTACGAGTTTTCAAACTATCTCTCTTTTTTAAATTCTCTAAAGGCATAAAAGTAGGTCTATTTTTTTAATGGTTTAATGCTTTTGTAGTATTATAGAACGGAACTTCAAATTTCATACTCTGGACAGCCCTGAATAGCTTCTGTATTTAGATACTTTAAATAAATAACTACCTATCAATTATTTGATTCCCAGAGTTCCACATGATGTACAACACTGCTATTTTTGTTCGCACCTTACCCTAACCATAATCCGAAGTCACGTACTCCAACTTCTAACGGATCACATCCATCAGTCGCCCTGCATGGACTGGCCAGTGGGAGCGCCATACTTCACCGTAATGAAAGTGTGTTTTGGGACCCACCTCTGGGAGGAAAACATTCAATCAATCTTTGTTTCGTATACCGATGGGATCTTTGATACTGTACGTGTGTATAAACTACCGTACAGAACAATATTTCAAACTAATAGGTTTAGTTGAAATCTCATACCTTTCATTAACTTTGAAAAGATTTGTTTGCTTTGAAAAGTTATCACATCAAATCAATAGAGTTAATTTTTTATGTACCATGCATTAAGAAAAGAGATAAAGATGAATTTCTTTTACCGTATGCAATGAATGAAATTTATCGGTTTAAAAGCTGACTGAAATTCGAAAAAAATAGATATAGTTTATATTTATTCCAGTTACTTTTCTCAATAAGAGAGACAACATTTAGAAATATGGTATAAAGGTGTTATTCTAAACTTGTGTTCACTAAACTTCTTAAAAATAAACATTAAAGAAATATTAAGAACAACAACAAAAACTTCGATTTGTCTCCTCCAAACTAGCCAAAATACGAATCTCTGTTCTCAGGATGTAGAACAGATGTCCTAGGCATTAAGTCAATGTGCACACAGATGGGATAATAATCATCATCATTATCACTATCACCACTACCACCATCACCATATCACTGTCAAATCTATCCCGAATGATTCATAACCAATATGTGTATTTTTAAATTTATATTTACCATTTTTAACCAGTGTCCTATTTATTCTATTATATACTTTTTATGTGAGGGTTAGTGTGTGTATGTATGTATGTATGTATGTATGTATGTATGTATGATTCATCTTTATGAACACACTGGAAATCTTAAAGGAACACTTCACGTTTTGCACTGCTGCTGATGAATGTAGAAATTCACAAAGTTTTGAAGGTTGGATCTACGTTGGTCTTCAGGTGAACAAAATAGATGAGTGAAGTGGGGTTAGATCCATTAAAATGGCTAAATCTACTTGAATGATATCAAGAAGTAGGAGACTCAGCCCATATTTGTTCACCTGGAGGCAAAGGTAAATGAAATCTTCGAAACATCATCACCAGCAATGGGGAAAGTTGAAGCCAAGTCTCTTTATGAATAATTCAACATTGATTTCTGCCTCATTCAGAGCAACACTTCGCCCTCTTCTGCTTCTGATCGGTATTCAATTCTGTAGGGACCCACCTAGCAAAATAATATTGCTACAAACTTGAGAATTTCTCACAAAAAATTGAAAAAGTTAACATACGACTTTGAAAATAGTGTTGGTCATAAAATCCACTGCCATCTATAACACACTGAAGACTTATCGACTCCTACTTCATGTATAAGTTTCAGTTTCTGCTTTGCCTTCCTTCTTTCTATATTATGCTTTGAGTCGGCCAAAAGACACATTAGATCCTTTACCAAAGTGCTATCAATAGACATTTATTTTTGTATCATCATCATTATCTTCTCATATATTATCATCATTATCTTGTCATATTTTGTCCAAATTATCTATTTCGGCTTCATGACATCTCATGAAATTCTTTTATGGTAGCCCAAACATTAATGTAACTACCCACTTATGTAACTTCACCATCCTTTGCACCTTCCTGGAAAAAAGTCTCAACTAAAATGAATTCGTTTCATTTTGGAGATGCCGATAAGCTCACTGTATTATAATATCAATTTTTGTTTTCCACCTGTGCTTATCTTAATATTTGGATTTATATGAACGTTTTCGACACTCGGTGTGTGTCATCTTCAGATATCTGAAGATGACACACACCGAGTGTCGAAAACGTTCATATAAATCCAAATATTAAGATAAGCACAGGTGGAAAACAAAAATTGATATTATAAAATGAATTCATTATATTTAAATTAGTCACTTGTAGAGATGAACAAAACTAACTGCCGCTCTCGCTCGCTGTGTTCGTTGCATTTGTCTTTCGAGTCTCGGCTCGTCATTCTCTCTGCGCTTCGAGTCTCGCTCATCATTCTCGAAATAGCATTTGGTCGGCGTGGAAAGATTTCGTAACTTTGAATAACATACATCATTGAAATAAATAACATTATAAATGTTTAAATGAGACAAAAAGATAAAAGAGAACAGTATCTTAGTTATCAAAATGTTCTGGTTCTATTATATGATATTATCTGTGGTTATACAGGGACATCATTTTATTTTTACTTCAATTTTTATTGTCCCTGAGTTTTTTAATGTACTTCGCTCCCACGCCCTCTACTAGAAACTTCCAATCGTTCTACACACAGAACCGAGGCCGCGTGTGCAGTACTGAGTTAGTGAGTATAGTACGTTCCAGAAATATGTTTGCGTTTTCCAGTGACGAAAGAGCTTTCAATATTGAATCATATTTTCGCACAGGTACTGTCGTCCGTTTGCCTACGTCGCATCCCGGTTTCCCCCACCTGCTTCTGTTCGCCCCCCTGTAAAGTCTAGTAGCTGGGCTATGTTAGCTCTTTTCTGAAAACAATTTCTGTTAGGAATTGGACGTCTACATAATATTATACAACTGTTTAAAATAACTTAAATAGAAGGGCCTCGTTAAGTAATTAACTGTCACGTGATTTCCTCCCCCCCTTTTCTACGACCCTGCGACAAAACCACTTGAACGAACAGTAGATAGCATTTCTGAGTAATTTTATCTTTTCGGATCAGGCAGAAGTGAAGATTAAATTTACAGTACGTAAGGTACTCTTTTATTGAGTAGGTACAGAATTATTTCATCATGAGTTACTCGTACGGAACTGGTCATTAGAATTAGGTACAATAGTCTATAGTGCGATAATACGCACAAAAGAACTGAAGCCTGTATCGAAATGAACGGCCACCATTTTCAAAAATGTGTTTAAATATCCATATTATGATTATTTTTCAATTTAACTTCATTCTCTATATTGTACGCTAATGTGCTTAACACTACAATATACACTGCATAATGCATACGTCCGAATGGATAGCTCATTTTGTGAGTAAAAACATTAAGTGTTAATACAGTACTGCATTTTGATTAAACAAAAACCTAATGAAAATTATCAAACTCAAAATTGCGATATTTCCTAGTTTTCTTCGTGATTTGTTTGTATTTTACTCCAGTATCATCGAACTCCAGTCTTGGAAAGGAGAGCAAGCGGTGTTTCCGGTTCTAGACCTTTAACCCAAAGATATAGCCAAGTTAATATTAAAAATGTTAGTAAAAATAAAATTATGTCCCTGTATAAATAAAAACAAAACAATACTCAAATAAATTAGTATTTCTAAGAAACATAAAACATGACATTAATATCTTTTTACTTGAGATTGCACACTTGATCTTAAACATATGAAAAGAAAATTCCTAGGCTTTTAATAAGGGCATAGTAATTAAATAAAGACTAGGGAACGAATTATTATACACTGAAAGGTAGAGATGTTTCAAAAAGGTTACTTGATTGTTTATACGTAGGCCTACATAACAGTTGCCAAAGTTGATAAAAGTTCAGTCTGGTATAAACAACTGCTGACTTCGGGACTTCGGGATATGATCAATATAGAGTCTCGGAAGACTCACAACCAGTCTTTACGTCAAGGACGCGATGTAATACATTGTCGTGCGGGTTTTCGGCTTTGCGGGCGCTGTTAGTCTCGTTTTCTCGATCGTTGTTCATTTGTAGTCCCTTGTCATGTGAGAATAAACGCAGCAGACGATATGGAGCATGAGGCTCTTTGTTCCAGACTTTTTGGAAATCTTCTGAAAGCAAACCTAGAGTACACAGGCGAGATAAGTTGTTAATTACACACGAAGGTATATCTATGAGGCCAGAATCACAAGACGCCACGCTTCAATGAGTTGATTACCGTATGGGTTTACTAGACAATAGGTTGGGTTATTAATACACAGAGTAGCTTGTACAAACAGCACTGCCTTTGCTGGGATGTGAACCAGAACGCTCTGGCAAGCAGCAGAGCAAATACTTAATCACATAGGCTATTGTTTCAGTTTGCTGATCTTTAATGCCACAATCAACTTCTCAAATAGTAGTGTACATGTCGATAACAATTTCAATGTAATTGTGAGTCTGAAGTCTTACTAAAAAGACAGAACCCCAGGGAACTCCAAAATTATTGCCAGATTGAGTAACTGAAGTGTTTACAGATAATGACAATATTTATATAGAATAATTTTCAAGCAACATCTGAAATGTACTTGCTTATTAGACTGAAAATGCCGTTGATTTTCCAGAAGTGTGATTTCCTCGTGAAGGCTTGTATCTAAAAACTGCGTTTTTGTACTTATTCTTTTTTATTCTTCCATTGTATTTGTTCTCCCCTTCCTATTCTTCCTCATTTTATATTCTCTCTTAATTATTTGTACAATTATCTTTCTCTTCTAATATATAAATTTGTGTTTCCCTCCATTATTTCCCCCCCTCTTTATTTTCCTACAATTATCTTCTTCCTCTAATTCCTCCGTTTCTCTTATTCATTCTTCATTTCCTTACTCTCTCTACAACATTTTCTTCTTCTGATCCTTCCAATTTGTCCCTCTTTTTCATATTCTTCCTTTCTTCATTGTTTCAACTCTTATCCTTTCTGTTCTTCCTTACTTATTAAATCTTTCATATTTTTTCCTCCCGACCTTCTAATTTTCTGTAGCAGAAAAATGGATAATAATTCTAGCTAATCGACCTCATCCACTCAATCCATCGTTCCGAAGAAGTTTCCTACCATCAAGATTCAAGAATAACTTAAAAAGTTGTGTATAAAGTGTAAATTAAAATTAAGGTTACATTTATTTTTTAAGGTGACATATATTTATTTTGCCTGACGAGTTACTCCCTTCGTTTGAATTGTAAATTATTTAAAAATAGCTTGTAAGAGGGTCTTAGACTAGAAATGTTCAGTTTAATGTAGTTCCGTTTATAATTATGAATAGGGGTGTAATTGTTTGTCTTATTTGAACTGTTGTATCATTGAATCGTGGCGAGTTAGTGAAGTTATGGTTTTACAGTGCAGTTAATAGCTGCGATCAGTGTAAATTTATTGTATAGTATCAATGAAATATGTTCTATAGTGTCAGTGAAATGTGTCATAGTGCCAGTTCAGTGAGTGAGATGAGAGTAAAGTGAAAGATTATAATCAGTACCAATGTAAAACTTATGTAGGGCCTATACATATGTAGGTTGTAATGTGAAATTAGGTTCACTTATTAATTAGGTTATTTTATGTATTATTATGTATTATGTGTATAATTGTATTGTGTATCTAATTTTTTGTGTATTGAATAATTGTATTGTTATTTTATTGTGTATTGTTTATATTGTGTATACCACTGCCACCGAGTGCTTGCCCACTTGTAGTGTAAATAAATACATACACATCACTTGCTTCAATAATGGCGTTCGTCGCTGCAAATCTTAGAATAATTAGAAAACGAACGAAACTCCAAATAATTTTCTTCAGAAATAGGGACATTATTTCAATTTGAACTTCGATGTAAACCGTCCGGTGGGTCTTTTTTACTTGGTTATTTAGCGACGCTGTATCAACTACGAGGTTATTTAGCGTCGATGGAATTGGTGATAGCGAGATGATATTTGGCGAGATGAGGCCGAGGATTCGCCATATATTACGTAACATTTGCTTTACGGTTGGGGAAAACCTCGAAAAAACCCAACCAAGTAATCAGCCCAAACGGGAATCGAACCCGCACCCGAGCGCAACTCCGGATCGGCAGGCAAGCGCCTTAGCCGACTAAGCTACGCCGGTGGCTCCGTCCAGTGGTAACTGGCGATATTAAGAATGAGGAATTAATTCGTTTGTGACTGTCTACAATTTCTACTGATTCGAATACTGTAATTTTGATAACAATTGAAGGGATCAGAGTCATAGTGGGCCAAGCGCCATACATTAAAAATGGATGAAACAAGGGTTAAAATTAAATGCTTATCATAATTCAGTGAAACATATAGCAAATAATATAAAATGTGCACATTAAAACTAAATTATATGTCAATCTTCATTAAATTATGGTATTCACTTAACTTCAACCCTTGCTTTCTCCATTTTTAATAAATGGCGCTTGGCCCACTATGGTTCTGAACCTTTCAATTTATCAAATTTTTACCAACACGTTTAGAGCAATAATTCACATTAAAATTTTTACCAAGAAATAAATATTGCTCACTAGTAATATAACAACATACCGGTACCTCTCAGGCCTACAATGATAAATCATTAGGCCTGTTGTTGCGTAGTTCTCAAAGCGGTGAGGAACAGGGAAAATAACTTAAATCTTGGAGCATTTCTAACATGAATAGCCTTGAAAGTTGTAGTCGGTCCACCAATCTATCCTGAACATTGGCAGCTACGAAGAAGCTGATATATCTGGATATCTCTGTAAATACTGCCTGAGTATATGTTGTGAACGCCTTCTTCGCTTTTGTCGGTCACGCAAGGCAGGCAGAGTTTCGAGCACACTATTCCATTCCTGCCCTTTAAGTGTAACACAGTCTTTGATCTTTCGCTGCTGACTTGCCCTGTGGCTTAGATGAAACACAGCGAAAATGACATTTGAAAGTCTGAATAAAGGTTCTTTCTCAGTGTTGTAGAAGGCATAGCTAACATCGCACGGTACACATTTCACCCAAGAGCTGCTATATGCGAACTTATTAATGAATAGGCTCGTGCCCTTTATTTACCAGTTGCTTGTAACTAACAACTGGGGCTGGGTGTTTCGTAATCACTTTCTCATTCACACTTATCATTTTATACTTCATTTATAGTTTGATCAAAATTTATAAATGATATGGTAGACTACTGTACACAAATTTTAATTCTTTAAAACACGAACAATGGACCTCCCGAATGTGAGTTTCAAACGTTACCGTCTCACGCACTTCGCTCTCGGTATATATAGAATGTGAAAAAAAGTATTCAATATTTTAGGACGTGATAGTATGCATTAAAAAAAGAAAAAAAATGTCTAAGAAACATTAGTCCTACGACACATACTTTCCGAGATCTGAACAGTTGTTCACAGAAAGTGCTTAATGTGACGTCCATTTATGGCAATGCATTTTTCTGTCCTACAATACAGCAGACTATTGTCGGACCATCGGATCTGTGCCCCCGTAAGATATGCGAACTGAACCCTAATTCCTTCTCAGCCTCGGTAATTCATTTCTCTCCCTGCATTCCTATCTCTCTCTTTTCTATCTCTCTCCCTTTCTCTCCTCCACTACTAACAATTTTGAGCCTTCTTGCGGGACAGTTTATTTGGACTTGCAGTCCAGTGTTGTCAACTCAACATGAATACTGTAGCATGGAGTGATGGAAAAAATATTAAGCAAGTAATGACATTTTTCGATGAAGAGAACAAATCAGGCAACGAAAAGAACAGATGCGATCACAGGTGAGGCTTATTTTATCTCAAATTTTGTTAATATTACTGTATCCCCTTTTTATATTGATTGTATTATTGTTTGTTTGTAATTATATTCTTTATTCTGTATATTTAAAATAAATCTAACAATAAATCTAAAAAACATTGATTACGTATTAAAATTACTTACTTAACTAATACTGATATAATACAACATTTTTATGTCATTTATAATTTATATAGGCAGGTCCGAGTGCCTAATAAAGAAAATCAGGAGAAAGGGAGTCTGTGCACGAGATGAAAAGCTAGAATCACCAGGGAAGAACAGACCAAGGGAACCTTTAATTCTTGTAGATGATATGGACCGATGTATTTTGAGAAGAACGATACAAGAATTTTATACCATACAGAAAGAAGTTCCGACTTTGAAGAAATTATTGAAGGTTGCGAGGGAAACAATAAATTTCCAAGATGGAAGAGAAACGTAACGGATTAATAGAAGAGGAAGTAGCTAGATTTGTTATCAACTTGGGTGAAGACAGCAACAGCAACAGCAATAGTAGTAACTCAGATTCAGATATATCCGAGATATGCTCTCTGTAATTTCATGCATAATACAACTATTGGTCTTTTGTAAATATGCAAATTATTTTCATAAGCATAAATTAGAACTCCTGCACATTGTCAGTATGTTATGTTATATGCATGTAAATAGGATCGTAGCAAGTAGTAACTTCGCCATAGCCGGTCCCTAGCTCGGACGAGAAAGAAAGAGGATACACGACTGTGTTCATTAATTCCTACAATTTTATAATTTTATTAGGACTTCAAGATCACGTTACAAACCTAACAAAATAAGATAATGAGGTGAAGGACAAGTATTTATGACTAAAACATTTCTCTTTAAAAACGAAATAGATTCCCTTCACGTAATTTCCATTTAACCAACAAATATCCATGTAATCATATAATAAATTATCTCCAAATAATCGCGGACGTCAATCAGCGTCATTAGACCTACTTAAATTAAATTATGAATAAGTAATAATTAACCTCACATTATTAATAAGCAATATTCAAGAGACATGACACTGTTTGACGGAAGTTTTGCAACATCCCTATTCGGCAAGGTTCGTGGTCTGCTGTCTGACGTAGTGGGAGGAAAGCTGGTGGAATGGAATGAGTAAAGGCGTTAACTTTTCCAAAAACGACGACAGCGCTGAAGGTGCACAGATCCGATGGTCCGACAATACCAGATAATCATACCGAAGTTGATGAAATACTAATATGTCGCATGTCATTCCATAGCTTAGGTGTATAAAAAGCCTACTTCGACGTAAGTGCTTATGGATGTTTCTTGTGACGACCCATAATTACCAATACCAATACCGAATCATAGAAAAAATATTTAAGTTTGACTTAATAAGACTAATCACTTTAAATATGACATGCCCACACTGAAGCTGCACTGTAGGAACGAATATAATAATATTTATGCTCGACCATGCCGAAATGTAGTAATTATACACTCGGTAGCAGTCCTTTAATGCATGTAATTAAAGTACACCTACTCATTAAAGTACAGGTCTTCAGCCAATGATAACTCAGCTTACATGTGTTCGCCAATGACAAGTCAGCTTTGTACCGTTATAAAACCGCAAGTATCGATTATTCTCGGATATGCAATCGAAAGAGAATTAGCGAAAAGTCACGGAGGCTGGAAATCCAATACTGTCGCAGAAGGTTATGTTCTGTTACTATAATAATTAGCGTTAATTGTAAATAATATTCAAATAAATTCAATTTGTCATCTCGTTTTTCAATGTCGAATTCAATAATCAAGGTTATAATATTATAATATTATCAAGTTTAACGGGACTACGTCAAGGTCAATGACATTATTGTTCCTCGGAAAAAATCAATACTTTCGCGTCTGCGCACATCTCACAATTCACGACCTAGAACAAGGTCACTTCCGATCTTGTCAGATACAAATAAAATGTATACATCTGAATACCGGTAATTTCAAGTTAGAAATATGGTCGAGCATAAAAAGTCGTATGAAACTCGCCTATAATGGTAATTAAGAAGCTCGTATGAAAATTATGAAACTCGCTTGCGCTCGTTTCATAAATATCCATACTCTATTCTTAATTACTATCATTATAGGCTCGTTGCATAATGTACTATTAAAATATACGTTAGTTATGAGGTGGGGATAAAGTATTCGGTTCACTTGTACTCGGGTGAAAGTTGATTATGTACAACGAATAAAGAAAATTCAAATTACACAACGCTCTAAGAAGGTTGTCAAGCTAATGGTAGCAAAAAATGCTATCTGCAAGCATTCTAGCTAATAAACTTCCGTCCTTAAATATTACATACGTTAACACAATGCAGAGTACGGAAGTGTGGGACTGGTAATGGAGAATTTCAGAGTTTCTCACCAATTTAGTCTAACTTCTCGTTTCCATTCTTCACAATGTTATTCCACTTTCAGAATTATCGCTGTAATTTACTTATTTACGTTCCTCTCACGTTTAAAATAATAGATGAGAAGTGGTGTTGCTTCTTTCCTTAATGTCGTGTCTTCCTGTGAACGATTCTATCTGGACATATCCTTGTTCTGTGTTTGCATGAAATGACATTTTTCTATTTTATAGAGGGAAGAAACATGCCATTGGGTTTTACACCACTTAATATAATAGTATGGGTTGAGAGAGGGAGAAAGGAAGAAAGAGAGGGAGGAGGAGAAAGGAAGAAAGAGAGGGAGAGGGAGAGAGGAAAGGGAGAGGGAGAGGAAGAGGGGAAAGAGAGAGGCGAGAGAGGGACGAGAGAGGGAGAGACGGGGAGACAGAGAAGAAGGGAGAAAGATGGAGGGAAAGGTTGGTGAAAGGGGTGAGAGAGAGGGACGTAGGGAGGAGAGAGGGAGGAGGAGAGGCAGAAAGGGAGGAGAGAGGGGGAGGAGAGGCAGAAAGAGATACAGAGAGAGAGAGATGGAGACCGTTAGTATTTTCAAGTTTATGACAGAAAAACAAAAATAGATGTGCCACCATCTACTGTATGTAGTAGTGATGACTACTCACGAACAGTTAATGAAGGTTCAACTATTTCTGATAAGAGGGGAATATTAAGATATTATAGCCCACAGTAAGACACATTAAGCAAAGAAGTGATACCTCTCTTCAATTTTAATTTAATTGAATTTAGGGAGACAGCTTCTAACTCCGAACCCAGCGGTCCCGGGTTCGATTTCCGGTCAGGACGAGTTGCCTGGCGAGGTTTTTTTTGGGATTTTCCCCTCACTTTATGGATGAAAATCACGTAACTTTATCAGGCGATTGGAACCCCACTCATCTTCGCAGTATTTCCTTTCCTCCCCCACCATCCCGTTTATGATTTTTCAGATCACTCCACCGGCGGCCTCCCGAAGCTGCTGACTCTCGACCGGCCTCCGTGGAATGTAGTTCAGCGATGTTGGATGGCTTTTGCAATGGCATCCGAGGCGGACCTACTCGGGGGAGGAGTTTCGTCTCGGACCGACAGGAGGGCCTGGGGGGAATTTGCCGAAACAGGAATGGTCCTATATGGATTCTGTCGGCTATAGGGACCGGTCATTAAGGGAGTCATGTGGTTAGGGCGGTGCGCGTAGGGGATCTGTGGCATGCAACTCATTCCATATCGAGCGCAACAGACCTCAATAGGTCGCAGTGCCCCCTTCAGTTAAATTCCATTCCATAGAGAGACAGCTACTACGACCCAGCACTGCGACGATCTATTACGCTAACTATAAAGCGAAGAGCATTCCCGAATCCACACCGGATGACTACACTGAGGTTCGCTGCGTACTCAAGTTTCGAGCAGGCACTTCCTAGGCCAGCTTCCAGATTATGAATAGGCCTATGCCTAATATGGGAAAACGGGAGAACTCCGAGAAAAACCCCAACTGTGAACCTATCTACCAAAAGTGTCACTATGGAATTTTCAATGAAAAATCCCAGACCTGACCGGGACTCGAACCCTGAACCGCCTGCGTGACAGGCTGAAGATCTGATCACTCAGCCATAGCAGGAGTAATATTTCTCTTTCTCTACAATTAATAAACATACGAGAAACGCGTCAAGAAATTATAGCAATAATCCTGAACTTAGAATAGGCTATCATGCAAAAGGGAAAGCTGAAGCTGAATGCGTCTCTTACTTGGAATTTCTCATCATCAGTCTCGTACTTACGGATTGTGCTACCGCAGCTAACGGGCAGGAGGATGATGGAGGAAAGTGGGTACATTAAAAAAAAAGTCGCAGAATGCAACTTTCGACGCCAATATCTCGTCTTATTTCAATATTATATAATTAAACTTTGCTATACTTTGTTAGTTTTACATAATTTCCATTGGAATCAGTATCAACATCTATGATATCAAAATAATAATTTATTATCATTTTAAAACTTTTACAAAGTGAAATCTTGAATTACTGAAATAACATATTACTTTTAGACTTGCCTAATAAATCATTACGAGTGTCATGATAAAAAGACTCAAAAGTTTCATGCTTAAAGAATAATGATCATGACATGATTATGATTATGAACGTCTATTGGATTTAATGTACGGTGCTGTTATATCTTTGGCTGCAACTTCTCCCTATATATTGAGTAAACACATCGAAAACGACATGAATATGCAAAAGTGCTTTTTTTGTATATTTTCTGGTACATTGAGTTCCACGATGCAACTTTGGGAAAACAATCTACAACACGCTATACATAAAATATTCAAAAGTGTGTAATTTAAGCTAACATTGGTTAGCCATAAACATGTGAATACTTAAACACCAAACAAGTTTGCACAAAGTGTTCCGTTCTTCCATTCTCGTTCAACATCGATCACAGTTCTTGTATGCTTTAAAATGCTTCCTAAAAATTTCTACTCGAAATTTTGAATACTGACAAGTTTTCTTGACGTCACCGCATATCACCGCTTGATACTTCCTCTGCTTAATTCCGCCCATAATCCTTCAAGGGCCGTGATGGAAAGGCCATAAATAGTTCTTATTTTAACCGACGCTAGATGGAAATACAATAGGTGTTTTAGTAAGATGCAGAATCTCAAACGAAGACTATTTGGAACTTCGCATTCATACCGCACAAACTACTAATTTTCATGCGCTAAGCAAAGGTCACATCAAAGCCTTCTTTTTCACGCAGCTGCTCCTTAGCCGTTGCTTACAACACTGCCGTTATATCGCTTTTAGGAGTTATATGAGAAGTTGCTTAGATTTGTGCGTTTTATTTCAATCTCCAGATAATCACTACCACCGCAGCTACCATCACAATCGCAACTAAGGCCGTATAATCTTATGATTTTATGGACTATATCGTAAGTATTCACTATTATCGCATTTTGTATTTGTATAATTATAGATACTTCCAATCTTATCTTTATGATATTTGCTGCTATATATTGCGAAATAATTAATTTCCATGTTGAAATGTGTGAAATGACTAGGATATGGTCCTGACGTTCCATCTGTTGGATTTCGTTACACATATCTGAATATTATGGAGTCTTCATCATATTTCTTATGTAAGTTGTAATTCACAGCAACTTTTTAGGGCAAACTCTGCTAATTTCGTACCACGACTAATTTCGTGATATTTCTTTTCAAATTTACCACGAAATTATATCAGCGATAAGTGTAATTTTGATGTATAGTATAAAAAAGTAGTAGAAGGTGTACTTTATCATAGATTTTGTTCACTGCGCTCTTTCAATGTTGTGAGCGGATTTTTTGGAAATTTCTTGAAGAATTCAGTGCGTCACTTGTGATCAGTAGTTTCATAAAGCACGTCGAGGCCTTTCAAAATACAGAAAGAACTTAATTGTTTGGGTTGTAGGTATGAATCTGACTGAAGAATTTAAAATTTCACTGAATTGGCTAAATATTTTGAATTTAAGTACTATCACGAAAATAATCTTGTGCTATCACGAAATTACACCAACCCTTCTAGAGTGCTAATTTGTTTCTATATTTGTATTGCTTGTTTGTAACTGTTGTATAAATTTATTTGAGATTAAAATGCTGATATGTAACTTCCTAAATCCTAATAATATAAGCATATTAGAAACACTATCTTTTTTTTTAACCTTATTCTTGCATCAAAGCCTTAGTATGACGAAATTATCTGAGTCTGCCCTATCTATTAGGGAGATCTTTCGTTTCCTTTGTCTATTGACATTATGTTTTCTCTCTTATTCTCTACTGTTAGTTCTGCGGCTACTGTTCTGTATCAGTATATAATCTGAATGAACTGTTATAAAAGAAAAATTTGGTTGGTACTAGTATTTGTAATTATTAGGCAATGGGTATCCATAACATAACTTATGAAAAGAAAACAGTATATTATGATTATAAATATGTTATATTCATGAAATTAAAAAAAAAATCATATAGTTGTATGCATTAATATTGCAAGTAAGCTCCATCCGTATCTCTACAACAAAGCGCTCTTCTTTCTGTAGTAGTTTTAATATATCCGTTTCCTTCCTCCCGTTCTCATTATGAAATGGAAATCGTAGCGCCGTTCTATAGCGACTACTTCTCCTACACGTGTGTGTAGCTGGTAGTATGAAATGTTTGTGCAGGGATTCGTAACGTAAAGTTAACTAAACATTATTTCATATAGATGATAACGAAGCGGAAGTGCGCTGATAAATATTTACATAAAATTACACTCACGTGTTCACAATAAAACAAAATAGTTTATGTTTAGAATAGTACTTATATTATATACACATATTCTGAGAAGTATTTCTAGATAAAATCTGAGTATAGACTGTAAAGTATATTAAACTCGATAGTTAATCAAGTGGTGATACTGATTTACGAATGCCCTTCTTCTTTTTCTCTATTGTTTACATCACGCAAAAAGATAAAACTCTGTTTCATCAATAAAATTTGTTCAGTCCGTCTATTTTGATCAAGTTTTCCTTTCGACAGACGACCTAGTATTTGCTTAGACATTCTTCTGAGATCCATTCAGCTTACACAATTTATCCATTTATTTACACTTTATCATTTCGGTAAGATGAAATATTTATTGTTAATAATGTTTATTTATTCTATTTTGATCACTTAACTTACATTTCCACAAACTTTCCAAATTGTTCATCGTTATTTTCCGATTCTACATTATTATTATTATTATTATTATTATTATTATTATTATTATTATTATTATTATTTGTTAAAGTACATACGTCGCTTTCATATAAACGAAGTGCAAAAGAAATTATTTAAGATAATTTGAATTTAGATTACTCTCTAAATTTTTAAGCAACTAAGGTTTTTATACCCTTGTCGAAATGTACCCATTACGCCTCTTTTGATTCCTTTCAACCTAATGTTGGACAAACACACATGGGAAACTCCCGTAACACAATAAGTGACATAACAATGACAACAGAAGAACATTTATTTTATACTCGAGGTAAAATTCGAACCCAAAAGTTGTGATTTTTACGGTAAAATTTAAGCTGCGAATCTAATCCTTTCGTCCACCGCGGCCAACGTATTAGGCCTATAGCTTAAATTCACTTTCTATTTTCTGTTATTGTTTATATCCTGTGATATATTCGTAGACTACCCTTTTTATTAAATCAAGTTCCATCTGATAAGAAAAATCATATCCAAAGAAGTACGCACTTTGTCTATGTCGTTTGTCTAAGCCATTACTTAACACCACATTGAATATGAAGGGAGTGAAGTTTTTATCTGTTTGTACAAGTAGCCTACATTTCTCAAGACCAAAATGAAGTATAATGATGTGATGTGATGTGATGTGTGTGTTGTGTGGTGATGTGTGATGTGTGTTGTTGTGTGGTGATGTGTGTTGTTGTGTGGTGATGTGTGTTGTTGTGTGGTGATGTGTGGTGTTGATGTGTGTTGTTGTGTGGTGATGTGTGTTGTTGTGTGGTGATGTGTGGTGATGTGTGTTGTTGTGTGTTGTTGTGTGGTGATGTGTGATGTGATATGATATAATATAATATAATATAATATAATATATCCTTGATTAAGCATAGGCACATGAAATGGTTGTAGAAGGCAGATATATAACCCAATAGCTTGTAATAGGGTCTTAGACTAGAAATGTTTATTTTAAATGTAGTTCTGTTTATAAGTAAGAATACGGGTGTAATTGTTTGTCTTATTTGAACTGTTGTATCAGTGAAGCGTGGTGAGTCAGTGAAGTTATGGTTTTACATTGCAGTGAATAGTTGCGATCAGTGATAATTTATAGTGTCAATGAAATGTGATCTATAGTGTCAGTGAAATGTGTCATAGTGCCAGTACAGTGAGATGAGAGTAAAGTGAATGATTATTATCAATACAAATGTGAAACGTACGTAGGGCCTATGCATATGTAGGCAATAATGTAAAATTAGGTTCATTTATTAAGTAGGCTATTTTATGTATAATTATTAATTGTAATTATTGTGTATAATTGTATTGTGTATACTTAGTGTATTGTGTATATAATTGTATTGTGTATTGTATAATTGTATTGTGTATTGCATAATTGTATTGTGTATTGCATAATTGTATTTTGTATTGTATAATTATATTGTGTACTAGCCGTACCCGTGCGTTCCGCTGCACCTGTTAGAAATAAATATAATTAAAATAGGACGTTTGATCCAGGAAACATTCGTGTATGATAGAAGGATAAATCATTTAATATGCTACTTAACTTAAATTGTATTTAAATAATTAAAATGCGATCATTTTGGTCCAGAGAGCACTCAGAAGTATCCAGAGAAACTACACTTTCCAATGATGAAATAATAATTAATTATACAAATCGGTTAATTTAGCTTCCGATATTACTTCATACAAACACAGAAACATTCTCTGTAGGCTATCTTTCATAGCTTTCGATTGTTGCTGTCCAAGCCCCCTTATAGACGAAGTCATTTGTTTTTTAATTCATTACACGGCCTTAGATGGCAGTTATTTCAATTTTAAAACTCATTTATCTCATTAAATATCAGTCCTATCAAAATATTTCAGGGAATAAAACTTATCGAACATTCTTTTTAAACAAACTTTTGTTATGTAATAGTTTTCACAAAAATCAATAATAAGCGAGATATTTCGATTTATTTAATTCAGACCCCCTTATAACCCCCCTTTTAAATAATGTATTTTGAATGCCATACAGCCTAAAATCTAAGTTACAACGAACTTAATTTATATTCCAATTTTCATCGAAATCCGTTCAGCCATTATCGCGTGAAAAGGTAACAAACATACAGACAGACATACAAACAAAAATTTCAAAAAAGCGATTTTCGATTTCAGGGTGGTTAATTATATATGTTAGTACCAATTATTTTTGAAAAATCGAAAATTACCAGAAAAATTTCGGCTACAGATTTATTATTAGTATAGATTGTTTATATTGTGTACACCACTGCCACCAGTGCTTGCTCACTTGCAGTGTAAATAAACACATACATACAATTCTATTTGTGTTGTTAGTAGCAGATTCACTTCTTTCAATATTAGTGTCAATAGTTTATCTTAGATAAACAGTATAGAAAGATTTAGAGCCGTATCTGAAACCTGACAGTATCTCTCGCTCTATTGCTAAGTCATAGTGTAAGCTGTTGAAAAAGCAACAATTTCTATTCACTGGCGTTTACGTTGCTTTGTTTTCAGAATGAGCAGGCAAGAAGAGGGGAGGCCGTGGGGACTGTACGGAACCCCAGACAACTGCAAACAGCTCGGATTCTGGGAAACACTTTTTTTTTTTTTTTTTTTTTTTAGAAAACGGTGATATTGCTCGTATTTAAAATTTTATGTGAAAAGCTTGGATTACGAGTGGGAGTCGAGTAGAGGGAAACTGAGGGAGAGAGTGATCTAGTGGGGCCACGCCGGCACGCCTTGTCTCATTAAACTGTGCGCGACGAGCCTGCATTCATAGGGACTCAAAGTTCCGGTGCTTCATTTGGGTCAAGAATCTATCTCTTTTTCATTTAAATTTTTGCTATATTCTACAGACTTCCAGACATGAATTATCGCTTAAATTGTATACTGATGAGTGAATTACATTTCTGATTTAGCACGCATCCAGTAACGATGCAGAAATCTTCAGCGGTTAAGTAGCTTCACTCTAAAAGTTCGTTAAATATTTATAGAAGTGTTAAAATTTAATTTAGAAGATTCAGAATTAATATGTCTTTGTTATTGAAGTAGAACTGTTATTTCAAGAACATTCGTCTTGGATTTAACAAAATTAAACTGTATCTACTCACTACCGATAGGGGTGTAAATAAGAACACATTTAGTAATCGAATGGCCTAGTAAATAACGTTCGATTTCTCGATCATGTAAATGTAGACTAAACCCCATGATGGAAAAGATTTTGCCAACCAGAGTTTAATTTTTAATCAGCTAAAACAGGATAGCAACTATTTTAGACGTGTTCTTAGTACATATGTAAGTAATTTTTTACTAGAAACAACTGTGTTTACAGTTATACACAGTAAACATTGTAGTTGAAGACGGTATATATTTCAAACGTGAGAGAAATATGAAAACTTTCCCAGTAGACTGCTCTCGCTAGTGAATGGAACGTAAATGTACAATTTAGTGGATAAAATTTTAAATTTTTTTATACCATAATACTAAAATACACCGTGTCCATAAATTATCTTTACAACTTTAGATGTAAATAAATAATGAAACGAGGTATCTCAGTTCTGTTTTTTTCATGTGAAAGAGAATCTCTCAAAGTTTCGTTTTTACCATCTCAATACAATTCTATGTTTGCCTCCTTGCCGCCCTTGGAATATCAAGGCGATAATCGATTTACTGCCATGTCCACTGTAGTACCTTCACAGTAACTGATGCGATGGCGTCTTGAATTCTTTGTCGTAGGACTTGAATATTGAGAATTGGCGTCTGGTGCGCAATATCCTTTGCATAACCCCATAAAAATAAAACCAAGGAGGTTATGTCGGGTGATCGTGATGGCCAAGGGACTGGGCCATCCATCCCAATCCATTTTGTCGGATTTGGGGTCTGAAAAGCCTAGCGAGATTCGAGAAATCGATCGCCATAGTCCAAAGGTTAATGTGTGGTGCGGCCTTATGCACAATAAAGTCATTGGTCCCGTTTTCTTCGCTGAAGAGACTGTTAACACCAATACTTACCTAGATATGCTAGAGGAATTTGTTTTCCCGCAACTAGAGTATCTCCAACCAGGCATCTTTTTTCAACAGGATGGTGCACCACCTCACTGGGTACGCACATCCTTAGATAACAATTTTCCTACGCGATGGATTGGGAGGGATGGTCCACTCTCTTGGCCACCACGATCACCCGACATAACTCCCTTGGATTTCTTTTTGTGGGGTTATGCAAAGGATATTGCGTACCAGACGCCAGTTCCCAATATTCAAGTCCTACGACAAAGAATTCAAGACGCCATTGCATCAGTTACTGTGGAGGTACTACAGCGGACATGGCAGGAAATCGATTATCGCCTTGATATCCTAGTGGCGACAAGGGGGCACACATAGAAGTGCAGTGAGGTAGTAAAAACAAAACTTTGAGATATTCTCTTTCACATGAAAAAAAAAAAAACAGAACTGAGATACCTCGTTTCATTATTTAGTTATTTACATCTAAAGTTGTAAAGATAATTTATGGACACGGTGTATTTTATATTGACAATATTTTAATACTGCGCATCTTTCATTCGTATGGAAATCAATGTTGCTGGTTAAAATCTCCAGTAGGTGTGTGGATATTGATTAATATGATATTTGGATAAAAACGGTACTTATTACTAAAGTACGGTAAATAATTTCTATTACGAATCTTTTCATTTAATTTGCAAGAAAACCGCCTTTTTTATTGATAAACTGCAAAGGGATAAATAATTTGTTACCGGTATCAGTTTCTCTAACTATAAGACAGTAGATACTCAATAAAAAAAGTCTAATAGTTTGAAAGAAAAAGCTGCACACAAGACAGACAGACAGGCAGGCAGACAGAAAGCATCATACCCAACTAATTTTTTGGTATCATGTATGTTGAGAACGTGTATTTCCGCTAATATCGCTGAGCTGTGCTATATCATTAGATCTAATAAGCAGACCCCGGAGAAAGTATTGCTTACAGGGAAACGCGCGATGTAGTATAGCTAATGTTTATGAACCGAGGACTCTTGCACGCATCACTGTGCAGGTAGGAGTAGTGCCGGCGTAGCTTAGTACAACGCAGTCAAAAGCAATCGACACGGGTCTTCAGAATGCCGAGACCAAACGTAGCAAGATAGAAGCACTAAGGAAATATGTTCGTCAATAAAGTGTGTTTTCCATCCATGGTAATGAACTGTTTTGTGAATTGTGTCAAGTGAAATTGGCAGCCGACATGGCATGCAACGTTAAGAAGAATATAAAATACCAATAAGCATAAACGTGCATGTAGCCTAACAGACAACAGAATTTAAGCAAGGTACAGCAGGAATCTCCTTCACAACTACACTTGAACGAACATTTTACGAAGATATATGCGACTCATTTATTGCTTCAAATATTCCATTAAACAAATTAGATAACGCGAAACTTCGTTGCTTTTCAGAAAAGTACACTGGAAGACAAATTCCTAAAAAAGCAACACTGAGGAAGAAGTATGTGCAATATGGGTATGAGAAATGTCTGCGTGAAGTGAAGTGTAAATTACAAAATGGAAGATATGGGTTTCTTTCCATAGATGAAAGCATGGACTCCGTTGGACGTTACATTGCAAATGTGGTTGTAAGTGCCCTTAGTGCGGAATGTTGCTGTAGACCCTATCTCTTAATGAGTGAAGTGTTAGACAGGGTTAATTATTCCACCATAATATGTGAAATTTATGACAGTGATATGGAGTTGCTATGGCCATCATGTGTGCAATTCGAAAATGTGTTACTATATGTTACAGATGCTGCAAGCTATATGAAGAAATCTGCTAAGTTTCTTGAAACACGTTATCCGAATATGATACACGTTACATGTCTTGCTCATGGATATCATTGTTCATTGCAACGCATCAATACGTAAATAATATTATTACTAGTATTTCAGGTACAATGAAATATTTAGCATTGCACTTTGTAAGCTTCATAGTTAATCACTGGAAACTAGTCAAAAGGACGCACAAATAATGAGACTTTCATGTATTACTTCATTTCTCATGAACCAAATTGTACTACTGCCAACGTCACGCTGTCTATCGTTATTTACCTCATCCCTCTCAAAGCAGGTATGCAATGTTGCATACTAAGCTGATAGCAATACTTTTCTCGGGGCCTACTAATAAGAAAGAAAAAATGTCATAATGTTTGTTTAACCTTTGCATACAATCAAATACATGTTAAACAGGTATATAGTCTGTTTATACTTTGCAAACGTCTGAATTTCTTCATGACAGTTCTCAAGCTCCAGTTTTCCCAACCTGAACAGTACCTATGTAGTACTACTTTAAAACAGCATTTTGGCACTCGACAGAAACTTCTCTATGAATTTCGTGTACGAGGAGCATTTATAAGCCTATAATCTTACAGAGTTTCTACATCAAACGTGTAATCAGGTTAAAAAGCAATTTGTGATGCCATGACAACGGCAGATCTTGTTATGTCCGGTTCTTGGACCAAAAACGGGAGCAACTTTGTACTTCCCAAGAGGATTGTGGGACACAGCAATTAGGTTGTGCTCGCTTTCTTGTCTTAACTTGAGTTATGTAAAAAGTTTGTGGGAACTTCATCCAACATGCGTGATTAGCTTTCATTAGCTCTTGTTTGTTTCACACTGCAGCATTGTCTCTACTCTTGGCGACTTAAACTTTTCTACGGTATTATTTTAAACCTTCTCAAATCTTTCAAGTACAAAAAATTATGCGTGTTAAATATTGAGAGAATTCTTAGCGTTGTGTCAGCACCTAGCACACATAAAGTACGTCTAAGACCACGCGACATGTGATCAATATAACTTGAGGAATATACACTTGAAAGCAAGTAATACTCTGTACACTTATAATATCACAAATGTATTAGATAATAAAGAAACCATAAATAATTTTACGACACTTTTATACTGTCATGGTGATTAGGTAGGAGAGAACAATTTGGGATTATCAACAGTCTTGAAATTTACTGTCTTCAGCGTTATGGAACTATTTACGAGTTCCATCTTAAGGGTCGTCTATGTCAAGATTCTTTTATGTCTCGCGAACCCAAAAAACTGGACATGAGACTCTCTGATATATCTCCATAGAGAAAGGGTTTTACGAGCCAAGAACGGACGCATTTTCATTGTATATGCCTACATGGTCTGAAATATTAACTTTTGATCCAAAGCAACATTGAATGGAGTTACGCCGAACAGTGTAAGAAATATTACACTCGTACTTCAGCCAAAATCGAATTCTTGTAGTGTTGTAAGTGGAGTGTATTTCCGTTTACAGACCACCATTGAGTTTTTTCTTCCATGTAGATATATGGATTTATTGAGTAATATTATATATACAGATTTTTATATTATCATAATTTTCTCTAAAATCCAATGCACGGGTCTTCTGTCCGTACGTGCTTTGTACCTAAAACAAGTCCTACTTTGTAGGTTTCACCCCCGTCACCTAGGATTATATCCAACTACTCTGTTTAGTATTTAGTATTTATTTATTTAACCTGGTAGAGATAAGGCCGTCAGACATTCTCTGCCCCTCTACCAGGGGATTACAACTATAACATGAACAATAAGATTACAATTAATATTAAATTTACAATTACAATTACAATAAAAATTAAAGTACGACAAGAATACCTCATTAATGAAAGCTAGATATTTTATCATAGAAGTTAAGAGCAAAGAATATTTTTGTATTTATTGAATTACAAATTAAACCTACAATAACAAAATTCTATAGTGATGAAAAGAACACACATATTAAAATGAAAATGGCACAACAAAACACATTATATAATATATCCTAACCTAAAACAGATATAAAAGTGTATAATTGGATAGATACCATTATCCCTTCCTCAGTTCGTGTCACAAACTTCAACAGCTGAAGTTCTAATCTGTCTCGCCTTCAAGAGGAACAATCCAGTCTTTTATTCGTATTCTCTATTCCCCATGAGGTCAAGACATGCAAACGAACTCCTATTCTGACTTAGTATCGAGGGTGGTAGATATTTTCTCCATACATGTTCCAATTCGACACACTGTAATAAAATATGTTTACAGGAGTCCTTTTCTCTGCACAGTGGACAAAGGCGTCAGGGTGTCGTTCCCAATGGAAAATTTGAAAATTATATTCACTACGTACTTTTTTTAAGGGCATCAGTTAATTGATGTAAATTTTGGAAAACTAACAAAAAACTATATTAAGAGGTTTAAAAAAATGTATTTTTTTCTTATTGTTAATAATGTATCAATGTGATATTTTGAAAAGGGCTTTTAATACATTAATGATTTATTTTTAAAGAATTTCCTTAATTTTCACAGAATGGAAATTTGTGACACGTCTTTTCAAAAAAACAAATGGATTCAATTATTTACTTCGAAATGAATGTATATTATATTTCATTCATAGTGTTCTGCCTAAGGGCAGGTCTTTTACTGCAAACCCAGCATTCTCCAGTCTTTCCTATTTTCTGCTATATTATAGGCATAAATGTATGGTAATAATATATTTATTTACATTACGTAATACAGTACATTAATTTGTTCTCAAATGATTTTCTAATAAGTTGCTTGCAATTTTCGATGACTGAACTGTACTTCTGCTTTGTCAATGCAGTAGCTTGATTTCAGTTCACTGAATCTTGGGCTATACTCGTATATACTACGTTTCAACATTACCTCATAGTTCTCCAAATCCCTTGCCCTGGTCATAATATATTCTACATAGAGTTCCGCCACCTTTTTCTCCAAGAGAAAAGCGCTATATACCATGTACCTAGCCACCGGCGTGGCTCAGTCGGTTAAGGCGCTTGCCTGTCGGTCTGAAGTTACGCTCGGGAGCGAGTTCGATCCCCGCTTGGGCTGATTACCTGGTTGGGCTTTTCCGAGGTTTTCCCCAACCGTAAGGTGAATGCCAGGTAACCTATGGCGAATCCTCGGCCTCATCTCGCTATCACCAATTTCATCGACGCTAAATAACCTAGTAGTTGATACAGCGTCGTTAAATAACCAACTAAAAAAATACCATGTACCTATTTATGAAAGCCCGGTAACATTATGTTCAAGACTTGTGAAATTTAGTAATAATAATAATAATAATTATTATTATTATTATTATCGATTTTTTACCTTTATCATAGTTTCCCACATTAACCCATTCTTTAAAAAATAGTGGTAAACTAAAGTCATGTCCATTTCATGCTATACCGACGCTTACGATAAACAGAAGGGTTCAGCAATTAATTCAATCTATTTTGCCTTGTACTGCTAGAAACAGTACTCATTGACTGAAACCATTTCCTCTCAATATATTCCCAAAGCTCTTTCACTCAGTCACTTAACTACTCAATTCACTGGTTACACTCAGAGTTTACAGGATCCTTTCTTCTTGGCCGCAGCTCGTTTTGTTCATTTGCAGTACACAAGCAAAGTTTGTATCCTCACTCAATCCACTCCAGCCCAATCCATTGCTGCGAAACAAGCAGCTCCAAGTTCTTGGAGTAGTCAGGAACAAGGCTTCAGGGTTATCGAGTCTTGCGCTGTTATCTCAAGAGAGTTTCGTGAGGAGTTTGGGTAAGACATCCACGGGATGAACTCTACTGTCTATTCTCATTTGAATTTGGCGATTTTATCTGTTCTTTTAAATGTTAGAACGTGTTAGGCTTGAAGGTGGTCATTAGTTAAACAGAAAGATGCACAATTTTTATTGGAAGTAATGTATTTTGCAGATGATCAGCTAATCCTCTTAGAAAATAAAGACAGTTTACAATTCAAATTCATATATATGATATTCCGGTACTAAAAAACATATATTACTATTTTGGTTACTAAGAGAAAGTACACTTCGGAGAAGTTTTATATATAGATATTCCGGTACTAAAAACATATATTAATATTTTGGTTACTAAGAGAAAGTACACTACGGAGAAGGTATATGATATTCCGGTACTAAAAACATATATTAATATTTTGGTTACTAAGAGAAAGTACATTGCGGAGAAGGTTCATATACATGATATTCCGGTACCAAAAAAAAAAAACATATATTAATATTTGGTTACTAAGAGAAAGTACACTGCGGAGAAGGTTAATATATATGATATTCCGGTACTAAAAACATATTAATATTTTGGTTACTAAGAGAAAGTACACTACGGAGAAGGTATATGATATTCCGGTACTAAAAACATATATTAATATTTTGGTTACTAAGAGAAAGTACATTGCGGAGAAGGTTAATATACATGATATTCCGGTACCAAAAAAACATATATTATTTTGGTTACTAAGAGAAAGTACAATACGGAGAAGGTAGGTACCAGTAAAGAGTCAAACTATTAAACCGATTTAAAAGTATTTAGATATTAACTTACTATTCCTTTTACTTTTTATTTCTGAACAAAATTGTGACTTTATAATTATGAGTATTTGTTACAGGAAAATGTCAGATTAGTGGAATATGTAGCTAGTCAAAGATGTATGCAATGGAGGGAGAAAGGAACTGGCCACCCTATCTCATTATCTCCTGGTCTAGTTGCTTCATGAGTGATACCTAGTTGGTGTCACTTGTGGGGTCCAGACATGTCATTGGACAGTTGACTACACAACAACATTACATGAATTCCCTTTTCTGCTTCTACAAAAGTTCGCGTCTGTTTTATTTTAACAAATATATCTAGATATTTTTAAAGTTGGTAATGTGCGATAAAACAGTGCTTTAAATATAAGACAAACACTTCACACATAAATTTCTATATTTATACAGGGTGAAAGTGAAATAAGTCTGCAGCTTTTCAGATAGAATAGATTATGTTGCATGTAACAAAAAAGTGTAATACCATATTTGTAGAAAGTTAATAGTTTTCTCAGAAAAAAAAGTTTTTTTTTTTTTTTTTTTTTTTTTTTTTTTTTTTTTTTTTTTTTTTTTCCAAATATTTAACACGCTGTTGTTCTGTAATTTTTGCGAATAGGATCTTGATTTTTGTCTATATCAATAGAAAATACGTATAATAAAGAATATTTTATTACTCTGGCGTATTTCCATAGCGTAGACGGTTTTCTTGTAAATTTAATTTAAAACCTACTAATTTCAAGCCTCTGAACAAAGCGAAACAGTTAGCAACACTGCAGTCATAGAGAGAGAGAAAGACAGTCTTGTCAAGGTCAGTAATACGAGAGGGTTGTGGCTCGCGTGGCAATCGTAGCAGCTGCCTCCTATAAAAAATAATCTACTACGAACTACAACCTTGGGATACTTACATATGTTAGAACATTCTTACGTTCAATGTTAAAATTAAGATACTATACGTAAAATCCAGAACTCTGTGTACCATATGTTTCATAATATATTATTTTTCCCCTTCACGTAATGAATAATGCACTCTAAACTATTGATGTTTTTAATATTTTGAAGTATGGAAATATAAAACATAAATAAATATTCGATATTTAAAATCACTGAAATTCATTATCTCACACTTCGAATATTGCATAAGTAAATATCTACTTCAATCGTAAGTATTGTACAGTATGTAATTGTACTTGAAAAAAACTTCCGATATTCACAAATTATAAATGTTTTACTTTTTGGTTCCACTAGAAAACTGTGTTATAATACTGCAATAATGATACACTTAAAAAAAAAGTAAACTCAATCAACAGCAAAAAAAAAAAAACAAAAAACTTTATATCTTCTGAAACAGACTACAGCCAATGCTTTTAGTATATTTACTGTGACAAGAGACTAGCAAACTAACTTTCGAGCAATAGAAATCTCAGCTGAGCTGTGAATCATCGGGCCACTGTAGAAAAGTCGAACCACGACTATGGCAAATCCCATCTATGGTTTACTTTGACATGCCTGACCTAGGGAGACAGTGCTTAGTTCCTTGACCTCTTACGAGAAGAAAAACCATTGTGTTAGCGGCGATGTTGCCAGAGTGCTGAAATTTCCAACTTCACTTTCTACCCATTAACCGTGCATGTAATCACAAAATGCAATATAGGTTTTTCCATTCATTTAAGTGTACTCTATTGTCCCTTTAAAGCTGCAGCCTGTATATTTAGAATAACACGCGAAAAAAGCAATAAATAAAAAAGGAAGAAAGGAAGTAAGGAAGGAAGGAGGAAAGAAAAAAAAAGAGCGAGTACGAAAAAAGTAGGCAGGTGTCGAATATGGGAAATTTCCATTCTTTAAAGTTACAGCTGTGGAAATATCTGTTAGAAGTTGGAAAAATACAGGTACACGAATGAAAGTAGCGGAAGATCGAGATTTTCGCTGCCAATAATGTGGCAATCTTTGAATCTTTTGTAATACGACTTTTACATACTTCATTTTACATCATTAACTCTTATGTGAGACAACATCACCAGAATTGGTAATCCTAAAATTGTGTCATTTCTTTCTGAGGTGTATAGGAGCGAGGGAGTTGACTTAAACGAAGAGCAATAACGAAAGAAAAATGATAAATTTAACAGAAATATATTATTATTCTCACGTTAAGGCATTAAGCTACCCACACTTACTTTAAAATGAATATAAAGACTTATTTCAGAGGCGATAAATCATGGTAGTAATACTACAAGTGAATGGTCAATCAAAGTGCATTGTATAATTTGTTTTTGATGTACTTCAAATTAAAATACTGGGTGCGTCAAAAACAGCTGATGATTTTTTAATTTTATATCACATCCGCTAAATGTTACCGCCAGAGTGCGTGTCACAGTGTTCAGTAATATGGGAAGAGTTTGTGCCAGCAATTGAAATCTAGTCCTCGTAATTGCACTATTGTCTTGAGCGTTGCTAAGACTTATATAGATTCTTGAAAGTATTTATGATCAAGACCAAAACTTTTGTCATTGTTTATTTGAGAGGGAGAGTTGGTTGATTGAACACCGCATTGCTGCGGTAGAAATGTATATTAAAACAGAGCCAATTACTGCTACGCAGCGTGGTTTCCGATTGAAATTTCATACACGGAATGCACCAGTCTCAATACTCTGTTATTATGGGTATCAAAATGGCGAGCTGCAAATATCACTAAACCTTCGAGACGTACACGTTTGGCTCGCACACCAGAAAATGTGGAACCGGTACTATCAGCTTGGCGACATGTTTTAGTTCTTCACTTACTTCGCAATAGTGTTCGCCGAATACTGAATAAAGATTTCAAGTTTCACCCGCATAAGTTTCAAATTGACACAAAAACTTACGGAGCAAGACAAAGTAAGCCGGTTTCAATATTGTAACGAATTTCATTCTTGAACTGACTGTAGTAAATGACAGTACCAACATAGAGAACATGTTGATCATGTCAGATGAAGCACATTTGATTTGTGTGGATAAGCAAAATTACAGATACTGCGCACCAAGCAATCCTTAAAAACTGGATGAATGTCCCCTCCACAGTAAAAAGGTGACAGTATAGTGTGGAATTTCTTCTGATGGCATTATCGGGGCTTATTTCTTCGTGGACAGACTGTTAGTGTTAACTGTCAGAGAAAACGTTAGTGCTCCGAACGTTTTCGTAACAATTATTCTACATAACTTTTCTGAATTAAAAAAAGAATTCAGGAGTGCATTCAAGGGATCTCTAACGAAATGATTCAACGTGCAATGTCATCCTGCAGGATTCGGAAGTGCCATATTAAAAAGTAATGTCATCAGATCAACCTCCAGAGATTTTACATTAAAAGTAGCCAATAAAGTACTTTTTTTTTTCAACTTTATGTTTGAATTATTTTTTTCAAAACCGTTAGATTTTTTGTCACACCTAGTATATTCATCAAATTTGTTGATCATAAAGTATTATTCTTCTTGCAAGTGGAAGTTTATCTCCTAAAAGATCACTGAAGAGATGGAACGAGACATTATATTGAGAATGGAACGAACCGACGGCACAATAGGTGACAGGATGGTGATAATGATGACGATGACATTAATTAATAAATATTTATTTATTTTCACGTATGTAAATTGGAACCAATTCTTAGCCAAGACAAGAGCAATCTATCTCCGATATGGACTCTAGATATTTTGCGTGCCGACTTACACATCGCCCCGCTTTAGGCCTACTGACCTTTCGAAGTGCGGGATGCTAAGAATTTTTATGGCCTTCCGTACTTCAATCCGAGAATCTAGGACAGGCTTGCAGAACTGGGTAACAATTGTGGCGTTGCGCCACTCATCGGAAACGTCACTTATCCCTTCCTTCTGCCCCCGCGTCATTCACTTGGTTGGAGAAGGGAACCAACGCTTTCCCCATGCTTTCCACCCCTGTCTCGCCAGTTCTGTATCCCTGATCTAGGATATACCAGTAACCATGAAAATCACTGGATCACAGATAGTGATTATAATAATATACTACAAACATGGTTCAAAATGGCTTCATTTCTTGTTTTAAATTATATATATTTTCTCTTCAGAAGATAGAGAAGCCTCGCAGACATTCAACGACTTTTTAATTTTATATAAGGCCACTAAGTAAACGAAAATTTTAACGGTAGATTTAATCAGAAATTCAGTTCCACAATGACGCAATCCTTTACATAATTCTAACATTCCGCCTCCTAGAATCTCGTTTACAGTACTTTAGATGAGAGCACAAGATTTAAATATGAAGCTGCCCATTATTATACATATTATAATCATCTGAAAGCCAAGTTACGTTTATTGATGCTTGCCTACATTACGCCTCCGTATGGCTTTCGGTCTATTTCCCCGTCTCTACTTTCCCTGTCTCTCCTCCTGAATTATTTAGGAGCAAATCCGCCGCACCGGGCCAGGCTGGGCCGGTTTCAGGGAACAGGTATTGATTCTGCACATAGTGCAAATGACTACTGAGCATTCAGATACCGCGACGGTAGAGGAGTGTTGGAAAAAACATCGGAAACCGCTATAATTTATATCTCAAGCTAAAAGCTACAATCTATTTCAAGCTTCAATAATGTATCACTGTAGTCAGTTACTTTCAGTCTCAAAAGCAGTGATATTTATTTTAAAAACAAAACCTTCAAGTTTTTTTTTTTTTTTTTGTGAAAGATAAAGTGTACCGTATTTCAGATCTAAAATCTTAATAACGCACCCCACGCTATAATAGTAGTTCGGTGATTTCAACTTAGGTTAGTATACACAGGAAAGGAATGAGAGTGATTCATGATTACAAGCGAAAAGCAACCAAAGATAATTCAATATCTTTCGGGGTAAAGCATGGTCTCCTTCTTATGTATTGACTCTTTACTATTAAACAGTTGAAGCTCGGATTTATATACAAAAATCATATCCCATCATTAGAAGAGGCATGCAAAATAAATTTTAATCTGACTTTAATGATATTTCAGTTTTCAATTTGACACATAGACCTACAGTACGAGTACTTTACTTTCATGGTTCTGTTCTGTAAGTCCATCAGGTAACGAGAAACCTCTAGTGATCCTTTATCAGGGTATGCACAGCGGATTTTTTCATGGTATATCTACATTTAAATATATATTTTAAACGACATTTATTACGCGTGCATATTTTGCCTTTATTTCATACAAAAGGTAGCCTATATGTAGGGTGATTCACGAAGGTTTACCGTCCTTTACGGAGCTTATTTCCGAAGACATTCTGAGCAAAAAATGTCATATAAACATGGGTCCTATTCTAAACAGAGTAACGGTTCGTTATTGAAACGCATTGGTGTGAACAACGCGTGATCTTGGTCAGCGTGCAGTCAGCAGCCAGCGCGAGCACTACGGAAATCAAAGATGGCGTATGCAGTTACTTAGAGCGACGATTGCCGTTCACAAGCGTGAGGCCAAGTGTACTCAAGCGGATGGTGAAATTTAAAAAAATGTGTTGTAATCTCTCCAAGACTGTAAATTAGGATGCAAAATTGAACTGCAAATAATTAAGTCGGTGGAAGTGGTGTGATTTGCAATAATTGTTGTGATAAGTGCGTAAGAATAATGTAATTTTCTAGTTTAAAATAGAAAAAGATGTCTGTACGAAGCAAATAAGGAGTTCACAGCACATTTTTAGCTACATAATACTTGCCAATTAAAGAAATGATACTTCTGAATGGTTCATTCTCTATTTGTATTATTATTTTACCTTCAAACTAAAGAAAAAACGTATTTTGCAAACAACTTTAAATTAGTGTAAGTCTGAAAATATTGAGAATAGTAACTATTTTTGTATGACGTTTTTGCTCAAAATGTCTTCAGAAATAAGCTCCGTAAAGGACGGTAAATCCTCGTAAATTACCCTGTACATTTCCATTTTTATTTCAAGTCTCAAGACAGGTTGATAATGATACATTTTTCATCCAGAGGATATAATTAATTTCAAAACACCGAAGTTAAGAAGTTTTATGACATTAGAAATGAAGGAGATGGGGCTGAGTTACATTATAAGGACAAAAACTGTGTATATAAATCGGATTTGTAACAGAAAATATTGGTGAAATGGAATGTAGGAAAGTTGAACTGTAGGCCTATGATATTTCGAAAAATAAAATACATCACTTTTTAATTAACAACTAGCCCTTGGACACTCAATAATTACCAATTGGTCGCGTACATGTTGGACTTCTTATAAAAATTAGAAAAAGAAACGCGTAAAAATTATATGTAGCCGTTACACTATATATTTTATGATATGATAGTCTAACATTGCATTCGTTTCCACACAAAGGTACTCTAAACCTAATTTCTGACCAATTAACCTTAATACTCATTTCAAGTTCCGCAGTAAGAGTTTTGTTCATATCAGGTGACGTGGAATATTAGTTTGAAATGCAAGAATATTATAAAAGTTACGACATGTGATCAAAACTATTATTTGAACTCTTATCGTAATCTTGGCTCAGTGCAACCAACGGCTATTTTAAACTTTGGTGTAAACACACATAAATTTTATTTTAATGCTAGTGTAAGTTCGCAATAAAGTCAGCAGTAAATCAATATAAAAGCGTACAGAAACGAGGGCTTACCATGCAAGCCACGGATAACTGTTTACTATCTTTTATGACGACAATAAAATATTATAAACTTTCATTCTGTCAGATTTCGAACAGTTCTCAAAAGATACAGATCAACTATGTGTTGTTTAACTGTTAAAAATCAACGTGTGAATGTTACTGCGTAGTCTGCTTATGGAGCACGAAAAATGTATTAATTATTCGTTATTATGGCAGTATCTTCAATCAAATGGACTTTTCGTGTACATCAAATGTGAGCATTACGTAAAGGTTAAGTTTATGCTATAAAATCAAATGCTAATGACCATTTTTGGTGCCTCGACTTTTATTAAATCATTTCGCATACTATTATAAACGAAGTCATACTACAGGTAAATAATATTACTAAATGACAAAAAAATAAATAAAAATGCCAATTATGAAAATTAAACGTAGCCTATATAAGTATAAATGTGTTGTACAATCTCACTATAGTCTAATCTTACCGTTACATAAAAATTTCATTAGGCCTATCTGATTAGTGAAATTCGAAGTTTTTTGTCTCAGTGATATTTCTATACCGCTGATATATTTAATATCCATTTAACGGGACACATTTGTACATTTAAAATTTTTTTCTATTTAACCAGTTTTTTACAGCACAGTTATGCTAATCAGCAGGCCTATTAATATTCTACAAAATCTCAAAAGGATTGGGAAATTCCTTCAATAGGTATAATTTTTAAAAATATATTATATTGTAATCTTTTAATTATACCAAATGTTTTGTACCTTAATTACCATTGAACTCCTTTAATTTTTACAGCTGACTTTCTATATATGGGAGATGCACTAGATTTACATAATATGAATTACGCTAGTTTTTTAAATAAAACTTTTTCAAAATTTAAAATTTGTAATTGAAAGAAATTTAATAATAAACATGAATAAAAACAGTTATTTTTCATTATTTTAAATTGGAATGTACTGGGTACTGTAAATACTTAATTAGAATTCAATAATATTTCCTATAAAAAGTATGATCTAAAGCGGAAAAATATAAAGTACGGGAAATTGAGTTTAAATTATTTTTGACAACTTTCAACTGGGCCACACCCTCACAGACATTAGGAAAATATTTTTTTAAACTAATTCAGAAGTTGAATTGGACAAATTGCATTTGCAAGATGAAAGTACGCACAGTAATGTTGTTTACATGGGGGGAAAACCCTAAAATTTTCACACATTTCACCAAGAATCCCTTCTTAAAATTTGAATTATAATACTTTTGTTTCATTCATATTGTAAAACTATTAACATTTGTAAATATATTCACAAAAGTGCCCCTTTAATACTTTAATAATTATGTCCTAAATATGATAACATAATTAAACTGATGAAATCTTAGAAACGATTCTTTCTTTACTTTATTTTTGGACTTCTCGAACTTTTTCCATTCTCGTGATACTCCAATACTACGTTTGAAAGATGATGACGGTTCATTCTCAAGATTTTCATTCTACTAATAGGCTTCAATGTTAACTGCTTTCATATGTCTTTATTTCGAATGTTATATACAACTGAGCGTCCTTTACGATAGGAAAAAAATTCATTTCGTAAAACTGCACCCAGAAAACACTAAAGAGTAAAGCAAGGAAAGATTCAGAGCTCAAATTTTGCTTCGTTATAGTCCTACCTGTTTTACTTTATGGAAGTTAAACATGTAGGCTACATTAAAGGCAAAAGACAAAAGTAAAATATAAGCAACAAAAGTGCAATTCTTCAAAGATCAGATAAAAGATCAAAGATCAGATAAGGAACGAAGAAAGGAGAGAGAAAATTGAATGAATAAATGAATTAATGAAAGAGGAAGAAAGAAGGAATTATCAATTAAGAGGTCTTGGGATTCATCTTAACCTTTATATGAGTTCCTAGCCTAAATACCACTTGTCTCACTTCGTTTACACTGTACAATTTAAGGGACTTAAAGTAAATTTTGCACGGAGAAAAGGCGAAGGGGCTGTCAACTAGTAGAACGTTAAATGGCTGGACAATTAACCCAGCCTGTTACAAGTACCCGCAACATCATATACAGCTAATACCACTACATCCCAAAGCATCAGTAAAACAGTGGTATAGAAAGTGACCAACTGAAGAGAAAACTGGCCGCTTCACCTTTATTTCACTGCAAAAAACAGAATACCAATTAATATTTTCGAATACAGATCGAAAGGATAACAATAAAAGGTACCACATGGGAAAGATGGAAGATACAATAAGACCAGAAAAGACATCACCTTATCCTTGACAGAAAAAGAAAAGGGAGATAATTTTATTATACCGTCCGTCGTCTAGAAGAAATTATCGTCACTGTGAGGCAGTGGGTTAGGTTCTACCTAAATTTGAGTTGTAGGAATCACACTGGTGAGTGGTAAACATCGCCGTTTGATGCGATGAAAAAACATTTGTAGAAACGAGGACTGGGAACCTTACGAGAAAGATCGCAGCGAATCTGAGCGTAACTTTATCTCTGTTTCTAAACTCTCCCATTCATTCTGTGTACAATATAAATATAAAGAATGATTCAAAAGGTTGCGCACAAATTTAATGAGCTTATAGAAGAGTCGAAGTACAACAAATCCCTAATAATAACTTATGATCTAGGAAGTAATCCTGAGTCAGTGCACGCTTGGAAATATCAGGAACTATCTTGCAGGTATAAGCTTACTTTGCAATGAGGCACTGGCTTCTATACACTATGAAATTATGAAGACTGTACCTCACCCATTCAAATGTGGTGGAAGAGGAAAAAGTCTTCATACGAGACGTTCTTCCAGAATTTTAGAGAATGTACAGTACTATTATCATTCGTCATCAGATGTGGATGCAACTAAACGGAGCAACTAAACACTTTTCTCTTCAAGTACGTGACATTAAAGTTTCTTGTTTATCTTAGTTAATTAGGATACAATTAATTATACTTAATCACTCATTTAAAGTTTGTGTGACTGCAACCTGTGTATATTTTTGTGTGACTTTACTTCGTTTATAGTGTTTTTTTTTCCTTTTTATTTCTGTTATTGTATTTGTATCCCTGGTGTTGTGGAAGAGAAGGCCTTAACTACACCAGGATAAATAAATAAATAAATAAATAAATAAAATTAAATTACACATATCCCGGGCATTGGATTGGAAGAGAAGGCCCAGTTAATTGGCCACCCCGCTCCCCTGATCTGACGCCTCTTAATTTCTTCTTCTGGGGGCATATCAAAAGCCTCGTGTACGAGACACCAGCTTCCGATCAAGAAACACTTCTCGCCAGTATACTTGCAGCATCTGATGAGATTCGTGAGATGCGTGATGTACTTGATAGATTGCGCCAAATTTTCCCATGACGATATTATGCCTGTATTGTATGTGGTGGTCGCCAATTTGAACAACTTTTGTAAAAAAAAGGATTACTTCCTAGACCATAAGTTCCTGTTCTAAAGTTGTTGTATTTCGACCCTTCTATAAGCTGCTTAAGTTTGTGCGCAACCATTTGAATCATTCTGTATACACTTAATAGAATTATTTTAAAACTAGTAGTAGCGTCTTCACCTTACAAAGACGTCACGCTATAGGTTCCCCTTTTCTCATTTTATGACCGGCCGGCGACGTGAAGTTTACTGTCTCCATCCGTGCTTCTCTCCAAGAGATTTTATCGTCTTTAAAATTAGTCTCCTTCAGTGTAGTCTGACGACTCACACTTCTGAAAAGTACAATATGAGCGATAATTCCGTTACTACTGACAGAAATAGTTTGCTGTTGAGAAATGTTAATGTTGGAATGAGATTAAGGTAATGGTATAAATAAAATTAAGACTCAACAATGAACAGTTCAGTATCAAGTTGGACGTGATAAATACAGTAACTATTTAGTAAGCAATGCGGTACGTAAATCAACACATAGCTGGAAAGAAATACAAACACTTCTAACCTGCACATTACTCTTGTTGAAACTTCCTCACAGCCAGGCGCTGGATTGTCAATACTGTAGAACGGGGTTGAAATTAATTTTATTGAAAACGCTAGAGCAACGATCCTCGTATGTAAATTAAATGTCCACCAAACGAGAAGTCAATGTAATTGAAAGTACGGAGCGCAACCGCATTCCGAGAGCTGTTTGCACCAGCGAACTTGTAATTAAATGTTCTTTAACACTTGTTACCAAAACACATATGGAAACACCACACGACATTTCTGTTAATATTCTGTTTTCGTCCAATTTTTTATGCAGTTGTTCTAATTATTGTTTAAAAAATAGAAACGCAGAGTAGAAAAAAACAAGACTGCAACACTACCCTCTGATTTTGCAATTAATATACTCCTTTGTCGGTCCTCTCCTACGATAACGTGTCGAGGTTTTCCTTTATAAATTAATCTGAACACTACTCGGATACGTGAGCGTACATAAATGACATGTTGTCAGCGTGACGCCGGGCATCTATGTAAGTGTCAATCTAAGCGAGCGCTAAATTCGCCACGTCTGTGAAATGTGCTGGATAGGTTTAAAATACGCCTGAAATCGAAACATAGAGCCAGCCGAAGTTGGAAATGCTAAACAAAAATTACTATTTACAAAATGAATCTCGTCTATGTACTTTGTTACTAGAATTAAGCAATATTTGTGTAAAGACGAACCTTGTATGATAACTATTAGGTTACCGTTACATTCAGTTTTGGTTCTTTTCCTTCAAAATTCTCTAAATTCCACGAGTGAAAAACGGTTTGAGACAAGTGGGAAATCGGCTTGGAGCTCACATATACGAGAGAGAGAGTAAAAAGATAACCTTAATAATTGTTTTATTAATTGAATATGTACAATAAGACTACAAACACTTCATCACTTTTAACATGTATAAAAGGAATACTTGTATTGAGCGTAGTTGGGACTATGTTGAAAAATGATAAAATGTTTGTAGTCTTATTGTACATATTCAATTAATAAAACAATTATTAAGGTTACTTTTTGACTCTCCCACGTACATTCTTCCTCACAACCCAAAATTACATTACAAGGATGGACGATCGCGTATCTTTTAATTGTTTCTCTTCCCATTTCCTCCTTTTCCATTCAGTAAAAAGGCGTGGAAGGAATGTTCATGGATTCGATCTTCACTCAACTATTTATGGACAAGAAAATTTCATTATTATGTTTAACATAGCCTATATCATAAATAATTGAAGTCTTTTATTTTTCACAAAATGCAAGTGAATGATTTCTTATGACGTAATGGGTGATATTCATGAAATTATGTGTAGGGAAAAGTAGTAATTAGACAGTCATATGCCAACGATTATACAAAGAACGTGAAAGTGCTCCAATCACTAGAACCAATATGAAATCATTATAATAATTATTTTTCTTATTTTGTTTCCACATACGCGTTTTTCAGTACTAATTTTACTTAATACTCAATCCAATTTCTACCGCACTATATCGCATAATAATAATAATAATAATAATAATAATAACAATAATAATAACAATAATAATAATAATAATAATAATAATAATAATAATAAAGAAACAAGTTGAATTCCATACAGACTATTTTTTTTTTAAGAAAGACGTGAATATCTGTATAGCTATATATCACTGAAAACACACTATTGATAATACCGATGGAAATTATGTAGATTATTTGCAATATCATGAGAAGTTTCTTCAGCAAAATACAATATCGGTCACAGTTATTAAGAAGATACACATTGTTTTACGAGTTTAAATTCCGTGTCGTCATATTGCGAGAAAGAAAGAAAGAAAGAAAGAAAGAAAGAAAGAAAGAAAGAAAGAAAGAAAGAAAGAAAGAAAGAAAGAAAGAGAGAAATAAATAAATAAATACAAATAAGTTTGGGTATGTGGAATTAATCTGTATAATCCTAACAGTGATTAAGTTTATTAACGAAAGCTTAAAGAGATATAAAATTAATTTTTATCACAAAATGACTCGAAAGACACCGAAATAGGTTATTCTGTAAATTTGGAAGCACATAGACTATGTCCTTCAGTCCTTCAAGTATGCAGGTCACATAAAGAGAGTCTCTGGTACAAATAGTAATCTTGGTTATTCCAACTGACATCTATGGAAGGAATATGGCTCTCTTATCTTCCATGTATGTGATCATTACTGGAAACTTCATACTAGAGCACGGAGTTTTGCGTCTTACAATCTTAGAATACGAGTCTGTTAGGTTGGTAATTATTTCTTTGCAGCCATTAACAAAAAAAAAAAGAAAAGATATGCTACAAAAGTTTGTTAATGGATCTATGTAATGTACTTTTAATGCTACTTTCCACTATGCTGCTACATTAAAAAAACTGTATGCTATGCTAGGGAACCATAAATGCTTTCGCAACAAAACCAACTCGACCTACAATACACTAATAAAAAAGTAATGTACGTATATTAGTCCAGTGCAGAAGCATTAAGACCTCGCAGCTTAATTCTGGAACAAAGTGAATCGTCGAGAAGAAGATTTTAGCGTAACACACGCTTCCTAAAATTTTTACTGCTTACTGTGATAGCATAGATGCCGTGCATTGTTAAAAAAGGAAAACTTGAGGTCACTTACTCTGACCGGATTAAGCGCATCAGAAACATAACACAAAATTATATAGACCTATTAATCTTAAAGAGAATGATAGGTGTTAATTGTAATAATGGACACAAAATTTCTTCTGTAGTACAATCGTTACATTTTTCTATATCAGGATGCTTATCTTCTCTTGTTTCGGTCTCTTGACCTTTAAAATTCTCGTAATAGAAACATTTTGATGGAATTCTTATAATGTGAGTTAACACAAGTCACCCTAACAAAGAACAATGTCTATACTTCATGCTTTAGGGGAAGTTGATCGAGCAAGGTGGCCCATGCGTTAAGCACGAGAGGTCCGCGGTTCAAATCCCCTGATCAACCACCCTGACTGTAGCTTTCCGTAGTTTTCCACAGGTATTTAGGCAAATGCCGTGTTGGAAATTTCATTGACACAGTCCATTTCCTTTCCCTCTTCCCTGTAGAAAAATAATTTAGATTTTCTATCATATCATTCATCTTCATCATCTCATTCCATAGGCATATTCAGGTCCTGACCAATCTCTTTGTCCGCTTACAAGAGGTGCGTCCTCTCTAAAACCACCTCTGGGTTCCAAGCCTTTCGCAGTATCTCTGCCAGGATTAATTCCTTAAGAGCACTTCCTAGGGCGCTTCGACACCTTAAAAGGGCTGTCGGAATGAATGGATTCTGTGCTGGTTGGTCATCTTGGTGGTATGAACTTAAGAGCCCATTGGGTGAGCGGGTGAGGGGTCTCATGCGGCCGATAGGGTGGTACACCTCATTCTCATTCATCCCATAATTCTGTACTATTGAATTAGATCACTTCTGAGAACGCCGTAGAAATATATCACGACAATTTTATACGATTTCTTCGTAATACACGTAACACAGATGAATATTAGCTATTCTAATGAGTACTGTATTGTCACGAACTAAAATGAACTGTACTGGATGAACGTCAGCTGTATACTAATGGTCTAAGCTTGACGTCCCTTCAGTCTGTGTTATATGCACACTACGCAGCATAAAACGTATCCACGCTCGATCCAGAGGAAATATATACATTATTTCCTCTGCAGTCACGTTACAGTAAAAAACTGACGATTTCAACCTAAGCGACTCTTTCCTATTGAACGCTCTGTAGTTGTAGAGGAATTTTCCGTTCATACTGATTTATCTATCACCTGTGAAATATGTATACTTAAGTACTTCTCTGGTACTTTTTATGAGTAACAAATATTTTTTTGAAATTGAAGTGTTCTTCAAATATGTTAAATTGTTCAACTCTATCTGTCATACTCGGTATTTCTTTATTATTTTCTATAAGAATTGTCGGTGTATGCAACGGCCAAGATGCGCAGCTTTAAATCTGTATGTAACTCGCTGCAGTTAGTTGGAAACCCTCCAAGTATCTTCATCAATGTGCTCTTTCCTTTTGTCATAGGTGGATGCCCTGTACCATCTTGAACACATATCATTGGAGTCACAGCATTATAATGTTGATTAATGTTAAGTTGAAGTCCGGGATATAGGCATAAAGTAAACACTTCCTAGGCACTTTTCTTTTCATTATGTTTTAGTAATAGAAGATACTGGCAGTTAACCTTCAATGAGGAATTTAGTCTGTATCATATCTGTGGGTTTATTCCAAGTCCTCTGGAGTTTCCAATGAATATATCTCAGTGTTCCTCCCAGTGGTATTAAAAACTTACAACTAACAACGCTTCTAATTCTAACGTTATTAATTGTAATAAAATAATGATCGAAGTAGGCAGAATTGCAGAAATGAGAAATTTCCCCCAATATCTGTCATTCAATACAATAGAACGCGAAATAAATTTTGTAGACGTTACTGCAAGACAAAAATTCGATTCTTTACAGAGCTGTTTAGGTGCTTATTTCAATAAAAGTTTCTTTTTTCCTCACACAATGACAAAGTTTCTCATATACCCATGAAAGTCATATTTCATATTTTGTCTCCAATGTAGATTGTTGGTTGCTTGCCCAGATATGGCGATGAAGACCATGCTTGACACTACTAATCAAGTATTATGAAAATTATAATACTGGGGAGGGATACTTATGAGGAGGAATTCTGTGTCCTCAGTGAAATAATAACCAGTAAAGTTTGATTTTTGCAATAAGCGAAGAGAAGTCATTCAATTTAGTTTCGGATACTTTCATTCATTGACAAGGGCTTGCAGAGCTTTATTCACTTACTAAAAATTGTCATTGTCACCATCGTAACCATCAATATAAAAAAATAATTCCTTTGGTTTGTTCCGTCTACATAAACCTTCGACGGTCCATTTTTCGGCGCTATTATGATTCTTTATCATCCTGTTGCATTATATTTTAATTTTCCTTAATTTTTATTTCATTTAAAGAAAGATACATTTATTTTGGGAAGGCGCCACATTTATCCAGATGGCATTAGATTAAACTGTAAAAAATTGATTCTTGATAGACGCGTCCTTCTCGAGGAGATGGACACTAAAATAGTGACAACTTCTCTCTTTCTCTCAATGATTATAGCTTAAGAGGTTAGGTACAGCTCACAGCAGTAAAATTTTGAGAATATTCAACATTTTTTCCCTCCATTGTTGTAACTTGTACGATAATGAAAATTGATATGTGTAAAACACTGTCCTTCTGCTATATGAAAATAAACATTTTTACGATAAATTATTTACATTTTTTTTTTTTCAAAATTCAGTTCACTGTGCAGTGATGAAGCGTTTCCCACATAACTAAAAAACTATCCAACATTCTGTAATGAAATTTCTTGTGTGTATTAATGCATGCCATATCTACAATATGATGCAAGTTCACTTCTGTATCTTTGATAGATTGTCTGATCAAAAATACATTAATATTACAAAATGGTCAAATATCAGTATTTTCTTCTAACACAAAATAAAAAAAAAATATTATTTATTAAGGAATGTAGGTGAAAGAATATGATATTGTAAACAAGAGTTTCAGCAATAAAATAAAATAGAAAGAACGTGAAAAAGTTAACAAGTTTATGAGTTATGAGAGAAACACTTCATTACTGCACAGTGAACTGCACATTTTGAATTTTGAAATACATATATATATATATTTTAAATCGTAAAATATTTTTTTTCAGAAGGACAGTGGTTTACACGTACCAATTTTCATTATCGTATAAGATATAGTAATGGAGGAAAAAAAAGTTGAATATTTCCTAAAATGTTACTGCTGTAAGCTGTACCTACCCCCTTAAGTCCCTTACCCAGGAACAGGAGTGAACTCATGAATGGCTGAATTGGCAGAAGTAACATTTCTCTATAAAATACAGAAAAAGCATAGGAATGATATACTGTGCAAACATATGTGTTGAAACAGTTTAAAGGATCTCTTCATACGCCGCCACTTAATGGCGTCCCTCAGTAATGCCACTAATAGCAAAACATTTGTTTAAATGGAAGCATTCCAAATGTGGAGAGCAACCGAGTAACTATTGCGAAGGTAGTAGACCCTCCCCATCCAGCAGCACATTAGCACTGGCAGCTTCACCTGACACAGAGTACAGTACGATTATTTAGTCCTGACAGTCGCCGGAGATGTGCGCCTGGGTCAGAAGAGTCCATTTATTTACGCCAAGCGGTGTTTGGGTTAGTCACTCGCTTGCCTTCGGAGCGATCGGATGTCATGCGTGCGGTAGAGTGGTATGTTTCCAGTATAGTTAAGGTGTCCTGCATTCCTTTACCGACCGCTCGCCCTTATCTCTACTCCGGAGCTCTCCCCACTACTCCTATTACTTCCCCTCTTTCGCGTCGCCGAGCTGTCAGGACTAAATAATCAGTCTGTATCGGAACTGTTCACAAAAAGCTATCAATGAAGTTAGTGAACCATACTAGTCGGTAGCACGTTTGAGCCACACAGGAGCGCCATTATGAAGCGCTCCTAAGTGTCTGTGAAACAACACCAAAGTCTTTCGTCCCACCATTTCCACCTATCGTAAGTGTTGATGGTATTTTATTTTAGTAGGTTATTTTACAACGCTTTATCAACATCTGAGGTTATTTAGCGTCTGAATAAGATGAAGGTGATAATGCCGGTGAAATGAGTCCGGGCTCCAACACCAAAAGGTCCACACCTGTGGAGTAACGGTCAGCGCGTCTGGCCGCGAAACCAGGTGGCCCAGGATTGAATCCCGTTCGGGGCAAGTTACCTGGTTGAGGTTTTTTCAGGGGTTTTCCCTCAACCCAATACGAGCAAATGCTGGGTAACTTTCGGTGTTGGACCCCGGACTCATTTCTCTGGCATTATCACCTTCATATCATTAAGACGCTAAATAACCTCAGATGTTGATACAGCGTCGTAAATTAACCCAATAAAGTAAAAGTAACACCGAAAGTTACCCAGCATTTGCTCGTATCGGAATGAGGGAAAACCCCGGAAAAAAACCTCAACCAGGTAAATTGTCCCGACCGGTAATCGAACCCGGGCCACTTGGTTTCGCGGCCAGACGCGCTGACCGTTACTCCTCAGGTGTGGACTGTTGCTGGTATCATAGCGAATTAAAAGTATTATTCAAAACGCTTTTCATTGATATAAATATTCAATCATCTTCGGTCGGATTTTAATTCGCGAATTTTCGGAACTAATGGCTATCAAAGAAAGCACTGGACTACCATTGAGGAACCCTTTCAACATCAATGACCGCGGATTCATTCTATCTCATTTGCCGCTTTTGTAATTTAAAGAAGAAGGATAAGTTGCATAGATTTAATTCCGCGTGCTAAATATTCATTCGCAATTTTGAAGCGTGAACGAAATTTAAACATGGCCGATACTAGCCGGTAGCTGCACTGACTTTTATGCAGAAGTGTCTAACGGAAAATTGATCAGGAAACGAACTCTTCAACTATTTAATGAAAATGTACCGAGGACACTAGACTCCTTGGTCGAAGAGAAGAGATGAGCTTTTCACTTACAAGTGATGGACATCCCCATTCAGTCACGTCAGGCAAACATGATTATTCGCAGTGGAGAGGCAGATCAAAGGGATTTGGGGCTGGAGCGTAGGGATAGATGGCGCCCTGACGTTAGATACGAATAAATTGCACCACGGTTAAAGCTGCAGCAGGCAGACGGCGAAGCAGAAAAAGATGAAGAGGGAAGATAGTGCACTTTAAATATTGGACGCCATTTGTCTTGGCTCCAATAGGCGACGCTGCTCATCTTTTTCAATCTCGGTTCACATTAAGTCCGCTTGCAGTCCAATTGGATTTACTTTACAGCATTAAGAGCAGATGAAAAGTCAGATGTTGCACTTCCTGTAAAGAGAAATGTAATAGAATTGTTCGCTATACTTCTACCCAATAAAACGATTCTGTAATACCGAAGAAAGCAATGCTAATACCATTCTTGAATGACGTTAAATAAAAGCTGAATCCAATGAATAACGAGAAGAAACGAGCTACAAATAAAAACCATTCTTTAAGACAATTTAAAGTAAGAACATACGTAAAGTAAAAACAAATTAAGAACATCGTAATTTAGTGTAATAAAATTCCTGAAAAAAAAACTGAAATAAACAGACAAAGAGCGAAACAAACAGACAGAAAGAAAGACAGGCAGCGGTGGTGTTAATGTTCTCGTATTATGAATATTATGATCAAGTAATTAACTCTTTATTAAACCCATGTATTTGAAATAATGACGAAAGGCTGCACGTTATCTGGAAATATAATATCATTAAAGGGTTAAAGTTAATGAAAACACTCAAATGCATTACTGGCTGACATTATATGTCATGTAATCACCGTTTTGTGCTCGTCCTATAGCATTAAATTTCTATTCCTCTTAATTTAACAAATTATCTGCGTGGTGGACTCTAAATTCTTGGCGGCGATAAGGTTGGGTTTGTATCCAAATACATAACACCACCTCACCCCACCTTGTGTGCTTCCATGGTCCATAATTATCTCAACAGCCATAAACACACCTCTTTCAGTGTGTAGTAGGAAAAGTACTGGAACACGGCAAATTAAATTTACTTTGAAGTAGAGGAGTCGATGCGAGACGAACACATGAACAAAGCCCAGGCACAGCAGCGCCTCCTGCTGGGTTATCTTGTTACCTTCTGTTTATGCGCCTGGCTCCCACAAACACCGCATAAACTCTATTTGTCGCGGTTTTCTTATCTTATGCATTACAGGGAACTGTTTTAATTTTTGTTCATGGCATGATTATGGTTTTGAATTACTATTTTGACATAAAAACTATCCCTGTAGTTAGCTCTCGTAGGTGATGGAATGGAATGGAAGGGAATTTAACTGAGAGGGGCACGGATGGCCCAGCACTGCTACCTATTGAGATCTATTGCGCTAACCCTCAATATGGAATGAGTTGCATGCCACAGATTCCCTACGCGCACCACCCTAACCACATGTCTCCCTTAACGACCGGTCCCTACAGCCGACAGAATCATATACCATTCTGCTTCGGCAAATTCCCCCAAGACCTCCCTGTCGGTACGAGGCAAAACTCCTCCCCCGAGTAGGTCCGCCTCGGGTGCCATTGCAGAAGCCATCCAACATCGCTGAACTACATTTCACGGAGGCCGGTAGAGAAAGTCAGCAGCTTCGGGAGGCCGCCGGTAAAGTGATCTGAAAAACCAGAAACGGGATGATGAGGAAGGGATGATGGTGGGACGAAAGGAAGTGGCGAAGATGAGCGAGGTTCCAATCGCCTGATATTCATCCATAGGAGTGAGGGAAAAATTCCGAAAAAACCTCACCCAGGCAAATCGTCCTGGCCAGGAATCGAACCCGGGACCGGTGGGTTCGGAGTTAGACTCGCTAACCCCTCAACCACAACGGTGAACCTCCTGGGTGATACATTCGTGTTTTTACCTTCCACGATCTTAGATTGAAAGTCCATGAAGTTCTTACACAAGTAAATAACAATGTAAAAAAACGAGTGACCTGCAAAAACGTAACTGAAAGACACAGAAAATTAGGTAATATAGTCAGTTCTACCAGTACTTAAGTTACCTTCCTAGTAGTCACTATTGAAGATAAATCATATGCGTAACATATTTCAAAACAATAGAGAGAGAACAATAACTTGTACATGTATGTCAAAATTTAACCCTATTAGCACCGACTAACAACTATGCACTGTACTATTCACTAGTAGTAATCCAATATGATAGAAGACGCCGAATACAAAACGTTTATACTTGCTCTACAGATCTGAGATCACGAAGAGCCATTTCATGCGCGTATGTTCAATAGTTTAAAGAAATTTTAATCAAATTCAGAATTTATGCTATTCTTGGTAGAATTTCTCATGATCTACAGTTCATATTGGCAGCTAGCATTTTATTTATAGAATCTACTCCTGTATGATTTTCGAATGAGATTTCGGGCTGATGAGTTAAGAACTTCATTTTTTTTTCTGTGACAATAAACCAACTTTTTATAAAACTTGCTCGAAAGTACCTAAATCTTAATTATTTTCTGGGAAATATTTTTGTAGGAAATTAAAAATACAGGGTGTTTCAAAAATACGGGGCATAATTTCAGGTACGTATTTCCCACATGTAGACAATCAAAATAGTTCATTACAACATGTGTCCGGAAATGCTTTATTTCCGAGTTATGGCCTTCACAACATTGATATTCGCCGGAACGTTTTTCTTTCCGCAGGTCGTTGCCGTCAAAGGAGACATTAAGAGGGCACTCTGACAGTTCATTCCGAGACGAAGGTTACATTCAGTGTTGTGTAGGCGTTACACTGTGCGACGTATTCAAATCAAGAGCTGGCAGAGATACACTTCATGTACGGTAAGGCGGACGGCAGTGCTGCGCTGGCTCGTCGTTTGTACCAGGAAAGGTACCCACAGCGACAATGTCCAGATCGGAAGACATTTGTACGTCTCCATTACCGTCTGTGCGAGTATGGAAAATTTAACTCTCCTGGTTTGGGAAGGGGACGACCAAGATCTACAACTCCACAAGTACAGGAGGAGATTCTGGAGGCTGTGAACATGACTCCTTCTATCAGCACACGAAGGGTAGCGTTGCAAGTCATTGTTCCTCATACGACTGTCTGGAGACTGTTGAAAGAGTATCAATTGTATCCTTATCATTTGCAACGTGTACAGGCCCTGTCACCAGCAGAATACCCTGCACGAGTTAGGTTCTGTCAGTGGTTCTTGCAGCAGTATGGTGTAAATCCGAACTTTCCTACCTTAGTATTATTTACAGATGAAGCACAGTTCACACGAGATGGCATAACAAATTTCCACAATCAGCATGTATGGGCGTATGAAAACCCACGTGCAACTGCTCCATCTCATTACCAGGTGCGGTTCTCCCTCAACATGTGGGCCGGTAGCCTATCATTGGTAATCGATTAGTTGGACCCCATGTACTTGTAAACAGATTTACGGGGCAGGCGTACACAAACTTCCTGGAAAACACCATACCTCATGTTTTAGAAGACACTCCACTGATCAATCGTCAACACATTCACTTCTTGCATGATGGCGCTCCTGCACACTTCAGTCGTACGGCTCGCCGGTACTTGGGTCGAAGGTTTCCTGATCGATGGATAGGTAGACGTGGCCCAATTGCTTTGCCTCCACGCTCATCTGATCTGAACCCTCTCGATTTCTACTTGTGGGGCCATTTAAAATCATTGGTTTATTCGTCTCCGGTGCCTGATTTGGAATCCCTTCGGAATCGAATTGTGGCATGTTCTGAGGACATACGCAATACTCCTGGAGTTTGGGATCGTGTTCGCAGGTCAATGAGACATCGATGTGAGGTCTGTATTCAAGCAGGAGGTGGACATTTTGAACATCTTCTGTAATGACAACGACCTGCGGAAAGAAAAACGTTCCGGTGAATTTCAATGTTGTGAAGGTCATAACTCGGAAATGAAGCATTTCCGGACACATGTTGTCTACATGTGGGAAATACATACCTGAAATTATGCCCCGTATTTTTTAAACATCCTGTATAGCAGTTTTAAATGACTAAATATACGGATTTTAAGTATAGAGAGAGTTTAAAAAAAATCTGTTTTTGTGATCAAAGTAGTTTAATATCGCAACTTGCTAAATATCGCAAAATGCAGTAATAAGTGAATAAGTGGAACAAAATTTCAAGAGTCTTGCCTTCATAGTATTATAATTAAGAAGTTACACTTCATATTGTTTAGTCACATAGAAATAATGTTTCACTGATTACTTCTAATGCAAAATCACTTGAGAAAAGTGACAGAAACCACTGACAGCAATTGAAATCACAACGTATTTGCGTTAATTAAGAATGCATATGCTTGAATAATGTTAGTAAAATTCAAAACATGTGACTTCACCATTGAATGTGTATAATAATTTGTTGCGTATGCACGGATTGAAATCCCACTTGGCCTAATTATCTCCTTAGAATTTTGTGAGATTTAACCCTGCATTAGTGTGGCACGGTGTCAGAGACCGACCTTAGAATAAATTTACTGTTCTTTCCCCATCCACTCAAGGACAGGGGTTGTTATTTTGTGTAGCTTTCTGTTTTATTGCCCTTTACATACCAGAGCAAGGCCAGTTAACAAAAGATCCCTTTTTCAAGTAAGACGAGACGATTCGGTGTCAGAGACCGACCACACTGTTGTCGTAACTTGGAGATCGGCAAACAGGTATATATAACTTCCATATATATAAATACAATTTTATATAATAATGTTCATATTTTGTTAATTTAATTACAATAACGATAATTACAAGGAGGTAAAGTGTAAAATTAGCATATTGATGAAATATAATACAATAGGATATAGGCCAATCTCACGTTCATCACATTATTATTATTATTATTATTATTATTATTATTATTATTATTGCTATTGCTATTTACTGTATATATGTAAGTTGTTCTAGATGTAATGAATTATAACAAGAAAGTCGAATTCAGAAGCTACTAGAAAGTATTCATATTCCGAACATGAACCAGTATCAAATAACGAATTAGACGCTGAGGAAGACTATATCATAGAGGCGAGAGAAGATGATTCAGGAAGTGAACATGAGCTAGACGCTGAACATTGTAGAAAAAAATACAATGCACCCCTTTCAAAGGTCCCACATTTCAATTAATCATTGCTAACAAAAATATGCGGAATTATGAAATGAGACAGGTATTAAAAGAAAGATAAACTCAAAGAAGTTTCATTGTCACACACTAATACATCCCCTATATGTACATTATTGGTAGCACGAACATCAAGTCTGTATTCGATTTCGTTCCACGTTCTGTCCAACAAGTCCACTGATACTGTTACAATATTGTGTCACAGATACGGGTCCGTAAAACTGGAAGATCTTGTACTGGAGTCGCAAACACATGGTCTTTCACATAGCCACAGAGAAAGAAGTCCAATGGGGTGATGTCTGGCGAACGTGGTGGCCACCAAATTGGTCCGCCTCGTTCAATACAGTGATCTGGGAAGGTTTCTGTTAGGGAATTCCGAACATCCAGGCTCCAATATGAGGAGGCTCCGTCTTGTTGAAAGATTACTTGAGGTTGCAGATCAGCTACCTGGTGGTACAAGAACTGTTCCAACATGTTTTGGTATACTATGCCAGTTATTGACTCCTCATGGAAGAAAAAAGGACCGATAATCCTGTTCTTCATCAGACCGCACTAAACTTTTACTTTTGGGCTATCCTGGACATGTTCACGGTAGACGTGTGAATTTTGTGTACCCCAGATCCTTACATTGTGCCGATTGACAGATCTTGATGCACGAAACATTGCCTCGTCTAAAAACAAAAGGTTTTCAAGAATTTGAAGGTCACTATCAATACAATCCAGGATTTCAGTAGCAAATGTCTGTCATCGTGGCCTGTCATCTGGTTTTAATTATTGAATAATTTACCTCTTGTAGGGTACAAACGAAGTTGCTTATGAAGCACTCTATGCACAGTTGATCTCGGCACATTGAACTGTCGGAATGAATGGCGAATTGATTTTTGAGGAATTCTCTGAAATCCTGCTCTAATTTCTTCAATTTTCTCTTCTGAGACACGTCGACGAGAACCTCCTAATTGTTTGTTCACAATTGCAGTCACCAGAAACTTCTCACACCATGCCTTAATGATTTCCCCATCAGGCGCATTTCCTCCATATTCTCTTCTGTAATTTCTTTGCACGGGTAATTATGTATTTCGTCTCTGCATACCAGAAAACAGTTTGTGCACATTGCTGCGGAGTCGCCATTTTGTTTTATGCCATTGTTGCCGAACATGTTACAGATGAATTAATTTGGAACAAATGAAATAATTCTTTGAGAGTCTCTTTCTTTTATTACCAGACTCATTCTATTCCAGTGATTAATTAAAATGTGGAAAGTTTGAAAGGGACATGGTATACTTTTTCAAGTTTCGTTGCCCTTACAAAATACGGAGAATGGGGCTTGAGTTAAAATCCTGAAGTGGAATGACAGATTTGAACCTAGGATCCTTTACCAAAATGTAACTAATTGAAATCTGAATCCACACAAAGGAGTAGGTCCATAAATCTTTCTTTTATCTAGTTACCACATATTCAGAATTTAGGAAAAAAATTCTCATTGGAATGACAAGATTTGAAGCCAGACCTCAGGCAAAACATTCTATAGAATCCCTCTATATATTATGAAAGTCCATGAACTTCAAAATAATACTCTCTCATCTCTTCACAATTTATAAGTATTTATAGTTACAATGAATGGCACACGGAATTAAACAATTTTTATTGCAATAACAGGCTCGAACCCAAGACCTGGTACCTACCTGTCCTTAATTTGAAACCAAGATATCTCAAAATTTAAGTCAGCTATCTTACCCACAAACATAACATGAAATAAAACTAAAAAGAAAGAATATATTGGTAGGATGGTCTGAGAGACCGGCCACACTAAAGATGTTGCAGTCTTGAGCCACACTTGCGCAGGGTTAAGGCGCATATTAGAGAATCCCATGGCGAATCATTGGACGATCTCTCTAGAATGTCATCTTCGTACCAATGCTAGGTAATAGCGTAGATGTTACAACGCCTTTATTACCGATTACAGAAATTTTTGAAGCGTCTAAATCCTTTAAACATACTAAAATGTAATCGAAAATCAAATAAAAAAATATATGAAAGCATGAAGAAATGACAATAAAAGCTTAAAAAAAAAAAAAAAACAAAGATTTTGGCCATGAAATGGACTGCAGTTTTCTATCCACAATTACGGATGTAAAAGTGTTATAGGTGTAATACAGGATGAAGCAACGGAACGTGGCGGTTTGCATAGCCTTCTTGTAGGTCATATCCGAATTAAAAGAAAACAATTTTCTTGAAAAAGTCAGTAGAAACTTGTCAATTTGTACATTAAAAAAATAATTTCTCTAAATAACCTAGATGACAACATTTTCTCGTAACTTACTATGAAAGTGGAATTAATACCTCTAATTTCATTGGTTATGTTTGAATCAACTCCATGACGATGTATGGTCTATTACGATGCACTTCACTGCTCAAATCCCTACGTGTAATAACAGGGCGGTCGGTTGATGTCTGCAAATAGTGAAATGAGTCCGAGAAACAAGGTTTGCAGACAGTTCCTGCATCGAATAATTAACCATATTTTCTTCCATTACAATGAGAGGGGAAACTGCGTAACTTGATATTCACATAGGCAATGCTTGAGCCACCTGGATGAGGCTTCCCCGAGCTTTTCTTCAACAGTAAGGTAAATGTCAGTTAATTTATGGCGAATCATCTCGCTATCATCACTTTCATCGAAACTAAACATTTATGATTTATTTAACGACACTCGCAACTCTCTAGATTATATCAGAGTTTCCGATGTTGTGGAATTTTGTCCCTCAGGGGTTCTTTTACATGCCAGTAAATCTACTTACATGAGCCTGTCGCACTTAAGCACACTTAAATGGCAACGAACTGGCCGGGATCTAACCCGCAATCTCGAGTATAGAATCGAAGCTAAATAATCTAGTAGTTAACACTGCGTCGTTAATTAACAAACTTAAAAATATTGCATCTCCAATAAAAATGCTATTTTACAATAAACTTAATAGGGTTTCATTGATATACTATTGTCAATATGATAATAAAAGATAAATAAATTGGGTTTCAGTTAAAGTTAACGAATGCATTTCAAAATAAGCGTGTTAAGTCTGAATTATTTAAAAAAGATATTTAGAAATGATAAACCTAATTCGCACCCATCACGATATTGTAAAATTCATCTTTCACAAGCATGAAATAAGTATTCAAATAGGTGTTTCATTAATCATTTGTTGTTACATGTATGCGGATAGGTAATCAGCTAGGAGTCTTATGTTGTTTTTGTTCTAATGTGGTGCACCTAACACTGAAGTCATTAGCGTCTAGAAGTCTTATCAAATTGAAATATAAGGAGTTAAAATTTGAAATGAAATAAAAAGAAAACGAATGAAGTACAGAACGAAGTGTGAGCAGAAATTTATGAAGTTGAAATAGCATTTCTACTCTCGACATGATGGAAAGTCTTGAATAGTGAAGAGGAGCTCTGTCATAACAGCGCTACACACGAGGCGTATATTTAAGGCAGGAGGACGTGTTCTAACAAATGGCTCGAGTGAGTTGCTTGAAGGGTCGTCTGATGCGACTTCAGAAAGCCATTACAATTGAAGAGGAAGGGACTCTTACACCGGTCGTTTATATACTTTTTTTTCAGTCTCTCGCTGACGACGTTACTTTTTTTTTTCGTTTGCATGTCTGACTTCTAAATCAACGAACATCTGTAGTAACACAATCCTTTCAGACAGGATCTAAGTTCCGATATTTAATCCTTATTGATTGAAGTTTTATTTTTTGTTTTGTACTAGATTATACTGTATTTTTTCAGTAAATGTTTCGTTTAGCATGTCGAGAGTGCCATTCACATCTTCGAGATCGCGTGTTTGCTCTACATTTGGAAGGCTCGGCATCGATTTTTGACTCGCTCTCGTGTACATTCTCACGACCATCAGGTTCGTTCCGTGATAAGATGATGTTCCTGTAAATCCTTTCACGTTCTCATTCAGTCAGAGTATCTGTGTCAGCACTTGGGTTTCGAGATCAGGGCGAAGTTCGTAGAAGAAATCGAAAACCACTCACACATTTTGCAGATTAAAGGTCATGAGGCACTTCAACACTAATGCTGTGCAGAAGACACATTTCAGCAACATAGGCTATGCCTCTGGTATTATTTATTCATATCTCTCAAGTTCTTTCAGTGGAAGGTGTGCTATGGGATGAGGTAAGTGACCTACTGGCTTAGATCCAACATAGTTATTTATTCGATTCTAATAAACTTTGAAAGAACGCGAGAATTGGACGTAGCTTTGAAAACTTTTCTTCTTTTATATTTTAATACTTATATCTGGTTAATCTATTACAGCTTTGTATTAGAAGTGAACGGAAGAAATTCCATCATATAAGGCATTCAGAACAATAATATTTTAATTCCGCGAACATACCAATCTGCCAAATTCATCAGAACGAAAGTCATACATGGGTAGATAATTTAAATTAAATATTAAATAAAAATGACTACTAAAATAATCCCTAAGCCACCAAAATAGCTTGAAATATCTATGTTAGCAATCTTTTTAACATACTCAACAGTCCCAAGAACGTTGGATAAAACGCGAGAATTTTACGTACATACATTTTAAATATAGCCTATACTTTCTTCAGGTTTATTTATTTATTTATTTATTTATTTTGCTAATAATTGTAACATAAAATATAATATATACAGAAAAACTTTAGCTCGCCCCTGAAAGAGTAGAACTCGTGCTCAGGGGCGGATTCCTGAATTGAAATTAAGAAGTATTATAATATAATTTGTGTTATGTCTACTACGCAATAAGAATATATAAATTTAAATTTACAATTTTTCAATGTTTATAAAATCCATACATAACTTTTTAAATTTAACACTAGAACTATAAAAACTGACAAGAGTAGGATATTTAAAAATAAATTTGTTATATATTTTTGGGCCTAAATTACTACTATGAATACTGTAGCAATGTTGCATTTTGGTTAAAACGATCTTAAAGAATTCATACCTTTTTTTTTCATAACTATGAGAATACAATTCAAAATTATTTCGATTTATTTAGTTTATTTAATATGTTGTCATAGGCTACCTACGGAATGTCTGAAATATGAGGTGATGGGTGAAGATAAAATGCGGTACTGAGACATTACCACTTGACTTACGCATACAAAACAAGCTCTCATTCCCTTTGACAAGCCACGCTGTGCTCGCTCAGTAGCTCAGTAGCGTCATTCATTGCTGTGATAACATGTATTCAGTTGGACAGAGTATGATTTCATATGATACGTTTATTAAACGTGAAAATTGGAGAAGTTGGAAAACTTTTCGCAGAAAATTTCCGAATTACCTGGTACCTAGTAGGTCTATGATTTATAAATTGGTGAAAATACTTTGTGGCAACGGGATTACTGCTGAACTGAAAGAACACTAAACGTAGAAATTCTCTTACTGGGGGCAAATTGGACAAGATAGGTGCCTGTTTATAATCAGTTCGACATAGTTTATTCGAAGTTAGTACAACAAACAGGGATATATTGAAAGAGAGAGTATGTGATGATAATCCACATACGGTACCGGTATGCTAAATTAATTTAAAGACAATATTCATAAATAAATAATCAACATCACGCAACAAAAACTTCACATTGTTGCTACCAACATATTTAAACGATATGAGGTATGTATCTTTGCAGAGGGACAACATTTCAACACTTTACTTTAAATTAAGGTGCGTGCAGATTTTTGTAGTGCAAGTACTGTAACTGATTAACCTCAGAACAGGGCAACACTTTCCGCCACCAAGGCTGTGACGAAGTCTGCAGAAAATTTTTTCTAACTCACTCATTAGTATATTTTAGTATTTATTAGGAGTGGACGGTGGAAATGCAATCGGAAGCAATATTGCTTCAATTCCACGAATAGCAAACTTTCAAATTCTTTAGATCGAATACAGTACATGGGTAGATACTGTGAATTAAAGTTTAAATATAAATAGCTAACAGATATAAACTGTTACCCCAAAAACATCTGTAAAAATAACTTTAAAATACCCATATACATTAATAGTCATTTTAAGTGCCTGGGATGACTCTCTGCGATCTTAATTGCCCATCATCCAGACATGTAGATAAAATATAAGCATTCTATCTTCGACCTTTCCTATTAACTGAGTTTCTAATAGCAGAACTTGTAAAAAACAATAGTAGTATAATACATTGTATTCATAGCAGACTCTGATATTGTTAATTGTAGCTAAGTTGCACCACAGTTTAGTATATACAGTCAAGTCAAGAAGCTTGAGTTGATGAGAGTACTAGAAACAATAGACTATGCAGGTACTATTTCGCATTGTCTCTGATGAGGCGACAGTAGCGATCCTAGTGGTTAGCAACTATCTACAGGCTAGATGCATATTTACTATGTATTGAGCTTCGTGACTATATATACTAGACTGTGGTTATATCATAAACTTGTAATACTGTAGCATAAGTTTGCAGTTGTACTGAATATTACTATGATGTACTGAAGTACATATGAAGGATTCAGAGCCAAAGTGGGCCAAGCGCCATTTATTAAAAACGGAAAAAGCAAGGGTTAAAGTTAAGTGAATATCATAATTTAATGAAGATTGACATATCATTTACTTTTAATGTGTATACTTTATATTACTAGCTATATGTTTTCAATTAATTATGGTAAGAACTTCATTTTAACCCTTGTTTTCTACGGTTTTAGTAAATGGCGCTTGGTCCGCTATGGTTCTGAACTCTTCATATGGAGTTTCAGTGCAATAATTCTGATTTCCATATGGTGAAGAACAGGTACAACGGAGAAAAATTCTCTCCGGCACCGGGACTCGAACCCGGGTTTCCAGCTTTACGTGCTGGCGATTTATCTACTATCTACATATAGGTAGAACTTAAAAATGAGAGGCATTCAATCCAGCATCGGAACTTGAATTCGTTGTGGCTTAATGGATAAAGCGCCAGCACGTAAAACTGGAAACCCGGGTTCAAGTCCCGGTGAGGGAGAGAATTTTTCTCCGTTCTACCGATTCTTCACCAGACTGAAGCTAGACTGTGAAAAAAAGTAGAAAGTTACGGAGACATTCTCCCAATACTTAATTCCAGATACAATTATTAACTCCCTAGCAGAGTCAAAGTATATTTCAACTCGTGTCCTTAATAATTGTTATATTCCACTTCCCGCATCACGGTCTTTCTTGCAGCTTCTGAACATGCACATACGTAACTTGCCGTCAAATATGATACTTAGGTTTTTCATAGGCTTCGCCTAGGGAGTGTTTACTGAGTGGGGAGCCAATCTTCTTCGAGGCTTTGAAATAGCTTCAGACGTATAAAATAGGCCAGAGGGCTTCCTCCTTCAACGCTTAATCTTCGCACCGTCAGCTCCGCGCTGCAATGTTGGCTCACAGCTGATCCCCCGTATACACACTATTAGCATAATAATGGTCGATTCTATCACATTAATGCGTGCTATTCGTTGATTTGCACATCGCAGTTTAAACACGATTACGCCTATGCGTTCTTCTAATATTAAAACGGAATAAACAGCTGAGGAATTTCATAATCCCGTAAGTTATACCACATAAATACAGTTTTTTTAAACGCATTTACTGAGTGTATTAAAATGTGATATTCAGAACGTGGTGTACCTATTTTGCTAATGCGCGACTACAAATACTATGTACAAACCACTACGCACTATGCGTGCCGTCGTATCATTGAAGCCCCACCGTGCTTTCGACTATTGTAAGTCTGGAATAAATTCATTTATGGATTAAAATCAGAGTCTGGTATGATATGTAGAGTCAATGAAGAAGAGGAATTAGACAAAGATATGAAACATCATAATATATTTTTATTACTTAAGGGGTTAGGTACAGCTTACAGCAGTAACATTTTTGGAAATATTCAACATTTTTTCCTCTATTACTGTATTTTGTACAATAATGAAAATTGGTATGTGTGAAACACTGTCCTTCTGCTATATGACAAAAAAATATTTTTACGATTAAAAAAAAAATTATATAATTTTTTTAACTCATAATGGCGGTAGTTCACTCTACAGTGATGAAGCGTTTCCATCATAACTCAAAAACTTGTTAACTTTTTCATGTTCTCTCTCTTTTATTTTATTGCTGAAACTCATGTTTACAATATCATGCTCTTTCAACTACATCCCTTAATAAATAATTTTTTTTTTTTTTTTTAATTTCGTGTTAGAAGAAAATATTGATATTTGACCATTTTTTAAATGAATTTATTTTTTATCAGACAATGTATCAACGGTAGAGAAGTGATCTTGCATCATATTATAGATATGACGTGCATAAATACACACAAAAAATTTCATCATGGAATGTTGGATAGTTTTTGAATTATGTGGGAAACGCTTCAGCACTACACAGTGAACTGAATTTTGGGGGGGGGGGAAATGTAAATATTTTTTTTTTAAATCGTAAAAATATTTTTTTCACATAACAGGAGGACAGTGTTTTACACATACTAAATTTCATTATTATACAAGATACAGTAATGGAAGAAAAAAAATGTTGAATATTTCCAAAATTTTACTGCTGTAAGCTGTACCTAATCCCTTAAACTGTCATTTTCTTCACGGTGATGGCTCGACAACAAAGTTTCTCTGATCATAGAAGTCTACTGTAGATAAAAGTAATATTTTCACAGTATGGGCGAATCCAAAAATGCATATAGAATGTTATTTGGGAGGCCGAAGGAATAAGACCTTTGGGGAAGCCGAGATGTAGATGGGAGGTGGGATATGAAGGTAGGGACTGGATTAATCTTGCTCAGGATAGGGGACCGATGGCTGGGCTTATGTGAGGGCGGCAATGAACCTCCAGGTTCCTTAAAAGCCATAAGTATGCAAGTGAATATACAAGTTGAGGTAGAAATATCTCCCCATTTTCAACTGCACATAAAATTAAAAATATTGAAGTCAAATATCAAACAGTAATATAAATTTACCAGCAGGGTGACCAAGATCAGTGCGATCTCCACAAAACATAGCAATTGTGCGTCAAGCATTCGTAAGAAACCCACAACGTTCGGCGAGAAAACATGCAACAGCTTTGGAATTAAGTATTCGCAGCCTTAGGAGAATTTTGCAACAGGATCTTAACTTTCATCCATACAAAATGGTAATAGTCTACGGACTTAAAGATTGTGATATGGGAAATAGTCTGAGATTTGCTAAACAGTATTTGAAATCCTGTTCAACAATATTGTTCTGTTAATGTCAGACGACGCACATTTTCATTTGTACGTAAGTGTACATAAACAGAACTTCCGGTACTGTGCACAGGAAAATCTGAAAGAGACCAACATGCGACCGCTTCATAGTGAACGCGTCACTGTCTGGTGTAGTGTCGCACAATTCGGGATTATTGCCCCGTACCTTTTATAAAGTGAAGATGGTGATTTATGTTTTAGTGCTGAAGCCGTATTCCGAAATGAAGCAATCCACAATTTTATGGTCTTGCGGCTAGGAACACGTTTTTGACGTGGAATCTGAAAGTGTGTGCGGAACTGAACCGAAGGATAAAATGGTATACCATAAGGAATAAATTTATATTACTGTTTGATATTTCACTTCATTATTTTCCAGTTCATGTGCAGTTGAAAATGGAGATATTTCTGCCTCACTTTGTAGAATTTCCTGAATGACCCAATCTTTGAAGACAAATGAAGAACAGTATGAGTTTAATATTATTATATGTTATCGAACCCGAATTCTCACCAAGCTTCCAGATTGACGTGTGGCAAGTAGTGTGCTGGGCTTTACCCGACATGAAATTAAAATAAGCCTATGTACATTTACTTAAATAAATAATTGATTAGTTCCGTGAAAGATTCTGCTAGGCTGTAGTGTTGTAAAACGGCAAGAATGCTATCCGCGAGAGCTGATGAACCGCTTGTCAAATTGTAGTGCAGAGGCGTAGCAAGTTTCGGTCCCTTAGGTTTGGTTTTAATTTGTTTTTATTGTCTAAAAACTAACTGCGATGAAAGGGACATAAGATTTTGATGGTATATTGTGAAGAATATTATGTTTCTGATTTAAAAAATGAAAATGCTGTGTAACCAATAACTTTCATAATTTGGTAAACTACAAAATACAATTAATGAGAAAATATTAAAACATTCAAACTCACATTTTAACAAACATTGTCATTTCCAGTAGTTGTGATACCATAAATTTCCATAAGGTGATGTACTCTACGTATGTGAAAGCGAAACTGACACTTAAACCAAAAATATATTTTTTAGTATTATAATTTGTCTCCTTTTCCAAGTAATAGCTTTTAGAGTTATAAACAGCAATTTCAATATTAAATTATGCAGTAATTGTCAGAGCACTTTAAAGTGCATACTTGGCTTTGCATGCAATCCACATCGAGGTGGTACTCGGTTTTCTGATGGACATGTTTTAAATGCACAAGAGTGTCACATTCAATATTCCCACCACGGATCGAATTCTGTGGCTAACATCGTGACTGTTAAATATTTCAAGGAATTAAGGTTCTCATACCTTTCAAAGACATGAAGCGGCCATAGGGGATTCCAGTGTTTATAGATTGAAGGGGGCTGCAGACCAGTATGAATGGACAGACTAAATATGGAATGATAGCCAGAGTATCTCCTAAAAAGGAGCGCGCTTCTGGTGTCCATAAAACTACGGGCTTTAAATAACTCAGTCTTCATTGATGGTTTAGTTCGTAGAACTAGACGATTAATTTTCTCTCATCCTATTTTTATCACGAGAGGCTTAACTTACATTGTGTAGAAAACCGATCGATTATTCTTGATTAATGTTACCTTTGAAGAGATTTTTGGGAAGAAATTTTTAAGTCACCAGAAGATATCAACTAAGAAATAAATACATATGAAACCCATTAAATAACTATGTATGTATGTATGTATGTATGTATGTATGTATGTATGTATGTATGTATGTATGTATGTATGTATGTATGTATGTATGTATGTATGTATGTATGTATGTATGTATGTATGTATGTATGTATGTATGTATGTATGTATGTATGTATGTATCAAGAGTGTTCGTATCTATGCATAAATAGCTTGTAACCATTTGTGTTTTTTATTTTTTTTTTATTTTTACATTTAAGTATGTGCGCACGCAGAAGAAACTGTAAAATGTGACGTTAGCAAGATACGGATTTCAACTTAAGACAATAATAATTAATAAGACGTGTCATCGGATAAATCATCGATTCACAAGGAAAACACATTAAGTCAAGAATATTATCTCTGAGAAAAAGGCGTTTTGGGAAATCTTGACAAAACTGAATCCTCAAAATATTTTTAGTAACTTGTTTCTATTCATGTGCATTTTATTTTCCCATTCCAAATTTATACTCATACATAATATACATTATAAAAGCCTTTTTCTCAGAAGTAATATTTTTTACTTAATGTGTTTTGCTTGTAAACTGATGAAATATTCACACATCTATGGATTTCATGTAAAAGTAATGTTGCGGGGGAGATGAAAAAGCGAAGGAAGGACAGAAGAAGTGGTACAAAAAGAAGAAAGGTATAGGAAGGAAGGGGAGAAAAAAAGTGAACAAATTAGAAAGAGAAGAATTAGGAGGTGGGAAAAGGAAAAAAAAAGAAAGCATAGAAGAGGCGAAGGAGAAAGATCATAACGAACCTTTGAACTGCAAGGATATTCGGAAATTATGGCACAATAATATGTTGATAATCATATTGATATCGTGTAGGCTAGTTCCGAAGAATAATAGCGTTCCACTTGAAATGACATTCTGCAGACCGGAATTTATCCTAGAACCAAACTGCACGGACAGACAGTGATACTCCCATGACATGGTGTCAGCACATCGGTGGGCATGGTCTGAGGGAATACAGGATATCGCACTGACCGAACAAACATCCATATCGTTGGCGACATTCAAACTCATCACTTTTGGCTACGTGTACATTTATTTTACATATTGTCCTAGTATATTCCGTACATTACTACTGAACAAAAGAACAAAAGCTATCTATTAATTTTGTTCTGTAATGCGCAACTTCCTATGTGTCAGACCATTCCGGAATATGCAAGAATACTTTCTAGAACCTGACATACATATATGTTCAGTCGGAAAGAAGGCGGTACTTTCACCTATACATAGCACTGACAACGTTCGAACATCTATATTCTACAATAAGTTCGAATCTGAGACCTTGGATTCTACATAGCGTTGAAGTTGTATCTTAGCCGTTACGTACATCGTGGCTGTTTAATAATAAGTTATTTATTTTAAATCATTGATACATTCCATGACGAATTATAAAACAATATGAATAGATTTTTTAAGTTACGTTCCTCTTTTCTTTATTTTTGTATTAATAGAACTTTTTTTTATGAATATTTACATCGATTAAAAGCAAAGAAGAGCGAGAAAATACAAATGCATTACGTTTTAAATTGATTTTGCATTCAAAATTAAAATACAGTTATGGTCTTATTTAGTATTTAGTATTAGTATTTATTTATTTAACCTGGTAGAGATAAGGCCGTCAGGCCTTCTCTGCCCCTCTACCAGGAGATTCCAACTACAATATCAACAATAAAATTACAATTAGTATTAAATTTACAATTACAATTACAAATAATATTACAATTAGTATTAAATTTACAATTACAATAAAATCAAAGTACGAAAAGGTTACCTGAATAATTAAAGCTAGATAATTTATCATAGAGAAACAAAGAATATTTTATATTTACTGAATTACAAATTAAATCTAGAATAACAAAATTGTATAGTGATGAAATTACTGAATATTGAAATATTTTGTGATAGATTAAAGAAACTATTTACAAGTAATCAATTACTGACCAAGTGCGTAGTAAGTTTTCGTTTGAATTCAATTTTATTTCGACAGTCCCTGATGCTAGCAGGTAGCGAATTCCAGAGTCTTGGCAGGGCTATTGTGAAAGAAGATGAGTATGAGGAGGTGCGATGGGATGGTATTGTTAGTATTGTTTCATGACGAGAGCGTGTGTTGAGATTATGGTGGGAAGAAAGGTAAGTGAAGCGAGACGACAGGTACGAAGGAATAGAAGAGTTCAAGATTTCGAAGAGAAGTGAATGTAAATTTCTTTTCTTATCTAGTTTAAGCCAACCTATTGCTTCCAGGGATGGGGTAATATGATCATATTTACGAACATTGCTTACAAAACGTACACACAAATTATGAGCACGTTGAAGTTTCATTTTGTTGTCGCTGGAGAGGTCTGTCAGTAAAATGTCCGCATAGTCGAAGTAGGGAAATGCAAGTGTCTGCACAAGGGACTTTGATGGAGCGCTCATGAACGTGATCTTCACCTTATTACAGGAAAGCTTATACAAACAATCCGGTATATTTTAATAAAATGAAGCTGTAAATAATGAAGAAATTGCACCACACCAAGCGGACAAAAACGTAATTCGTGAGGAGAAAATACTCAAAACTAATTTAAAATAGGTTATACATATGCTCGGAAAACATTTATTCGAATTAGAGAGTAATTTAAAAATCTCTGAGTAATCACTGGGGACTTTGCCCATTAGCAGTAATATGCAACGATATATATGATCCTCACCACAGCTTCCAGCGATAAGCAATGAGAAAACCAGCACTTTTACAAACTAAATTTGCTAATGGAAGGAGAGCTTTCTACCATTATATTCTATTTCCTTATCGTTTAACACTTTTACGGCTTTAAACGTGATACGAAATTTTGACGTAGAGCCCGTCTTTCCCAGCAACCAGTGTGGGCGCTCGCAAAACAAAAAAACGGTAGAATTTCAAATACTTACTGCAACAACACTATGAGACACAGTCTAATGCTAATATTATTAGTAGTTATGCCATCTATTATTCCTCTTTTAGGCAAGGGTACTGATTGGGCCTGTCCTTTCACGCAGGTGCTCGGGTGGGCCCTATTTAATACTCTGGGTGGAATACTGTGCATGTCCTAAGCTCCCCCTCTAGAAATGGACGTCAATAATCGTAAAAAAGTATAACATAACTTTCGCTGCATTTTCTTGTAACTTGAGGTACTTAGGACAAGGAGATCCGGTGCGTTTCCAATCCATGCTAGAACTACGGGAATGTGTCCCAAAACGATGGGATCAGGTCTCGTCACCTGTCACAACATGATGCAAAAATCGGTCAACTTCCTTCTGATATCATCTGAGGTTCAGCTTGGAGATTCTCTCACTTTCAGCTTTCTGTTCAGAAGTTAAGCTGATTTCCCTTGACGTAGGCCTATCTCTTCATATCGTCGTTGTTCTTGCAATAACTCCTATTTGACATATTCATCGATTTTCAGATTTTTGCTCTATTAAATAACTTAAATAGTGATATAGCAAATAATAAAATTTCCTATGTGTAATTATATTTCTTTGTTTCGAAAATTTAAGAATTCTATGTACGGCTGCCATAGGATGAATAAATGTGTTTTTTCTTCCTTCTGAAAAATTGTATATTTTGCACATAGGAGTTATTGCAAGTACAACGACGATATACTGCAACCATTCTGCAATGGATTTCATCACCTGTAAGCCCTTGTTCGGTCAAAAGCGTATTACAGCATGCTGTTTAATTTTGGACGCTTCCATCTTGTGATGGAAGAGAAGGCCTTATGGCCTTAATCCTGTCAGATTAAATAAATTATTATTATTATTATTGTTATCTTGCGCCATTCACTTTTCTTCATTTATTCTGAGCAACAGTGACAGATATGTCAACCACTTTTATCTATAAGAATTGTATAGGGATGGAAGAGGCAAGTTCATCATAGGGAGCAAGTTCATCATCAGCTCTTAATTCATAGAATGAATTTACGGTAACCCTGTGCGAGGGTTGGTACGTGTAGTGTTAGCAGTCTTCGCTGGTGACGCGTGCATTCGTCTGTCCGAGCTAAACAGAGAGTTTTCCAAGACTCTTTCTGTTTGTGCACAATTTCATGTAAGTAAACTATTTTCTTTAAGACATTTTTGTTACTGAATATGAAATACAGCTGGCGCCAGCGTTTTTGGTGTGTGCGCAAATGTAAAACACCCGCACTTATCGTTCCCAATGCTTATTTCACACGCCAAAAACGGTGATGCGGACTGTATCACATTTTATTCAATTACTTCAGTGATAAAAACAGTTCTTAGCTGCACTATTGTTCTGTCCGCATACTTGTGTCTAGTCTCTATGACGGGTTACAATTTATTTTCGAAAAATTGTTCACTAGGGACAAGTTCATCATCCCTGCTGAACTTGCCCCGTGCTCGTTTCTTTTATAAAGCAGTAAAGCAGTTTTTTTTTTGTTGAGACTTGTACCCATATTTTACAATGATTCCTTCTTTATTATTTTCAGATGCTTTTTCTAAACCATTGTAAAATGGTGAGAAATTACATATGAAAAACGGTGGACAAATATGATTAAAAAAACCTTACGTAAGGCTATCTTAGAACGTAAGACAGAAAATAAGAGCTTTAATCCCCTGTCAGAAAATGTAACATTCCGAGAACTGCTCTTCAGTACTGGATGAAGAAAGTTCTTCAAGCTCCAGGTGTCTAAAATAACGGGCGATTTTATTTTCTCCTTGTCAAGAAAGGGAATTACTTGATCATGTGCCATGAGTGTAAACTATGGGTTCACGAAGTGTGTTGAGACATTGAAAATATTCAAAATAACTTCATTTGTGATATTTGTAGGAATTGGAGAACGTTTCAACTTATGATATAATATGGTAATTAGGTCATTGGTTTCCAATTCCAGCATTCGGGGTAAATACTACAAGCAACGCATTTCCAGTATAGTTCACTATACTGCGGAGTAAAATGGAGACGTTACTCTTAAAAATAAATGCATTGCTAGTTGTCTAGTGCTATGAAAATAGGTGTTTAGACACTAAGTGATGAAATTGTTCTACATGGTGGGGTAACTTCATTAGTGTGCATCAGTTAATGAAATATTTTTCCTCTCACATATTTAACAATTTGGTTCATGATAACACTTGTATTGTTTTCCTTACTGTCTGTTAGGAATATATTTAAAATGTAAGGTTCCTAATATGTGTAGTATTTTAGTATATGCAAAATTTCCTTAGCATGATGAACTTACCCTTTCATCACTTAACCATTGATGCCAATACCTCTAAAAACGAACTCCGGTCGATACTCCTGCTGTACACAGTGAGCCTCGGCCTAATTTCATTTGAATTAACGAAATATTTCTGTTAAAATGTGCGATTTAATTTCTCCTCTACTGTTTTATTTTTTAGCAGAAGAGTCTATGTACAACACTTAAATTCTATTATTTTACAAAGTCACCTGCAGTCCTTTACGTTAAATACTTCATTTGCCATGTCTGAATTTTGCTACGATCCTTTCTTTGTTGAAACCGAACTTTCACCATCTTACAGTATCGATGATAGTAAGGGTGGGACAAATTTACACACAGTAATGTTACTGATAAACGCACATTGCACTACCTTCAGAGATAGAACTTTGTCTCAAGCTTTCTCATTCAGGGACATCATTCAATTATATACGGCTGCTCGATGACACTTATCTTTACTTCTACTTCGGAAAAAGCTGTGCACAAGATTTATTCTCCCAAAAATACCACCATCCTCGCAGGTAATGAACCCGTTAACATCCTTTCGAACGCCATGCACGGTTAACTGTGTACAGTACAAATATTTAGTCCTGTCAGTCGCCGACAGTGTGCGCCTGGGTCATGCGAGTCCATTAAGTTACCCCAAGGGATGTTCGGGTTAGTTAGTCGCTTCCATTCAGAGTGATCAGATGTCACGCCGTGCGATAGAGCGGTGTGTTTCCAGTACAGTTAAGCTGTATTGCATTTTTTTACTGACCGCTCGGTCTTATCTCTACTCTGGAGTTCTTCCCACTACTCTTATTACTTCCCCTATTTCGCGTCGCTGAGCTGTCAGGTCTAAATAATCGGTTTGTACTAGACCACTAAAACTGACATGATGTGCGGGAAATGGTGTGAATTTATAAAATCTGTAGGCCTTTTGTTATCGATTTTTATTTTTAACGCTGACACAGCAATATTTTAATCTCTAAGTTCTTTCTAGACCTACGCGTAAACTGAAAACTGATAAAGCAACTTATCGCCTCCTAGAGTAAGAGTCAATGAAAAATAAAATAGTAACTGAAGATAACTCGTCAGAACAGACCGATATATGCAACCATCTGGGAAACAATTTTCAGATTAAAATTTAAATTACTAATCTTAATAAATAAAGTTAAAAACTCATTTCCAATACAAAACAGAATTAACAACAAAATTTCAGTTTTCTTGCTGGTGTATCAATGCGAAACTGAAACTACAAAAATATAGGTTGAAAGCAGATTAACCTCGCATCGCAAGGAATGGAATTATTAAAAAAAAGAGAGAATAAAATAAATTACTGTATATAGAAGCTTCAGATTATGGAAATTTTCAACAAAATTCAATTCGTTTTAATGAACGGGGGGAAATTCTCCATAAAGTAATACGATATGAACCTAATTTGAAAAGAAGTGGCAGATCTATGAAGAGACTGGAGGGCGAAATTCATTTGGAAGTCGAGAGAGATCACATAGATTTCAATTAGTGAAGGAGATGACGATGATGACTATGGTTATGATTATGACAGTATATAAATTCGTATCTATTTTAATACAAGACTATCTAGCCTAGTCATCAGTTGCATGTTTATGGTATTATAAGAGTGTAAAATAGCCGATGGAGAAATGAACATTTATCTATGTCGCAAAGGGAAGGAGTGGGTTTTCCTTTTCTTGTAATTTTCCTGTGTTGTTACAAGTGGTAGTCTTGTGCTATACTGATCAGTGATCGTGTAGTCAGAAATTTTTTGAATTTGTATTGTTGATTCATAATCTTCAAAAGAGAAAGGAAACGTGCGGAAAAATCTAACAGAAATTGGATGATAGTGATGATGATGATGATGATGATACGATAAAAATTAATTAATTAATTAATTAATTAAAAATTATGGTTTTTTATATCAGAGGTTATATCAGCGTCGTGGCTGTGTGCCGGAATTTTGTCCAGCAGAAGTTCTTTTACATGCCAGTAAATCTACTGACATAAGCCTGTCGCATTTAAACACACTTCAATGCTATCGACTTGGGCGGGAATGGAACCCGCAGCCTCGAGCATGGAAGACTAGCGCTATACCGACTATGCTACCCAGTTCGACTAATTAATTTATATTACAGTTAGACCAAAGAATAAGTGGAATACATTTGATAATATTTATTTTTATACCGAAAGAACAAGGTTTCGGTTTTTTCAAAACACTGCATATATACAGATTTCAATAGCACATGACAATGAGATGCATTAAGAAAATTATTTTGTTTAAGGCAACATTTTCATATTTGACTTTTGAACATTAGAAGTGTTCTTAAATCAATGGAAATTCAAGTATCTTTTGCCTTAAAGCTCAGAAACCACACTCCACATTCACAAAGTAAATATTCAGTCGTCGTCTCGCTCCTATATGATATGGGAATGGTGTATACCTACGTTCTTGATTCTCTGTAGATTGTAATTGCTTTACGGGATTTAAAACGCTTTTAAATTATATTTCAGAACTTTATTTAATATACCTCTAACTCCCGAATGAGATTAAATCGAACGCAACTGCGGTTTAATTTTGTTAGGTGTATTCAATTTATTTTTGGCGTATCTAATAAGAAAGGATTATGGTTTGACTGAAAAATGAAATACTATTTTTAATGGGACGTCAGAATACATTAGATCCGAAATTCTATTCTGAATATACGATTTAACATTTTATTTAATTCACACGTTATGTCACAAAAGCAACCATGTGGAAATATTTAATTTGTAATTCATTTTGCTGTATTAAATTTCCTCAGTCATTATTTTACACAAGTCTCGCTTATTTCATAAGATAAACGGCATATTCACAATGCACTCAATCAATTTGAAAGGCGGAAAATGTAAGCACAAATTTTAGTACATCGTGCTCAATTATAAAAGACATAAATGAATATTCTTTACAAGGGCAGAGATTTATTATTACAATGAATTTAACATTACTATAACAAGAGGACTATTATTACACACATTAAAATAAAAGTGTGATTTTCATTACAGTGATATTCCAGTCCTCCGTTACGATTTATTATCTATTGAATCAAAGCAGATGTTCATTGAACTGAAATTTGCAAATCGCAGAAATAAAATTTTATTTCGATCTCAATGATTATTTGAAACATATACGCAGAATGAGATATCTACAATGCGTACAGAAAGCTGTACGAATGAATAAATTCAGAAAGTATCAATTATTTTGCTCAGAAGCAATAAAAGTACGAAAAACTAAAAATACTAAGTTCAGAACTCTACGCTTGTTATATTAATCACAACACAATATTTGTTTTAGGACACAAATAAACGTATGATTATGTAAAAAGAAATAGGCCTATATAATAGACATATTTCTAGAATAAAGAAAGTAAATGACTGACATTTTCCTCCAGAATTAAGACTACAAAAAATAAAAAGGTTAATAAAAATAATAAACAAAGCTCTAACTCAGTCGTTTGAAAGTTTTCAAATATTTAAATACATGTAGGTTGTCAAACTTTAGAAATTTCTTAAAATCTATAGTGAAGTTATGGTTAGAATTATCTGATCTTTCTTCATAGAGTTTCTCAGTTTCAAGAAAAACTTAGTAACATTTAAAGCTAAAATATGCAAAGTGTTTAAGTTAGCTACAATTATTCATGAATTATTATATCAAGAGACTTAAGACTTCAGAAATATATTAATTCAATGCATACCCAGGAAACTATGCAATCAATGAATTAAAAAAGAAGGTAATATTAATTTTTATTTGCATATTGCAGGTACGGAACTACTTTTACAATTTCTTTTTCTTTCTGATGTATTAACTTATCACTTTGAAAAAAATTGAAAGAAATAATATAATACTTTCTGAGAAAATTATAGGCCTACATAACAGCAACATTTAATGAATAATTCACACCACGTGTTACGGAAATATGCATTTAAAAGTAAAAATAATCTCAAATATGGTGGAATGTAACATCTAAATATCAGCTCGTTCAGAAAACAATACTTCGCGTATAAATGCGTAGAATTCAAATAAATATTATTTTAAGCATTTATTAAGTAATTTCCAATATTAAGTTATACATAGTGCAAATATATTTATTTATTTAAACTGGTAGAGATAAGGCCATTAATTGACAGACGACCAATCTACACGAATTTTAAATTCCTCTGCAATTTTTTTGTTATTTTAACGATTTGTTCATTAATTAATTGTGTACGGAGTTAATAAGTTTTTCAAAAGAAGGTACACTTAAACGTCTACATGGTTAGGCCACAGTCTAGTATATACAGTCACGAAGCTCAATACGTAGTAAATATGCATCCATAGATAGTTGCTAATCACTAGGATCGCTAATATCGCCTCATTACAGACAATGCGAAATAGTACCAGCACAGTCTATTGTTCCTAGCACCCTCACAACTCAAGCTTCGTGACTGTATATACTAGACTGTGATTAGGCTTCCGCAAGTGCCCTTTGTTTCTGAAGATCTTTAATAAATCAGTCGTTATCATCAAGTATAACTTACCTAGAAATTCAACATAGTACGATGTTGTTTAAGCTGAAAATCGGACTATGAGATATAAAAATAGTGTGTAATGAATTTGTCCTCTTTTATTGGCTTCTAGTACTCAAACAAATGCACGTGCTGATTTCCCTATTCTGAATGTTAGAATCTAAAAGTACCTTACATTAAGAATAATTGTTCAGTAAATTTCAAAAGACGTTGAATGCATTCCCTTTGAATACAGAACTAGCAACAGGATGTTTTTCATAAAATATACTTGCAAAGTTACTGACTTTAATAAAACTGGTGAACATTTTAATTAATATTCTTGCTCAGTATATATTGTTATTTAGAAGTGTTACCGGTATTGAATTCATAGGAAACCGCAGCCCTACGGACATTCATTTCCATGTAACCTTTTGAAACCTGGTATTTTGTGATATCACGACTTTAAATAACGACGTGGGATCCAGGACCAAAAATACAGATGCTAATGGACATGCCATGAAACAGAATATCTCAGTAACAAAGCCGTGTACCTGATGACAGCTGCGAATTCGAGCTCAAAGGGTATGATTTGTGACAAAGGACTGGTTATTATTATTATTTTAACCACCCATTAACAAATCAGTGTTTTAGAATTACCTTCATTTACTATTCCATTTTCAATTCCATTATATATTTTTAAAGCGTTATACTGTCAGCGTATTTATGATATATATTTCCATGACACAAGCATACTGCATTATCAGCTTTATTGCTTTCTGTTTCCATTTTGGTGACAGAGTATAATTAATTTGTTTTCACATGCATTTGTGTATTTTGATAATATAACTATAAACGCCCTTTGTCATGGGTTAGACGAAAGCTTAAAGATACAGTGCTCACGGGTTCGGTTCACGGAAGAAAACCTGAAACTTATTATTACTTTTTTTAAGTTTCAATAAATATATTTCCTCTCATGGTTATTCTGTGTTGTCTCGAGTGGTGGTTTTTCCTAATGTTGGCTAGAAGGCAAATAGTTTCTCTGCGTTTGACTACAAATAAGCTTAAATTTGCAAGTTATGATGGTGATCTTAAGTGTGACGAAAAAATAAAAAATTATGGTAATGAAGTAGATATTCGTAAGTATTTAGATTTCGAAAAATTATTATTTACTAATATAGAACTATTAGTGAGAATATTAAATTGAAACAATAACCCTTTCAAATGTAAATATTTATTATTTTGTTCTAACAAATTTTAGTTAGGACTTGTCCTATTTTAAAATATTTAAAATCATATACCTCACAGAGACATGGTGAGATAGGACTTGTCTCATTTTAGAATATTTAAAAGCATACATCACAGAGACATGGTGAGATAGGACTTGTCCCATTTTAGATTATTTAAAAGCATACATCACAGAGACATGGTGAGATAGGACTTGTCCCATTTTAGAATATTTAAAAGCATATATCACAGAGGCATAGTGAGATAGGACTTGTCCCATTTTAGAATATTTAAAAGCATACATCACAGAGACATGGTGAGATAGGACTTGTCCCATTTTAGAATATTTAAAAGCATACATCACAGAGACATGGTGAGATAGGACTTGTCCCATTTTAGATTATTTAAAAGCATATATCACAGAGACATGGTGAGATAGGACTTGTTCCATTTTAGAATATTTAAAAGCATATATCACAGAGACATGGTGAGATAGCGCTTGTCCCATTTTAGAATATTTAAAAGAATATATCAGAGACCTGGTGAGATAGAACTTGTCTTATTTTAGAATATTTCAACAGCATTCACCAGAGAGACGTGGTGAGATTCACATGTCATGAAATAGGCTTCACACCGTCGTCCACCTAAGGCTATAGGATACCCACACAATAGAATACAAATCTACAACAAAAAATCTACTTCAAAATTAATACATTTCCATTACAGTAAAAATAAAGTGTAATAAAAAGTTACAAGTGTGCCATAAGTAGACATGTGATAAGATGGATTTTTCCCCACTGTAAACATAGGCTCCCTCTGCTCAGATACTCCTTATCTCAGACATTGATGACAATTGAAGCAGCGAGATCAATAACCATTCAAGTCCACTTCTGGTCATTCAATTTTTTGCAAATTTGAAATTAAATTTTGGATATTTCCACAAGTGTTACGACTTTAAGAGTTGGTATACTACTTTGTCTTGATCTCTAAAATAACAAGAAATATTACGTGCAAAAAGTAATAATTAGGTAACAAATAAAAATAAAAGTTTCTTGCTTTCTTCTCGAAACTTGTGTAAATGGACTTGAATGGTTATTGATCTCATCGCTTCAATTTCCTCTTCAATTTATTTTCTTAGGGAGAAAATTATGAAAATTATGTAGCTATACTTTCAAATGTAATTTAATAATAATAATAATTATTACATTTTTTCAATGTAACAATATTAAGCTTATTGATTCTAATCTTAGAGAGGAGGTAGTGCGTGTGTATAAGTGTGACACCCCCATCTTTGGAAAAATAAACCGTACACTGATTATAGTTATGCAAATAAATGTCCCAACTTGATAGAAATGTGTAAATTCATACTTAAAAGCGTGATTTATGCCTAAACCTGCTACTATTACAACTATAACCTCCACTCAACGTCGAAACTGCGCCTTAGTCGCTGTGTATACCACGACTTGTCCAATTCCTTATTAATTTATTTTTTCTGTCTGTCATAAGAAGAGTTAAGAATTTCCTTCTCGATATTTTTGTAATAAAATTTGACGAATTTAAAAATAAATTTACTTTTATAGACGATGATTCTTATTAACTGATCTGGAATATCTTTATGCAGAAGCAAAGCAACGCTTTTTCGATTATTCAGCTTCATAAACTTTGCCCATGTTCCATCATGGGACAAGGATTTATGTTACATCAAGTTTATTATTATTATTATTATTATTATTATTATTATTATTATTATTATTATTATTATTATTATTATTATTCGAGCATGTAAAATGAAAATATCTTGTGGGAACATTTCCTACACACTATTTCTTCCTATCACAATTCTCACTTCGATACTTCTAGAATTGAACTCATATCTCCGATCTCGAATGTTGACATTACAGGGTGGAAGTGAAATATCCCTGAAGAATTTTAAAGGGAATAGCTCATGTTGTATGTAACAAAAAACTGTAATACCATATTGGTGGGAAGTTCATAGTTTTCTCAGGAAAAAAAAAAGTTCCCTTCCCCCTAAATGTTTAGCACCCTCTTATTCGGTAACTGTCGTGAATTGCATCGTGATTTTTATCCTTATCGATAGAAAATCTAATAAGGAATCATTTATGCCTCTGTCGTATTTCAGTAACGTGGGAGGTTTTCGTGTAAATTCAATTTAAAAACCACTAATTTCAAACCACTGAACGATGCAATCCACATCGCAACGTTGTAGCTAGAGAAGAGAGCGCGAGGCAGTAAACGAACGCTGATTTCGTTGACCTCTTACGCCTGTATTGCGATACGAAAGGAGAATTTTACCTGCGCGGTTACCTGACTGCTGGAACTTCCAACTTAATATTCTAATTAGCCGTGAATTTAATCACAAAAGTAACATAGTTTTTGTATTCATATAAGCGTACGCTATCATCCCTTTCAATCAGCAAGGTTATTTCACGTCCACCCTGTATAGCAGTTTGGCTACTGCAATTGTGTAATTTAATATGTAATATTTACATCAGAAATTAGTGACGAAGGAGCGTTGTTGAGAAGAAAAGCGATGTAGTGATGTATAAAGAGTACTTCATGATGATGTATACATCTGTATGTACAAGTACAGGAATCCAGACACAAAGCGCGTCGCTTTTGCTATTTTCAGTTGTGTACAAGAAGGGAATGCGTATCATGTTGCGCTCAGCGCTGTACACAGTAAATAATGGAACTGCAAGGAACGTTAACATATCGTATCACATTTCTGAACGCAGGAACATACAAAACAAACCTGAAAAGCACATTAAATAGGCTACAGTAAATCCTATGATGCTTTTATTACTTTGTCACAAGGATAGAAGAACAAATTCCAAGAAATTTAATGTTCTTTGCTATCACTGTAAAAATATAACATTGGATTTCTTCCGTGACGGAAAGCGTATTCAGAACAATGTAGAGCATAAACTACGAACAAGTTGAGTAAGAATCCTGTAGCGTTCAAAATACGGAGATTCGAACCGTAATTTGTGATAGAAATGAATGAATAGAGTAAGAACTTACGGGTTAGAGATGAACAACGATCGAGAAAGCGAGACTAACAGCGCTCGCAAAGCCGAAAACCCACACGACATTGTTGTATTACGTCTCATCCTTGACGTAAAGACTGATTGTGAGTGTTCCGAGACTCGATATTGATGACTCCCGAAGTCCCGAAGTCAAGTAGCCTTGAATCGCCACGGTTGTTTATACCTGACTGAACTTTTATCTACTTTGGCAACCGTTATATATGTATAAACAATCAAGTAGCCTATTTGAAACATCTCTATGTTTCAGTGTATAATAATGCGTTCCCCAGTCTTTATTTAATTATTAGACCCTTATTAAAAGGCTACGAATGTTCTTTTCACAAGTTTAATATCAAGTGTGCTAACTCAAGTAAAAATATATTAACGTTATGTTATATGTTCCTTAGAAATGCAAATTTATTTGAGAATGGTTTTTTTTCTATTTATATAATCATAGGTAATGTTATACAATAGAACCAGAACATTTTGATAATTAAGATACTGTTCTGTTTTGTCTCTTTGTTTCATTTAAACATTTCTAATGTTATTTCAATGATGTATGTTATTCACAGTTACGAAATCTTTCCACGCCGAACATATGCTATTTCGAGAATGATGAGCGAGACTCGAAGCGCACAAGAATGACGAGACGAGACTCGAAAGACAAATGCAACGAACACAGCGAGCGAGAGCGGCAGTTAGTTTTGTTCATCTCTAGTAAGGATAAGCCATCATTTGCAGAGAGGTAGCTTGTAGACGTCGTTGGTTTACTTTATAATCCCGATCTCTGTGATATTCAAATTTATGTAGAGGAGAAGTGCATTCCGAGGGCGTTGCTTGAACTTTATAAAGTACATCTTACAGTACACCAGAGGCAAATTGTTAACTTGTAAGTGAAAATTTAGCTGCATCATTATATACTATGTACAGTGTGGTACCATCTTTGAATACAGGAGAGGAATACTCCTTTTCCACTGGAAATATAGTACTGTACTACACATAATATTAAACACAAAGGATTTATACTTGATCCAGACCTGATCTGGACGTTAATACCTCAATTGAGGTACTGCAGACTATCCTTTAGCTCCCTACTTCACATTCCCCAGCAGAGACAGTTATACAAAGTGATTCACGAAGATTTACCGTCCTGTAAGGAGCTTATTTCAGAAAACATTCTGTGCAAAAAAATGTCATATAAACATGGGTCCTATTCTCAATATTTACAGAGTTAACATTAATTTCAAATTCGTTTGTAAAATACCATTATTCTTGAGTTTTAAGGATAAAAGAATGTTACAGATAAAGAATGAACTATTCAGGAGTATCATTTCTTTAATTAGCTAATATTCTGAAGCTAAAAATGTGTTGTGCATTCCATAGTGGCTTCGTACAGATTTTTTTTCCCCCAATTTTATCTACAAAATTATATTTTCTTACGCATTTATCACATCAATTGTTACAAATCACACCACTCTTGTAAATCCTTTAAGATTGTACATAGGGGTGCATTATTAAACTGTAAAGAATTAAGTTCCAAAAGTCGTATAATTTGTAACAATTGTTGTGATAAGTGCGTAAGAATGATGTAATTTTTAATTAAAAATTGAAAAACAAAATCTGTACAAAGCAATTAACAACACATTTTTAGCTTCAGAACACTAGCCAATTAAAGAAATGACACTTCTGAATAATTCATTCTCTATTTGTAATATTCTTTTACCCCTGAAACTAAAGAAAAAAGGTATTTTGCTAACAACTTCAAATTAGTGTAATTCTGAAAATATTGCGATTAGGACAAATGTTTATATGACATTTTTTGCTCAGAATGCCTTCGAAATTAGCTCCGTAAGTGACGGTAAATCTTCGTGAATCACGCTGTATATCGGACCGAAACGAGTAGACCTGAAGATAAGCATTGCTGAGTGACGGATTGTGTAAGGTATGCATGACAGCTTTCTGCTGTCGCTGGTCGCCTAAAATCCACCACTGATGCACAGTGCTTTACTACGTGTTCGTTTCTAAAGCGGTGAAGCGGAAAAAGACATGAGCGGGGGTATCTCCTTTCCTTTTTCCTTTCCATTTATGTCCAGGGTTGATCTAGACGCCTAGCTGATGGGGAAAGGTGAAGAACAATGGAAAATCGTGTCAAGTACGTGTGTTCCAACAAACTAGCAAAACGCTAATTGTATGTAGAGCTTAAACTATGTATAACTGGAAGTTGTTCTTTGTGCCTTGATATTCATATTTCAGAATGACTTTTTGTATTTAACCTCTCCTTTCTAATATCCACCCTACGAACAACTTTTGAAGAACGATTTCGATCCTATGAGTATCAAATATTCCCCTGCTATTTTTAAAGGTATTTTTGTGTTCATTTATCACGAGTGTAAGTAACGGTGGTGACTATATTGTATTGTTTCAAGTTATTACAGTAAAAGTTTACGCAAAGATTCTATTTTATTCAGATCTGTTAAGGATTTTGACAGATAAATGAAACATTTTCTTCATTTTAATGTTAGTACATGCTCTATACCCTCTGAATTCTTGTTATCTTCAATTTATTAAACAAGTTTACAGCATTTAAAGCAATTATAAAAATTACAGAAATCTAAACTCATCAAATGACATTGATGAATAGGTAGGCCTACTATTAGTTGAAGTTGAAGAAGGGAAAATAGTTGTCAATACGAACTAAAAGGCATAATAAATGGTGGTAATTCCATCTGTAAGATACAAAAACAGTTTCCACAATAGTTTCAGTACGACTTACATTTAAGTATACTTCCTTCAGTCTGTTGGAACACATGTGCTTGATTCAGCTTTACATATTTAAGTCCTACTCTTTCACAGATCAAATATAAGTATTTTATCTCTGATCATCTTCATCACGCTGGACCACATTGGACAGAAAAAGCGAAGAATTCTTCAGAGGTATTGAAACATAAATACAATACTCATTTCACAGTAAATAAATTACTCCACATATGTTATGTGATCAGTGTGTCTCTATGTACTGTAAAATGTGACACATCTCGATTGTCCTTAGTACGCACTTTAGTCATGTTCTACTATGAAAGAGCGACTTATTCTGTACTTAAGCATTCACTTTCTTGCCTTACACTTTATCCTGGCAGCTATATTTTCAGGTCACCTTTTCTCTGCGGTATTTAGCCATGAAGAAACTCTCAAGTTCAGCATGAAGTTGTGGAAGATTTCCTTGTGATCGTGAACAATTTTTTAAATCTGTTTTATAGAAGGCGAAAAAGAATAATAATAATTAATTTTGGGCTACTAAGATTGCACTCCTTTATGGCAAAGTGATGGTATTCGAAATACAATGTCTTTTTATATTTCAATTTAATTAATCGGAATCAACAAGCATTTGCATTAAATCATACTTTGTGTGAAATCAATACGCGACATTCAATTTCCTTGAAGAAGTTGAATAGCATAGATTAAATGTACTTTATTTATGCTCTTATACTCCAGAACTTCGTTGAATTTTAATATGGGACCTTCTTTACGATGGAAGTGCAAATGAGTCTTTAAAGCTGAGTACTTCCCGACTCCGTGCCTTCCCTTTTGTTTCGCGCAATGGCTCTTTCTTCCTTTGATATAGAAAAATGGCTCTCTGTGACGACGCATATTTTTTTATGTTTTTTAATTATCTAAAAGTTGAGCACATTTCCAGAAACCACTTAGCCTACAGATGAAATGACAGCTTGTATTGTAAAGAAAATAAAACATTACTTAACCTTCTACCTTTCCAGTGTCTCCTAATAGCTACAGTTCAACTCCTTCCTAACTATAAAAACTAAGTTCCTCTTGTTTCTGAAAGTAGGACATTTAGAGTGCGTAAATAGCAATTTGGATGTTTTTATCATTTGAAAATACTACTATCAAGAAAGTAAATACAGCAGTCGATGTAAAGATTATGTATTTAATTAGGCCTATGATTTCGACTGGTGTGTATCCTATGTTACCTAAAACTTAAGACGAACATACACAGAAAAAAAAAATCAAAGTCACATTTCTCGTAAGAGTGATGTTGTTGTTTAGTCAACTGTCCGAAAAAAAGGTCTGAATCTGACAATGGATACCAAGAAGGCACCACTTATGAGGCAACTAGGCCAGGATATAATGGGTAGGGTGGTCAGGATGACTATATCCGTGATAGTCCTCCTTTACACTGAAGTTTGCAGTAATATACTGAATTACATGATGTCATCACCCTTAAGAGAATTGTGACTTCGATTGTTTTTCCCCCCTGTACTCTTCATATTGAGCAGAATTAGTAATCGAATGGGATTATTAATATTGTTCGACTTTTCTTGTTTTTAAGATAAAAAAAGATTGTATACTGTAATTGGTGACTCTTGTAACATCATTGTATATTCGTTATTGCATTAAAACCCTGCTATAAACAGCAAAAGAAATGTTCTTTTAATCTTTCCAAAATAAAAACCGAAATTGAAGGAAATACTCAAAGCGGAAGGAAAGAAAGAGTTTTTTACTTTTCGTGTTTTCTTGTTTATACGAATTGTTGTTTCACAATCTATAGCAAAGACATGGCGTACTCCTATTCCTTCTTAAAATAACATACGAAAATGCTTAATATAACTTGACATTATCCATAAAAGTGATCTGTATTATTGACAAACGAAAGTTTGTTATGGCAATACACAACAAATATGGCAGCGAATAATAAGAGACTACATTTGTCGAGCAAAATTATTCTACTCCACAAAAAAGGTGCCAAGGACGACCTGAACAACTACCGTCCAATCAGCCTGATGTCAAATGTCTACAAGCTGTTCTCTAAGATAATCACAAGGAGACTCACGAAAGTACTGGATGACAACCAAGCTCCAGACCAGGCAGGATTTCGCTCAGGTTACAGCACGGTGGATCATCTACAGACAATCAACCAGGTCATAGAAAAAACGGACGAATTCAATATTCCCCTCTATCTTGCATTTATAGATTTCAAGAAAGCATTTGACTCGGTAGAACACTCCTGTGTATTACAGGCGCTGAGCAACCAGGGAGTCGAGCACAAATATATCAACATCCTAACTAAGCTCTACGGAGACTCGCACGCCATCGTGATGACAGAACGAGAAGGACAAATATTCAGAATAGGAAGAGGAGTCCGACAAGGGGATCCCATCTCACCAAAGCTGTTTACTAGCCTCCTGGAAGACATATTCCGTAAGCTAAAGTGGAAGAAAAGACATGGAATCAATATAAACGGATATCGGCTGACGAACCTAAGATTCGCGGACGACATCGTACTCTTCGCTAAAAACGCCACCGACCTACAAGAGATGATACAGGAACTAAGCGATTGCAGCGCACACGCAGGCCTAAGCATGAACATGGAAAAAACCCAAGTCATGACGAACAGCCAACCACAACCCATCCAAGTCAACGCAACCAGTTTACAGTACGTGGAAGATTACATCTATCTGGGCCAATTGGTCGGATTCAAAAGCTGCATGACGAGAGAACTAAAAAGAAGAATTGCATCAGCATGGAGAGCTTTCTGGTCACTGCAATTCATACTCCTTGACAAGAAACTGAACCGCAAACTAAAGCTGGAGGTGCTGCAATCCTGTATCTTCCCAACCTTACTGTACGGCTGTCAGACCTGGAAACTGGCCGTGAACCAGAAGACGCAGATTCAGATCTGCCAGCGCAAAATGGAGAGGAAAATCCTAGGACTCTCCCTCAGAGACAAGATTTCCAACACCAGACTAAAGCAGATGACAAACACCAGAGACATGGCACACCAAGGGGAACGCCTGAAATGGAAATGGGGAGGCCACGTGTCGAGACTCCAAGGCTGCAGATGGGCGCATATTTCCACCACGTGGGATCCACGCATCGGGAGGCGAAACCGAGGAAGACCTGGGACCAGATGGGCGGACTTCTTCAAGAGCCTAGCTGGACCCCTGTGGTCCAGAACAGCCAAGAACCGAGAAGAATGGAGATCGCTACAGTTTGCCAGTATCGAGTGAGAGTGCAAGTGTACACACACAAACGACGAACAAAACTTATATAGAACAGAATCTACCGTCATGCGGATTAGCTCACCGCATGATCTCTAAAGAGCTCCCCTTTTAGGAGGCCATAGCCCTTCACGGGAAATCCAAAGGCTATTTCATTCATTCATTCATTCATTCATTCATTCATTCATTCCATTTCATTTCATTTCATTCATTTCATTCATTCATTCATTCACATTTGTCGAATAAATTGGTAGTTGACAAAATTTATGAACATTTGAAATAGTTTGTTTAGTATGTGTCGTCAATATTTTATTTGAATACAGTGTTCCATACCACGAATAGAGGCATATGTGAAAAATATATTTGGAATAAATACGTTACAACATAACAGGTTGGAGTAGGATTAGTCGAACACGCGTGCGGAGTAATCACATATTATTTATGTTAAGAGCGAGTCTTACGTTGGATACACTATATCTCCACATATTGCATACAAATTTGTCCACAGCATATTTTAAACACAGGGTCTGTATTTTTGTTGAAAACGTTTGAAGGTCGCATAAAGTGAGATTAACATCGAGACTTTCTGAACGCTTTAGGCCAGGCTTGCAGAACAGGGCGACAATTGTGGCGTTGCGTCACTCATAGGAAAAGTCATGCATCCCTTCCTTGTGCCCCCGCGTCATTGACTTGGTAGGGGAGGGGATTTGTACTCAGTGTCTGTGTTATGTGATTGCGTACAGGGCACAGTAACGTCATTCAACGCCAGTGGACTGTGGACGGGAAACCAACGCTTCGTCCATGCTTTCCACCCCCTGTCTCGCCAGTTCTGTAACCCTGCTCTAGGCTATACTCATGTCTTAACCACTAAAGACTCAGTTTACTCGATTTAATTTATACTGATCGTGCTTTAATGCTGTATGATAGGCTATAAAACAAAAACTGATTAAACATCAAATGTCTATATTGGGAAATACTCTCCGCTTTCCTTTCTGCTTTTATGATGAGATACACTTAGTAGGCTTACTCAGGAAATGGCGACAACTCCAAGAATTTCCGTCTATTCGCTTTATCTTTAAGTTGCTTGTGCTTAATTATTTGGAATAACGCAAACCCGATTTCAAATTCCGGCAGGTCAAACTGAAATTTGTAGTGGAAAAGAGTGGTGTTTCGACAAAATACTCGCTTCTCCTCTGTCGAAATTGCACCAATGCTTCACCAATCACCACCGCCACTCATCAAGATTATCATTATAATCATCAACCTGATGTGACGCAGATCCACCCTTCATGCTGCACAATGAGCGATGTCTGTGATGGCTAAATGATCTAAATGATCGAGCATATATTTTTGGAATTATTTCTCCAAATAAAAATAAAATAAAAGTTAAAAAGACCACTTCTAAAAGAACATTTATTTATCCTACTGTGCATCATCAAAAACTGACCAGCGAAAAAAATGCATCTCTGTAGAGGAGCTGATAATAACTATCGCTGATAACATCCTACCTCGCAACATTCAACACCCAAACATTTGATAAACCAACAAGAGAAATTTACGAAGTTTCTGCCATCCCGCATCCAGAAGCTCCGGATCAATAACACTTAGAAATTCAAGCATTAAAGGATAATATTCTCCACGGCACGTGCACCCTTACATCCGTGTAACTTTCAACCTGACTGGTCGATGTTTCCAGTCAGACTCTTCGAGACTAAACATGCTATTTGTTGACCAATGCTTCCTTTCAGAGAACTCATTTCATGAATGGATTTACTGAATACAACCGGAAGGTGGAACAAATCCACGTGTATATAGATCACTCATATAGACCCAGTGTGCGAAGTCCAGGATTAAATTTTTGCATGGACGAGAAATATTAAGACTTTTGCCTGAACCCATCATGTCACAGCCAGCAACCTTTTAGTTACCGTCATCCTAGTACACGGACCATATATTTACTTCTTTTCTGGAAGAAACAATACTTAAAAATTTTATCGCATTAAAATTTTATCATTCTCGTCTGGGATTCAAACCCCGAGCCTTCTGATACAATTGCAGGCATAGATACTAAGCCACCCAGGACGACGAGCTCATCTTTTATCGTATAATAAATTCTCGCTCGCCCCACTAACAAAAGTCATGGTAACTATTTTTTTGTGAGAATGCGAGCGCATTTCGAAATTTTTAAATATGCAAATAAAAGGGCACGGTATGTGTACTAGTAAGGTAGGGTATGGCAGGGTAGAATCAAACATTCATAAATGAGATAACATCATGGTCATAGATGGGCAACTCGTGCTCTCAAAGTGTCAACACAACCTCAGAGCAGGTATAAAGGACTCTGTACTAGCTGTAGTATCTGTATGCGGTTCTTGCAAGATGCAAGTTTGCTCGCGTCTGCAATAAGTGGCGGCTGGTTTTAAGTGAAAAATAATATAATCCCCAGATCATTTCCCTTTAGTGATGAGTCGAAAGAGAAAGATTTTTTTTATTAAGAAGGGAGGTAAATCTTGTATTATGTTCTATTTCACTTTCTTACGCATGATATTTTATATTACAGTGAAGGTTTTAGTAAAGAAATACTGCCTAGTTCTGCTTTAGAATAGCTAAAGGTAAACATGGGATATCGACTAGGTGAGACTGATATGAAATATCGTTAGCACGTTGTGCGTGCGAGTTACAGAACTGCACGACATATGATCGACTAGCTAAGAGCATTTATGGGTGAATTTAAAATGTGGCAGTATCATGTAGAACATAGGCAACTTCACTTTCTTTGACTATAAACTACCTAGAAGGGTGATAAGAAAATCTTCTTATCAAATATAAGAACCTACTTGAAGACCTACAGCAGAATTCACTGGTAAGTTGGGAGAAAGTGACAATTGACACGGAATCGATATTTTTCTGAAATCCTTTTGGCTTACAGCCGATAGAAAATCCTGAAAGTTTATAGCTTAAATTGATAAATCTACAGAACAGTAACGCCACTCAGACAATTGAATTCATATTGTTCTATATGCGATAATCATACATCAAAATGTTATCTAGTGATACGACCACATACTATGAAGGACATACTGTATGATATGCATCTCGTGAGTGGAGTAACGGTCAGCGCGTCTGGCTACGAAACCAGGTGGCCCGGGTTCGATTCCCGGTCGGGGCAAGTTACCTGGTTGAGGTTTTTTTTCCGGGGTTTTCCCTCAACCCAATATGAGCAAATGCTGGGTAACTTTCGGTGCTGAACCCCGGACTCATTTCACCGGCATTATCACCTTCATCTCATTCAGACGCTAAATAACCTAAGATGTTGATAAAGCATCGTAAAATAACCTACTAAAAATACATCTCGTGAAACCATCGTTTAACTTAAAAAAAAATAGTTGTCATGACTTACACTCCAACCGTCGTATGTAGACTATTTTAATATCTAACCCTAGGCGAACACACGGTGAGACTCCTATGACGTCAATACTATACTAAGCTAATGCATGATGTAACAATAGCAATGCTCAAACATTCATATCGTAGGCTGAATTCGATCCTGCAACTGTCAGTTCCAAATCGTTCATTTACTATCAATTTGCATGTTCGGCAAATATATAATAAACATTCAATGTAGTCCAACTCTTTTTAGAACTGAAGTTCATTAATTCTATATTAGGAAGATATTTCTCTGAGGGCTTCAACAGATATGCTTGAGATATGAAAAAGTTAAATTACACCTGCACTCTAAGGAACTTTGCGAAGTAACCTCACCTTCCGTTTCCTGTGAGACCATAAGTTGTAATGTCGTTGCGAAGGGAACACATGTTTAGTGTGCGAGCGCCCCCCGGTGCTGAAATGTTAATGTCAGAGATTCCGCATCCTTCTCGGTTACCCCAACAGCGACAGATCGCAGAGGTTATCCACAGGAAACCGACTGCACTGCAAAGCTTCCGCCACATTGCCGCAATTTTAGGTAAATTTGTGGCTCACACCGCTTCAACCTTATCGCCGCTGCAATTTTTCATTTATTTTTTGTGGTCACCCTCACAGAATATGTTTGAAATAAAGCATCGCCGGTCTCGTACTACCCAGAGTTGGGCCTCTCTTCTACTATGTAATAATTCAGCAATTCCAGAAATTGTCTCAGAACGGCTTGAAAAGGGCTCCAGTACAAATGTTACATATTTGAGAAAATGATGACGATAATAACGGCTAATTCAGAGCCACAAGAATCAACATAAAAGATAATTATAATGGCAAGAAGCACAGCAGAATGAATAAAAATAATTTTAACTAGATACTGACAGTTTTCCACGTATGTCTGTCATTTACAGAGCAGCGCAAGGAGAATAGTACATTATGCAACGAGCCTATAATGACAGTAATTAAGACGCAAGTATGTTTGTTTATGAAACGAGAGCAAGCGAGTTTCATAATTTTCATACGAGCGTCTTAGTTACCATTATAGACAAGTTTCATACGACTTTTTATGCTCGACCATATTTATAACTTGAAAATATTCATAAGTATTCATGTTATGGTTATCGAAGTGAAGAGCAGAACTGACCTTCTAAATTGTGAGAGTGCGCAGACGCGAAAGTATTGATTTTTTCCTAGGGACGAATGTCATTGACCTTGATATAATTTAGAGAATAACAAGAACAGTAATATTTATATAACCTGAAAATTGATTTAGAATTGAAAAACGAGATGACAAATTGAATTTATTTCAATATTATTTAAATTAACGCTAATTATTATAGTAACAGAACATAACCTTCTGCAACAGTATTGGATTTCCAGACTCGGTGACGTTTCGCTAATTGTCTTTCGATTGCATATCCGAGAATAATCGATACTTGCAGTTTTATAATGGTACAATCATGATTTCCCATTGGCTGAACAACTGAACTATAATGAATAGGTGTACTTTAATGAGGTGCATTAAAGGGCTACTACCAGGTGTATAATTACTACATTTCGGCATGGTCGAGCATAAAAGATGTTAAGGATGAAGAGAGGGCTGGGCGAGAAACGAGTAAAATGATGAGACAGAAGATAAAGGCAATGATAGTAAATATGGTGATGAAGTGGATATCATAATGTGGATAATTAGGGAAATAATGGTCTGTCAGATGAAAATGATAAGAGTGAACGTTCTAAATATATATTTTCAGAATTAATATAGGAGTAAGCACATCTTCATAAAATAATGACATAGAATATGTGAAGCACAAGAAAAAAAGAATAGATTAAGGGGTTAGGTACAGCTTACAGCAGTAAAATTTTTGAAATATTCAACATTTTTTTCCTCCATTACTGTATCTTGTACAATAATGAAAATTAATATGGTTGAAACACTGTCCTTCTAATGTATGAAAAAAAAAAAATTACGATTGAAAAAATTATTTACATATTTTTTTTTTTTTTTTCAAAATTCAGTTCACTGTGCAGTGATGAAGGATTTCCCACATAACTAAAAAACTATCCAATATTCCCTGAAGAAATTCCTTGTGTGTATTAATGTATGTCTTATCTACAATATGATGCAAGATCACTTCTCTCTCTTCGACAGATTGTCTGATAAAAAATAAATTCATTTTTTCAAAATGGTCAAATATCAGTATTTTCTTCTAACACGAAATAAAAAAAAAGATTATTTATTAAGGAATGTAGTTCTAGCGGCGTGGTAGAGGTCTGGCTTTGCATTCGGGAGATCCGGGGTTTGATCCCAGGGGCCGGCAACCCTAACTGAGGATTTTCTTGGTTTCCTCAGTTATTTCCAGGCAAATGCTGGGATTGTACCTCTTGAAAGTCCGGCCATGGACGGCGATCCTTCCCTTAATCCTTTCATACGTGTGAGTGAATGCTGTGTACTGTCTTAAATGTTCGTGTTGTATCGGAGGTGGCTCTGGCAATGAGCTGATCCCTCATCCGGGGAGGCCCTCCATGTCCTTGTGTGGTCAAAAAGTATGTATGTGATCCAATAGATTAATTCCTCTCCGGACAGGTCGCGGCCCTGTAAGGTCCGTGTGGCTTGGGTCGTTTAAATGAGCCTAAAAGCGAGAGGTTAAACTAAGGTAAAGAAAGAAAGAAAGAAAGAAAGAAAGAAAGAAAGAAAGGAAGGAAGAAAGAAAGAAATGTAGTTGAAAGAGCATGATATTGTAAACATGAGTTTTAGCAATAAAATAAAAGAGAGAGAACGAGAAAAGGTTAACAAATGTATGAGTTATGAGGGAAACGCTTCATCACTGCACAGTGAACTGCACATTTTGAATTAAAAAAAATATATATATAATTTTTTTCAAATCGTAAAAATATTTTTTCATATAGTAGAAAGACCGTGTTTTACACATACCAATTTTCATTAATGTACAGGATACAATAATGGAAGGAAAAAATGTTTAGTATTTCCAAAACTTTTACTGCTGTAAGCTGTACCTAACCCCTTAAATAATACTCATTGGTCTCGAAATGTATGATAGATATAATCTTTACTCAGATATGAGAAGGAAACTATATGTAGGTGTACATGATTTATTTTGGATACAGAAAACTGTGTCTTTTTATCAAACAAAAGAGACGACATTTTTCTGTCTATTACTCTCGCCAATAAACACTGCGCCACCGGCAGGTCCATTAGATGATCTGAACCGTAGGTATAAACAGATCATAAATGTGCCTTAATGGAATGATAGGACAACAAGTTCCACTACCCCGGATCCCATTACGTGAAGTGTTTACATGTACTAGAGTAAAAAGCCCACGGGCAGTTGAGGAAAATTATGTTTGCTAAAAATGACTCAACGGCAGCCACCAGACAAATCGTCTTTATTGCATTAAACCGCCGCTGAGGGCCTCTCAATGCAACCTACATTTACTTAATGCTATTGGCCGCTCTGCTTGTTTATTTGCCATCGTCCTCAGTGTCTAGTCCGTTCTGCAATTTCGACTAATTATCACGTACTTACGAGAAAATCCTGCTAATGAATGTAGTTGAATTAATCTGACATTGAGAAAGGGTAGAGAGCATGCAAAATAGGACAAAGTATTGTTCTCACTACTCATATATCCTAGATCATCTCAGTTTATGCTCTATACATATCTGTGGCAGAATATTAATTCTACATCCAGACAAACTGAGAGAGTATCGTGCTTCTATATTAAAAATTTACTGTGCTAATTATGAAAACATACAGACAATAGCATACCTCATGTGAAACTCATAAAACTCAGTACATTCGCCATGTGGAAATCGCTGTCATGGGTTTGAATCCCTTGAAGAACATTGTATTGTATTCCACGGTATTTGTACATAAATTCAGAGCTAGAATATGGAACATGTCAAAAATAATCTTAACAGAGCTATAAAGTATTAATTACAGTCGCAGTCTGCTTTAAAAATATACAGAAGTGTTTTACAATATAGTCTATTAGTACAACATAAAGGTTTAGTATTAATACTTAATACAACACAGAAATATTCATGAAGCGTTGTTGAATATAATAAATTCACCTACAGAATGGAAGGCGTGAGAAATTAGGTATTCTTTAATTTGGCCCTGAGTAATCTTACGTTTTGGGTTAGATATTTTATATCCATAGGAAAGCTATTAACAATTTTTACTGCCACATACCGCACTTATTTTCGATAGCACGATAAACTTGTCGATGGAGTATGAAAGTAATTTTTACACGTATTTATGTTATGAACTGTTGAATTAGTTACAAAGTTTTCACGATTACAAACGAGGAAGTTTATTAAGGAAAAAAATACCGACAAGCCATGGACATTATTTTTTGTAGTTTTTTTAAAATGGTACTACACGATTCCTTAGATTTGACACCTAATATTATTCTAATTACTCTTTTTTTGTAGTACTGTTGATTTAGATTTTCTGTTTCCTATCTATGAAATGAGTGAGGAAGTTTATTAATGAAAAAATGTACCAACAAGCCATGGACATTATTTTTTGTAGTTTTTTAAAAATGGTACTACACAATTCTCTAAATTTGGCATCTACTATTATTCTAATTACTCTTGTTTTGTAGTACTATTGATTTCGATTCTCTGTTTCCTATCTATGAAATGAGTGAGGAAGTTTATTAATGAAAAAAATATGCCGACAAGGCATGACCATTATTTTTTGTAGTTTTTTTAAATTGTACTACACGATTCCCTAGATTTGGCACCTACTATTATTCTAATTACTCTTTTTTGTAGTACTATTGATTTCGATTTTCTGTTTCCTATCTATGAAATGAGTGAGGACGTTTATTAATGAAAAAATGTACCAACAAGCCATGGACATTATTTTTTGTAGTTTTTTTTTTTTTAAATGGTACTACACAATTCTCTAAATTTGGCATCTACTATTACTCTAATTACTCTTTTTTGTAGTACTATTGATTTCGAATTTCTGTTTCCTATCTATGAAATGAGTGAGGAAGTTTATTAATGAAAAAATATGCCGACAAGGCATGGCCATCATTTTTTGTACTTTTGTTTGAAAATGGTACTACACGATTCCCTAGATTTGGCACCTACTATTATTCTAATTACTCTTTTTTGTAGTAGTATTGATTTCGATTTTCTGTTTCCTATCTATGAAATGAGTGAGGAAGTTTATTAATGAAAAAATATACCGACAAGCCATGGACATTATTTTTTGTAGTTTTTTAAAACTGGTACTACACAATTCTCTAAATTTGGCATCTACTATTATTCTAATTACTCTTTTTTTGTAGTACTATTGATTTCGATTTTCTGTTTCCTAGCTATGAAATGAGTGAGGAAGTTTATTAATGAAAAAATATGCTGACAAGGCATGGCCATTATTTTTTGTAGTTTTTTTGAAAATGGTACTACACGATTCCCTAGATTTGGCACCTACTATTATTCTAATTACTCTTTTTTGTAGTACTATTGATTTCGAATTTCTGTTTCCTATCTATGAAATGAGTGAGGAAGTTTATTAATGAAAAAATATACCAACAAGCCATGGACATTATTTTTGTAGTTTTTTGAAAATTGTACTACATGATTCCCTAAATTTGGCATCTACTATTATTCTAATTACTCTTTTTTGTAGTACTATTAATTTCGATTTTCTGTTTCCTATCTATGAAATGAGTGAGGAAGTTTATTAATGAAAAAATATGCCGACAAGACATGGCCATTATTTTTTGTAGTTTTTTTCAAAATGGTACTACACGATTCCCTAGATTTGGCACCTACTATTATTCTAATTACTCTTTTTTGTAGTACTATTGATTTCGAATTTCTGTTTCCTATCTATGAAATGAGTGAGGAAGTTTATTAATGAAAAAATATACCGACAAGCCATGGACATTATTTTTTGTAGTTTTTTAAAACTGGTACTACACAATTCTCTAAATTTGGCATCTACTATTATTCTAATTACTCTTTTTTTGTAGTACTATTGATTTCGATTTTCTGTTTCCTATCTATGAAATGAGTGAGGAAGTTTATTAATGAAAAAATATGCTGACAAGGCATGGCCATTATTTTTTGTAGTTTTTTTGAAAATGGTACTACACGATTCCCTAGATTTGGCACCTACTATTATTCTAATTACTCTTTTTTGTAGTACTATTGATTTCGAATTTCTGTTTCCTATCTATGAAATGAGTGAGGAAGTTTATTAATGAAAAAATATACCAACAAGCCATGGACATTATTTTTGTAGTTTTTTGAAAATGGTACTACATGATTCCCAAAATTTGGCATCTACTATTATTCTAATTACTCTTTTTTGTAGTACTATTAATTTCGATTTTCTGTTTCCTATCTATGAAATGAGTGAGGAAGTTTATTAATGAAAAAATATGCTGACAAGGCATGGCCATTATTTTTTGTAGTTTTTTTGAAAATGGTACTACACGATTCCCTACATTTGGCACCTACTATTATTCTAATTACTCTTTTTTGTAGTACTATTGATTACGAATTTGTTTCCTATCTATGAAATGAGTGAGGAAGTTCATTAATGAAAAAATATACCGACAAGCCATGGACATTATTTTTGTAGTTTTTTGAAAATGGTACTACATGATTCCCTAAATTTGGCATTTACTATTATTCTAATTACTCTTTTTTGTAGTACTATTAATTTCGATTTTCTGTTTCCTATCTATGAAATGAGTGAGGAAGTTTATTAATGAAAAAATATGCCGACAAGACATGGCCATTATTTTTTGTAGTTTTCTTGAAAATGGTACTACACGATTCCCTAGATTTGGCACCTACTATTATTCTAATTACTCTTTTTTGTAGTACTATTGATTTCGAATTTCTGTTTCCTATCTATGAAATGAGTGAGGAAGTTTATTAATGAAAAAATATACCGACAAGCCATGGACATTATTTTTGTAGTTTTTTGAAAATGGTACTACATGATTCCCTAAATTTGGCACCTACTATTATTCTAATTACTCTCTTTTGTAGTACTATTGATTTCGATTTTCTGTTTCCTATCTATGAAATGTGTGAGGAAGTTTATTAATAAAAAATATACCGACAAGCCATGAACATTATTTTTTGTAGTTTTTTGAAAATGGTACTAAAAGGTTCTCTAAATTTGGCATCTACTATTATTGTAATTACTCTTTTTTTGTAGTACTATTGATTTCGATTTTCTGTTTCCTATCTGTAAGAAGAGTGAAACGATTGGTGTGTAAGCCTTTAATTCCATAATAATCTAATTTGTCTAGCACTTTTTTATTTTAGTAGGTTATTTTACGACACTTTATCAACATCTGAGGATATTTAGCGTCTGAATGAGATGAAGGTGAAATGAGTCCGGGGTCCAGCACTTAAAGTTACTCAGCATTTGCTCATATTTGGGTTGAGGGAAAACCCCGGAAAAAACTTCATCCAGGTAATTTGCCTCAACCGTGAATCGAACCCGGGCCACCTGGTTTCGACGCCAGACGCGCTAACCGTTACTCCACAGGTGTGAACTAATTTGACTAGCATAATGTTTATCCGTTATCAGTATTATGTTCTGTATTACCTCAAACGAAAGCCTGGTGTCATGTTGACTCCAAGCTGTAACATTTATAATTTTGTAAACTGAAAATGTTTGATTTACAGAAAACGAAACTAATAGTTCACATAAAAACGTATTGCAAGAACGCTGTTATTCCAAATCACTTAATATTTGTAAATTCATAATCATACGACATTTACTCAAAATACAATTACCATTGCAGCTGAAAAGAGTCGTACAAATTGCTTACTGCTCGAAAACTGAACCCATTGTTCTCATGATTGACTAGATTGTGAAGAGCACCTACAGTGTTATACTTCGTAGCAGAATTAGTTGTAGTGCGATGTTATCGATAATGTTAAATACTTTCATATAAATTTGAACGTTATGGTGGCCATAAAGATTGTTCAATGCAATTTTCCACACACAGCTCTCTTTCTAACATTACTGGTTAATTTTTCATATGCCATTCTGTGTTTGTATTAAGAATTACCTATGTAAACAGAAGTAACTGTTAGGCTTGTTCTTAATGCTTTTCCTTAAGAAGGAATTGTGATCAAAGTTACCAAAAATTAACTTAAAACAGGAAGTATGTTCTGTTAGAAAAATATTTGACATAAATACGGCGATTTTCCGAATGTGCTATTCTCGTTTTCTACTGATTGACGGAACTTGAAGTTCAGTTTGGTTGATGTTTACACTGACCATGTTTTACAGCTATGGACTATGATTACACTATCATCACCACGATGATGATGTTGATAATAATAATAGTAATAATAATAATAATAATAATAATAATAATAATAATAATAACCTTCACCGCCATTATATTCTTATTTCCTGTGTCTTGTGAGCTTTTATCTCTTCTTATAAACTTTAAAAAATATATTCCCTAATATTCTATTCCTTGAGTAACAATGAATAAATTATCAAGGAATATGATTCCGGTAAGCGTTTTTACGTTAAAATGTCATTGTTAAGAAGGAAATATATTTGAGAATATATGACCTATACTCTTCTATTCTCCACATTTATATTCTTTTAAAAAATAAATCATGAAATTTACGTGTAAAAATGTATCTTCATCAAATCGTGCATAATTAGTTCATGGGTGGAACAGTAAATACTGAAGACGACTGAAATACTTCAGTAGCTGGTTAGGATAAACAATAGGCGACCCAAGAGATAACTTATGAGAAACGATCTTTTGTTGACAGAAATTCTACAAAAGATTGTTTCTTTTAACGCATATTCGTATGTTGAAATCCTTCTATTGCATGTTATACTGTATATTATAATGGCAAAATTAAAATATCTCACGCCTTTACATGTGTGTCACTATCAAACATCCAGTAGTATGACTGTGCAAAAGATCATGGAATGAATTTTAAATGGAAGCCTTGAACTCGTTTGTTAAGTGATATATCAGCAACACCACTATTGTTAAATTATGCACAAGCACAAATTTTGGAGATAAGGAAGGCAAATCGAGACCAAACAGAAACTCAGGGAAAGAAGTGGCTGTTGCCTGGTATAAAATACAATACGCATAACAATTTGAGGTTCTTCATTTTGGGTCAACTGGTAGTATTCGCGACGAACATTTAGTCGATCCAGATTTTATTCCCAACAGAAATATAGACACTTATCTTTCTTCTGTAGGGACAGAGTATAGTTTAACCCTAGATCATATATGTAACAGATATGTCGGGGTTATGGGCTTTGAGGTTAACAACTTTTGTCAGGTTTACTACGCTGCGATCTAGTTGTTACATAAGGAGTCACGTCATAATACCCATTTGAATTGCATTAGCGATTGTGCTGCCATCTCGTGTTCGTTTACGGCGGACGGGTGGCGATCCTGGCGGTTGTTCTCTTCAAAGTGCTGCCGATTTTAACGTAGCGAGAAGTTATCTGTTACATATATCATCTAGGGTTTAACTCATACTACCCTAAGTGGTGATACCGTAATATGATAAATGTCCACCGCTGTGGAGTAACGGTTAGTATGTCTGACTGTGGAACGAGCGAGCCCGGGTTCAAATCCCGATTGGGACAATTTACCTGGTTGAGGTTTTTTCCGAGGTTCTCCCTCAACACAGTAAGAGCAAATGCTGTGTAACTTTCGACACTGGATCCTGGATTTATTTCGCTGGCATTATCATCTGCATCTCATTCAGGCTATATAACCATAATTTACAATTCATTTTATATTTTCAGATATGTCTAGTAATATAATAAAATAAATGTATATACATTTCAATCATAAGACACATCTGTTTGCAAATGTTTATTTGCTATATGACTATGGAATATATTAACGTTTTCGCCTTATTGGGCATCATCAGATATAATAAAATATGTAATCTGAACCTTGATCAAATTGAGCAAATAACAAATGGGCAAACCACCAACACACTTCTACAAACATCAAGACATATACATACAAATCATCTTCACATATATAGTCCCTGATAAACTTTGATCACACACAGCAATCAACAATGGTAATTATCTGTAGGTTATTAATGCCAGATAGAATATTTTAGATCTAAATGATCAATAACAACCACTATTTGCATCAATGTCAGATAACATTCAGATCACAAGCGAACGTATACTACACGGTTGAAAATTCTACATGTATAATTACAACCAATCGACAACATAAGATCCATCAGTCACAATACAATATCAACTTTGTATTAGTACCTCAAGACATTTTATTCTCTGAACATTCTGAATTTTAATTAATTCTCTTTTAAATTTTCTTCATTTTTATTCATAATTCATTTTAACATTACCGATAGTTCGTATAATTCTAATTGATTAATTTATATTTATACTGTAACATGAGTCATATGTATGAACAATCAATTTTTAAAAATTCACATCACATTGAAATTAATTATCCTTCAATTTTATTTATAGTTTTATACATATAGCTCATGAAGATCCAACATCATGTATAATATATTGCTCATTCGTTATTTGCTCAATTTGATCAAGGTTCAGATTACATATTTTTATTATATCTGATGATGCCCAATAAGGCGAAAACGTTAATATATTCCATATTCATATATCAAATAAACATTTGCAAACAGATGTGTCTTATGATTGAAATTTATATACATTTATTTTATTATATAACCATAGCAGTTGAAAAGGCTTCGTAAAAAAGATTTTGATTAATGTTTTTGATATTGGTGATTGAGGCGGTGATGAATGAAGGTATGTAAATTTCTAATCCGACATTAGCCTTTGTAACTGAGGAGGAAACCATGAAAAACCCCAGTCAGATTGGCCGGTCACGGGGTTTGAACTTGGGACTTCCCGAATGCTAGTTTCAAGCTCTACTGTCTAAGCCAACTCACTCGGTACAGAGAATCTTAGTGTCATTTCATACTCCGACACTCAATGGCGCTTCTCATAAACGTCACCGCTAGCGGGTATTGGTTTAAAATAGGAGCTTTCACAGTTAGGCTATAGCGTAAACGAGTTAGATAGTGAAACTGTCACTGCTTGGACTAATGCTTTGCGAGCAGTGGCGAAGCGGAGAAACGCCAGTGAGTGTCTGCGTGTGAAACGGTACTTAAATTGCTAATTAATATTCTGTTTTAAGCACTGGAATTAACTCATCGTGATACAGTATGAATATTGTTTGGAAGTGTTAGGGAGGTATTTGAATATGGATGACATGTAATGCTGTAACCAGTTGGTTACCACCCCAATCATTGAAAATACTCGTACGTGGGAAATTGTATAAAAAGATTAACATAGCAATGAAGAAAATTTTTATTATGTGCTGATACTGTAACAGTGCCAGAAGGTTCCAATATCTAACTCCGATCTAAAAATTAATTTTCTCTGCAGCAGACTCTGGTTACATCTGAAACGAATATGCATGAACCCATACGAGGAAGATAAGGGCATAAATATAGAAGGTCAGAGTAGGTTATTGCACGATCTGGAGTATCGATTAACGATATAAATATTCATGGCCTATTTTTAACTGCGAGAAACATACTTTGTGACCTAGTTCCATGAAATATGGAGCTAGAGCCTGTTGCCAAGTATGAGTGCTGCATTACTAATGTACAACAAAAATCAGTTTCTGCTAAATGTGTATTTGCCAAGTTGGAACTCGATTAAGGGTGCTCTTCCACTGTCTGTGATATATATCACAGCGAGGTCAGGGCACAGGCGAGTTGACCTCTAGAGTACGAGACTGTTCCAAATTATAAAAAGAGAAACGAAAACAAAAATTAACTATGCAAATTGTTGACACTAAGATGCCACACTGAAAAAGGCAGTATAATTACATAATTATATAAACATCGAAAAGGATGGAGAGATCATGTTTCAAGAATGACAGATGAACGACTTCCAAAAATCGCGATGGTAGGAAAACTATACACTCCAAGACCTTTGGGACGACCTCCTAAACGATGGAAAGAAAGCTGGTCACCATTATCAGAATAGTTAACGTTGGAAAAGACAGGATTTAATCTTACAATACGAAGAAGAAGAAGAAGAAGAAGAAGAAGAAGAAGATATAAACATCATCATTATCATCTGGTCACTCCAGCGTTCAAGCGATCTGCCTGTAGTTATTTTACCAGTCGCAATGCATTTTTTAAATCTATGACAATAATCTCTTCATTCTGTTTATTTACTATATATTCTAAAACAAATTCTTTACTTTTTCATTTAATATATTTTTACATCTTTTTGGTTTTATTATTTGTGTTACATTCCGATGTATTCGGAGGATATTCCATTTTTTTTTTTCAAATTTGATATAAGCTCTCTCTTCCATTGTCCACAATTTACTTGGCACTTATGATCTTATAAATTCTTGCAATTTTCTCCTAATTTTATTGTCAAGGTATCTCTTATGTGACAATCACATCACTGAATCTTCATATATGTTTTTCTTTTAATGTAAGTCTCTTCTAAAGAAATGTAACTCCTAAAATGTGAATTTGTTGACTTTTTATTTGTTTGTTTGTTTGTTTATTTATTCCTTTGTTTGTTTATTTATTTTATCTACAGATAAGCCCTGTCAGGTGATCAATCTATGTAACATAGGAAGCCATTACATTTAATTCACTCATTAATTTACTCCTTTCTATAAGTAAAATATTCTGAGAACATCTCAATCCTGAACACTTAAACAAGTGTCTCCTATAATTTGACTCATGGTCTGTATTCTTTTCGATGAGTTAAAAGTCCGTCAAAAAATTATTTTCTTTGTACTCACATTCTGCATAGCTATATTCTCTGTTAACTCTGATACCTCCATTTCACTTATGACTTAATTTTAAGGCAACAACTAACACAAGTCTGAAATAATGTCCATGAAACAAGCTGCAAACAAGACCTTGTTTACTTTAGTACGAAAAAAAAAATCATTGCATTCTTACTCAACAGTGGAAATGTAATGAAATTATCGTTCAGGTCATTTTACATAAATTGCCGGAAAGTCAGCAACACAAAGCTGCAGCATTATACGTCAAAGCATAGACGAAAAGCAGAGTAGAAAAATGGACCTTGATCATTCTTCCACAGAACCGACTGGAGCTTGATAGTTCTTCTGAAGTACATGAAAACTTCAACGCTCATTTTCGAGGACCATAATCGTTTTCACAGAAAGCTAGCTAGATCACTATAGGATGGCATTATTAACTCAATTTAGATTTTTGATGAACCTTATCGTTTTTCCCGTGAACCCTTCAATTAAGATCATAAGGACTTCTCTTCCATCCTACGAGATAACACACATAAATATAAAAAAATACATACCCTGACAAAAATAATACTTTAATGTTATTTTACAATTATTAAAATTATTAGTCAATATTCCCATCATTAAACTCGACAGAGCGCATTGAAAGTAGATGCTACATCGAAAAAAATATGTTAAAGTTTATAAAATGTTACACCGACAAGGTAAATTAATGCAAAGAGCCCATCGCAAGGCAGTGTGACATAACAGAAATTAGGAAGTTACATTTTTAAGGACAATATTTAATTTGGATTCGTAATTTTCTTTGGGAGAGGAGAAACGGAGGAGTGTAGAGCCCGATCGCAAACTCGTGGGACCTGTGCGAAAGACGAATTGGCATCCACTTACATGGACTCGCCCAAGAGTCTTGCTGGGGGTGGGGGTATTTGAACAGTACGCTCTATGAGTAAGCAGTCGCTCGCACACACAGAACCCCCCACTCCGAAGCCTCAGAAAGAAGTTCGCGCATGTTGGTGCCACGAGTTTGCTATCGGGCTCTACTGGAATGTCGTCACAAGTGTAGGCTAGAATCTGACCTGCTTTTAATTTATAATTTATAAAGTTTATTTTCCATAAACTATAATCGAATAGATTAAAAATAAATTTATTTATTTATCGGACCGAAGAAAATAAATTTGAAAATTAACAATTGAAGGGTTCAGTACCATAGTGGGCCAAGCGCCATTTATTAAACACGGCAAAAGCAAGGGTTGAAGTTAAATGAATACCATAGTTTAATGAAGATTGTTATAGCATTTAGTTTTAATGTGTATACGGTACTTTATATTACTTGCTATATGTTTCCATTGAATTATGGAAATAACTTCATTTTAACCCTTGTTTTCTACGGTTTTAGTAAATGGCGCTTGGCCCACTATGGTTCTGAACTCTTCAATTTTCCTTAGTATGTATTTGTCTGGAGTCCAAATTTAGCGTCGTGCTCATTCCGAATCGTAAGATTTCTTTCTATGTCTGTGTACAATATGAGACGAAGCAGATAACAACAGTAACAGAAAAAATGACTGCTGTGGAACACTAGGAAAGAAGCTAGTTTAAAGAAATGTGCCTTCATTTTCGTATTTTATTCATAGTAATCATGATTATTATAATAATTACCGATTTATTTTCAGACTAATAGCATGCTTTTATAATTAAAGAACTTTCGTTACATAATACAGGTTACGTTTCCATAACGTTCAGTAAGTAATGAATACATCTGAAATCCACGGGTCATTGTGATTTTCAGAGCAAATTAAAATGTTGTATTCAGAAAATACAAAAGGTGTCATAACAATTGAGTGGCTTAGGTTGACATTATGCATGACGAAGAAAACAAAACAAGCTCACTGCAATTCAACCCTAATTAAGTATATCAAAGGTTATCAACGCTCCAGATGACGTCGAATATCGACCCAATTCGGATGCGAACAATAGAGCAATGAATCTTGTGTTCTAATATTAGAGCCGTTACAGCACAGGCGGATGAAACCTATTATCATAAATTGGAGCATTATGAGCCGAATATACTGTACTATGTAATTATCTAACAAAAAGTTAAAAAATGAATTGAAAAACAACTAATGAAGCTATATTTCAATTAAGAGTAAACGAATAGATAGTTTAGGCGTGTCAAAATTAAACTCATTACTGATGAAATTTATATATCCAATTATTCACGATAGCTTTGCATAATGGTGATCTAGCTGACTTTTGAATTATTTGTGGTAAGAAGTGAACGAAATTCTAATGGTATATTTGAAAATTTTTTACAAGTTTTTTCGTATCCTCTTGGCATTATCAATCGTGTATTCATCTTTAAACTACAAATATTCTGTCTTAATTGGAGGCACAAATACAGAGGTGTGCAGCCAGGTCACACTAGAACGCCGGACCAGTACTTTCTCTGCGCAACATAGGAAACCTTGCTTCTCTATTTGGACGATAAGTGCCACAGAAGTGCAGTTGAATGATTATGTAGAACATAATGGGAGGATGTGCAAAACTTTCTAACATAGGATGAACGAGTAATGGAACGGAGAAAAATTCTTTCCGGCGCCGGGATTTGAACCCGGGTTTTCAGCTCTACTTGCTGATGCTTTATCCACCAAGCCACACCGGATACCACCCCGGCGTCGGACAGAATTGTCTCAGATTAAGCTCCAACTCTTGGGTTCCCTCTGGTGGCCGCCCTCTGCACTACGTCATAGATGTCTATGAACGTAGGACCGCAGTCCACACATGTGCTGAGGTGCACTCGTTATGAGTGACTAGTTGGCCGGGATCCGACGGAATAAGCGCCGTCTTAAATCACGAAGTGAAGTGACGGAAAACCCGGGTTCAAATCCCGGCGCCGGAGAGAATTTTTCTCCGTTCCATTACTCGTTCATCGTATGATGACTCAGAATATCTGCATGGAAATATCATATGTACTTCGGTACATTAAAATAATATATATTTCTAACATAGACTATACCCAGCGACATAATAATGTTCATAAAGAAATAGCTAATAACAACATATTACAGGAACAGAGCATGCTATACCGTACTACAAAATAATATGTAATCCTTGAAAACAATCTATTCAGAACGTACTCGTATAGGGAAAATCTGGGCAAATCGTCTAGGCATCCTGTCTCCATTACATACACTGCAGTGCTGCTGAACTGCAAAACTCAGTCCACTTATACAACACATATTCACAAGACGTACTAGGAAATTAAGAACATGTGGAAGGTCAGCATTAGGGTTGACGGTTTCCGATCCTGGACTTAGAAGAAAAGAGACATAAAGTAAGAATGAAAGAAAAAGATTAAGGTCATGTGAAACGTCAGCACTAGGATTGGGTTTCCGATCCTGAATTTAGAAGAAAGAAAGATATAAAGAAAGAAGATTAAGGTCATATGGAAGGTCGACACTAGGGCTCGCGTTGTCGGACTGTGGACTTGGAAGAAGAAAGTAAGAAAGGAAAAAAGAAAGAAGATTAAGGTGTTGTGAAAGAGAGCAGCACTAGGGTTTGCGGTTTCCGACCATGAATTTAGAAGAAAGAAAAAAGAAAGAAAGAAAGAAAGAAAGATTAAGGTCATGTGAAAGGTCAGCCCTAGAAATGGTTTTCCGATCCTGAATTTAGAAGAAAGAAAGAAAGAAAGAAAGAAAGAAAGAAAGAAAGAAAGAAAGAAAGAAAGAAAGAAAGAAAGAAAGAAGATTAAAGTCATGTGGAAGGTCAGCACTAGTGCTGGCGGTGTCGGACCCTGCACTTAGAAGAAGTAAGTCAGAAAGGAAGAAAGAAAGAAGATTAAGGTCTTGTGAAAAATCAGCACTAGGGTTGGCGGTTTCCGACCCTGAATTAAGAAGAAATAAAGAAAGAAGATTAAGGTCATGTGGAAGGTCAGCACTAGTGCTGGCGGTGTCGGACCCTGCACTTAGAAGAAGAACGTCAGAAAGGAAGAAAGAAAGAAGATTAAGGTCTTGTAAAAGATCAGCACTAGGGTTGGCGGTTTCCGACCCTGAATTTAGAAGAAATAAAGAAATAAAGAAAGAAGATTAAGGTCATGTGGAAGGTCAGCATTAGGCTTGCGGTTTCCGACCCTGGACTTAGAAGCAAGAAAGAAATAAGATTAAGGTCATGTTGAAGGTCGCCACTAGGGCTGGAGGTTTCCGACCCTGAATTTAGAAGAAAGAAATAAAGAAAGAAGATTAAGGTCATGTGGAAGGTCAACACTAGGGTTGGCGGTTTCCGACCCTGAATTTAGAAGAAAGAAATAAATAAAGAAGATTAAGGTCATGTGGAAGGTCAGCACTAGGGTTGGCGGTTTCCGACCCTGAATTTAGAAAAAAAAGAAAGAAATAAAGGAAGAAGATTAAGGTCATGTGGAAGGTCAGCACTAGGGTTGGCGGTTTCCGACCCTGAATTTAGAAAAAAAGAAAGAAATAAAGAAAGAAGATTAAGGTCATATGGAAGGTCAGCACTAGGGTTGGCGGTTCCGACCCTGAATTTAGAAAAAAAGAAAGAAATAAAGAAAAAAGATTAAGGTCATGTGGAAGGTCAACACTAGGGTTGGCGGTTTCTGACCCTGAATTTAGAAGAAAGAAATAAATAAAGAAGATTAAGGTCATGTGGAAGGTCAGCACTAGGGTTGGCGGTTTCCGACCCCGAATTTAGAAAAAAATAAAGAAATAAAGGAAGAAGTTAAGGTCATGTGGAAGGTCAGCACTAGGGTTGGCAGTTTCCGATCCTAGACTTGAAAGAAATAAAGAAAGAAAAAAATAAAGAAAGAAGATTAAGGTCTTGTAGAAGGTCAACAAGGCAACTATTTACTTTTGTGAGAATGTGAGCTCGATTCGAAATTTTAAAACATGCAAATGAACGGCAGGGTAGTGTACAATTAGGGTAGGGTAGGGATAAAACATCCAGCATCATGATATTTGAAAGGGCAGAATATGTGTATGTGCTACTTCAAAAGGCAGTACGTGTATTAGTGGGATATGATGGGATAGAGTAGCGATGAAACATCCATAAACGACACAGTATCATGCTACTCGTGTTTATTATGACAGTTGAAATAGCATTATAGTACGTATATCCACCCTAAAATCCATCAGGTCACATTCATTCTGCACGGCGGTCGACTTACAACTACATTACGCGCAAACATCGCTCTCTGTACGATAACCATATCAGACTGCCATCCCCGTAGTAATGCGACTACATATTCGCAGCCTACTGTGGATGAATAGCACGGCGGTCGATTCACAACTGAATTCACATTGCTCTCTGTGTAAGAACCAAGCATTAAACTGTCATCTAGTGATCACATACTATGGATGCCATTCGGCATATAGGAACATTATTATTACTTAACTTAAAATTTGTCATGATTTATGTCTCAAACTTCATATTTATCTTCATTTTTGTGTCATAAAGGAAACCTTTCTGAAATGTTTTTATTATAAAAATGATGGACATAAGACATTTATTTATACATACTATTTAACTGGCAAGTCAGTGACTTACTGATACTAGGAACCAAGAGGTTGATTGGGTACATGAAGTCTAATTCAATACAAATGAGGAGGCGAGACCTGGCATGTGAGGTGTGCGAAAGAAAAAAAGAATGAGCTATCAGAAAGAAGCCCGGTTTCTTCAACTTCTGTTAAATTATAACAGTGTGTTATTCCATTTTAAATGTAAACTTAACAGTTGAAGCATTTCTTCAACTTCTGTTAGTAGGCTACTAACAGGCTGTTAAACCCATGTTAAATTAACTGCCCAATTTCATACAGTTAAATCATTTAACTCTATGTTAGAGTAGAAGTATTCAATATGGCTAGTGTGTTAGATGCTGAACTTCTATATCTTGATTATTTAGAAAATTGTATCCATGAATACATAAATAGAGCAGATGATTTCAGTCATTTGACTGCCAAGCATCATTTCTCGGTTTCAACGTAGATCCGTTTGTTTGTTTATTATCAATAATTGGTTCATACTGCGAAATTATTTCCAGCAGAAGGCTTCTCTCGAACAAATAGAAATTAGGTCCACGATGTCTTTTTGTTCCAGTGTTTTCCATTTCACAACAGCAATACCAATACGCCGCTCCACGTTACTGTGATACAGACGACGGAAAGAAGCATAAATTAAACCTGAGAAAATAGAAAGACTTCTGTCCTCTCAGGATCAGACAACGGAAAAAAGCGACAATCGCAATTGTCAGAGTTCAGAAAACATATTTGAGCCTATACGTGGTTATAGGTTATGGTTAAACTCTAGAATCTCTGGTCCTAACAAAGAGTTAAGAAACGGAATGTTAAAATATGAAATGTAAAGTTGGAGAAACGCAATATTCTTAACAGAAATTTATACTTTTAACTTACAGTTAATTAACGCTATGTTAGGTGCATTTTAACAAAGGTTGAAGAAACTGGGTCAGAAAGTGTTAATATTATACGCATCTACTGACACGGAAGTTCCTCTCAAACTAAAACCTATATAGACATCGCATGTTAAGGTCACAGGACGGACACTGTAGGCTAGGGATGTGTGTTAAGACACATGTATCTGAGAGAAGGGAAAGATGCAAAGTGAATAGCCTTAAGTGCATGTGAACTCATTGACAATTGGTTGATTTAACAATGAAATATTAGATCTCGTGATCACTTCGTGCTTCCGGCACGAATAGAATTATTCATAGATATTTCGCTAGCCCGCGCTACGAGCGTGCTAAACTAGCCCCGGCTATCGACTGGTTACTTGTACAGGATTCATGTCATATCATATCGCTAACACTGGTTTATGAATACGAAAAACGTTAGTTCGCTGATCATCCACCGGAAGCCCGCGCTAAGAATGTCTATGAATACGACCCTTAATGATAAGCGGATGTTTTAGCGACATAAAAGTCGGGGTATGTGAGCATAAGATCGGATATCCTCTTTAACTCGAGCGGAAAAGGTACGACCATACATATTTCACAAGACCTGCACCGCCAGTCCGTCATCACAACTCAATTCTACGAGAGTCTCGAATTACAGGTATTAATATTAACACTCTCACAGCACGAAACGAGCTGCCGCTCCCGGATGTGTGAGCGGATATACACACTGAGACCCGCGACAGGCAAGGGTGCGTCTGTAACGTGTACCATCGTCGTAATTCATCTACCTTATCGACCTTTAAATGGTGACGGACAAATGGACTGTTGTTGTCAAACGTGTAATCTCACTACATTTATGACGTCATAACGCAATGCGTCGCTCCCATCGTACCACTTTATTGTACTTTGTTGCAATGTTGAGTTCAGAAACCTCGTGGGTCTAAAAAAAAAAAGTTTTTTAGCTATAGACTATTAATATTAGTACATACAATACAAAATTATATAATATATTATATATTATACAATTATATAATATATATACCTTCACCACCCAAAATAACTTTGTACACAAGCACCAAATGAAAAATTGTTTCATACAAAAGGTGTACAGTACAACTGAAAGGGGAGAGTAATACTGATTAGGAGGCAAATTTGAAATGCTATTTATAAATTACATACGAGTATTAACATCGTTTTATTTAATGGAACTATATATTTATTATTCAATATTTCAATAAAGCTCGTGAAGACCTGTTCAAAAGTTTATCACACTGGGTCATTACAACAAAGAGAACGTTAGTAAACGGAACGTTATTTGATGCCTTGACAGCATGGCTCCTGTGCATATATATAATGGACGTAACAAACTCTGTTCGGGGGCAGTTCCTACTATACAATTTATATAGACCTAACTATTTTGTACTATAGAACATAACTAAAATTTAGTGAAATTACAAAATTCAATACAATTATTACAAAACAAAGATAATTACGAAGATAAAAGTAGAGAATCAAGTAAAACACAGATTATAAGTTCGAATGAATAAGTACTATATGAAGGGTTCAGAACCATAGTGGGCCAAGCTCCATTTACTAAAACCGTAGAAAACAAGGATTAAAATGAAGTTATCACCATAATTAAATGGAAACATAGGCTATAGCAAGTAGGGTAATATAAAGTATACACATTCAAACTAAATGACATTTCAATCTTCATTAAACTATGGTATTCACTTAACTTTAACCCTTGCTTTCTCAGTTTTTAATAAATGGCGCTTGGCCCACTATGGCTCTGAACCCTTCATATTAAAATTAAGAAAAAGGAAAAAAAAGAAAAAGGTAAAGGGACACGAATGCAAAAATATTTGCTTAAATTTGTCCCTAAATTTATTAAAAATAAAATTATATAGGTCTGGATTTATTAACAATATAGACTTGTATAACCTTGACGCGTGACTAGCTGTGATATAGTCCACTGGTTGCGTAACATTAGGACATCTCAAATTTCTTCTACATGTGGAAAGAAAAAACTTTTTTTTTTTTTTGTTTTAAGTTAGACATAGCACAAAGTGCTGCGACTATTACGCAATTATATATATATATATATCAATTATATATATATGTATAATTATACATTATATAACACACATCGTGATTCAAAATGATGAAAACTCTTTAATATTCTTATCGACTACCGGCGTTGAAGACTGGCGTCCCACTCGATAAGTAGGCTTTTAATATATTTAGCGATCCTACCCTGTTGCTGTTCTGCCATGCTTCTCCCACCCTTATGTGCAGTTATTAAGTTATGTCCATTTTCGTCTTTCTCCCTTTAGAATTCTTCAAAGTTCTTTAAAAAATCTAAGTGAGACAGTGGCTAATAGACTAGGAGCTCACATATTTAATTTCTCTGAGCCCCAAACTTCCTTGCAAGGACAATTTTTGGCGTATCTTTTAAATGTTCTTCCATTGACATTGATATTGACACCAGCACAGCTCGGGTGATAGCGCGATTGCTTCCTCTATCTAAAAAGGGAAGGGTTTCGGCTCGAACAGGAATTTCGTATCCAAAATTTGTATACAGACCCATCTATACTTCTCTGTAAAGCTCCCAAAAGCATTCGTTTGTGTAATGTGTGGTTTGTCTGTTAGAGCACTGTACAAGTTGACGGGTGGGGAGAGCACTGCGCAAATTAAGGGGATGGGACACCTTACCCGTAAGCCTAGCCTAGCCTAGCCTATAAGCTAGTGCGAGTGGTAAAATGTCTAAAGCCCATTTAAGAACATTTTTCTCCAACGTTCTGTCTGAAAATATTGCAGCTAATCAAAAATGTTCACTGTTGTGTGAGTTACTGAATGCGCACAACGACACGACCTTAATAAATGAATCATTCCAAGGCTAGGACATAGAATGTATGATCATTCCACCTATAAAACCTAAATATTTCCAGCCTCTGGATATCTATTTCCTTAGACAATACAAAATATATGCTCGGAGGATAACAGATTGCGTAAGGACTCTTGCTGAGAATCCAGAACTTAACTTGGGAAATCGAGTGTTTATAATGAAAATGCACTCTGTTATTTATAAGCATTTGTCTGTTCCAGTATACTACCCTATGCTTCAGTATTCCTGACAGTCAGCTGGTTACGTGAATCTTGAAGAAGTCTCGGACTTCAACAATGTAATTCAGGTAGCATTTGATTTTTCAGCACTGGAGTGTGATTCAGAAGATTGTCCAGGTCTTGCTTTTGCGTATTGTGCTTATTGCTCTGCTCCATGCTGTTTCATGCGAGAGAATCCTCATGTACATTTTTTAAAGAAGTGTATTGACCAATGCCAACCAAACGAAGAGTTACACAAATGAAAGCTTTTACGGACTTCATCACCATTGTGAGGTAAGCCTCTGTGCAAATTTTTAACCAAAAATTCCAGTTCGAGCCGAAACCCTTCCCTTGTAAGAGTGCGCTCGACGTAGCTTCGAATGTCAGGTAATCACATGGCAAATCCTCAACCTTATCTCACTAAATGCCATTTCAATATCATTAATTCTATCGACGCTAAATGACCTAGTAGGCAATAAAGCATCGTTAAATAAGCGACTAAATATACTCATCATAAAGTGACTGGTAATTGTGCAATAACATGGTGTGCATAAACTGTAAAACTCTCGGTTCGGTTTTGTTGACGCGGGAAATCTGTTTCACACTTGCGCTATCTGGAGAAACAGTGCAGCAAAATGGCGACTTCACAACACAAATCACTTTGCAGCTAGTAAGGACAAACTCAGTAACAACTGTGCAAACGCATTTCCGTAATGTGCCTCCTTTTCAAAAAGATATCACTTCGCTTATTTCCATAATGAAATCCGCATTTCCATCAATAAACATCTACCACATCTTCGGATCGAATTTTCTGTCGTCATTGCTCTGACCTACCGCGCATGATCTTCTGCGTTACCAGATTTGATTCCATGCGACCTCTTTCATATATGATATGTGAAAGATACATTTATGAGATATTTCTGTCAGAGGACTTTCAACAATAAAATTAAAACAAATAATTATTGCTACGGTATCCATGAACAGGGATATCTTGGAGAGAATGTGGCAAGAATTTGTATTATTATTATTATTATTATTATTATTATTATTACTACTACTACTACTACTATTATTTGACGTTACACCATGTCAAGTATAATTTAGTAGTTACTTTATAACAAGCATAGGCTATATAGAGAGATTTCACCATTCAGAATCACTACGTAATGTTGATATTTCTATATTTATGGCACAGTGAAAAAAGAATAAAAAATCACACATATCGAGAATTTGTAAAATCATACTTCAATTGAGACGTTTAGTTGCAAAATCAGATACATCACTAAAATATAATTTTTCAGTATGAAGGAAAAACGTTTGCAAGGAATCAAGGATTTGCAACTAATGCTATGTTTCATCATACAAATCCATGTGATGTGTCTGGCTTTGGAGCATAACAGTGCTATAGCAGTTGCAGAATCATATGAAGATATGAAATATAACATTAACCCATTTCGAAAAAAAGTAATGTACTCGTATCTGACTTTGCAACTACACGCCTCAATTTAAGTAACACATTAGCTTATCTTCCTTATTGCTATTAATGCCGATTATCTGTAAAGGAGGGATCCTTAACCCCCCGCGTCCACATCTGTGGAGCAACGGTTAGCGCGTCTGGCCGCGAAACCAGGTGGCCCGGGTTCGATTCCCGGTCGGAACAAGTTACCTGGTTGAGGTTTTTTCCGGGGTTTTCCCTCAACCCAATATGAGCAAATGCTGGATAACTTTTGATGCTGGACCCCGGACTCATTTCACCGGCATTATCACCTTCATTTTATTCAGACGCTAAATAACCTAAGGTGTTGATAAAGCGTCGTAAAATAACCTAGTGAAAAATAAAAATTAACCTCCCGCTATCCTGTGGACCTTTATGGCCTGTAATGGGGTTGATCTGGTACCAATAGAATTTTGATATACTGTAGAATTTATGAAATTTATCTCGAACTGATTTATAATGCGCAAGAATACACGAACCATGACATAAAGGTCTAAAGAAAAAAGAGACAGACTAGGAAATGATGACTGAATGAGCTGTATCAAGTTTTGGTCTACTCAAATTGAACTATTAATAAGATCATGTCGACACCTCCCCTCAAGATTCATACACAGTTCACCACAACAAACATAAAAATATAAGAAGTAGCTGCATATAGATTTATTAACTGTAATGTTATGAAACTGAAGCTCGAAGGAACTATTATGAAGAAATTTAATAACCCATAGCCTTGAGTAGATAGTGCTCACTAAGATGCGTAGCGAGCTGTGAACACGAAATTGCTTTGTATAACAGTGATTCACGAAAGATGATAACTCAATTACTTTCTCGAAGCATGTGCTTATGTTTCTTGATATAACACTCTCAGTAAGTTTCACACCCATACAGTCAATATGCACAGAAAATTTTTATATATATCCGCCTAAAATAGATAGGCTACTTGCGCACATTTGTAGGAGAGGTTTCGAAATGAGCTCATTAATAATTCCTTTGTCAGTAGGTGAACTCCAGCCTATGTAACTGTAAATGAATGTTAGGAATTAATTTAGATATGTTATTTCTTTCTGTATGCAGAGGGCTGTGTTGTGCAATATCGTCCCAATTATGCTGATGTCATGCTGCTTTAACTTCGTTATTGTTTGATATGAAATATTGAGTGTACAAAATCAGTAAATAATAGACAAATTTCGTTACCCTAAGTAAGGTAAGTTCCTCCTATACCAGATTGTTCCACGAGTGACCCTAGCTGGAAGTAGCGGGAATGTCGGCATCAGCTTACCGCGCAATAAGCCGAGGTAATGCGGCGGCGAGTCGAGCGGGTGAAGCCGAGAGCTGTGGCGTTCTTGCCTGAGTTTGGAACAACTCTCCGTCGCGTCGGTTTGAATTTGTGATTTCTACACCAAAGTCAATGTTGTGACATAATATTCTTAAAATTATATTCGCCTATATCTCGTCTCTTGAAATATTTAATAATTCCTGACTCCCAGTAGTTCACAAAAAATGTTTCATGGGTAAATAACACTAAAATAACATCCAGTCGAAAAAATTGTGTAAGCATTTATTTGACTCTTTTATAAATTATACAAGACGAAATAAAGTTAAATAACGGTATACGAATGTTAAAATAAATGATTTGAAAACTTTCATACATTTAATTTTATCTAAAAGAAATCATAGACTAATATGACGTTTGGACATTTATTGTATTTAATTACATCTAAAAGAAAGCCGAGATATTTGAAGTATTTACGAAGCACTAAAGAAGCTTTACACCAAATTATGTTGTAATATTTGTACAGTTTTAGGTTATGTTATTTCAATACGTATAAACTAATGTAGGTCTATAATAATAATAATAATAATAATAATAATAATAATAATAATAATAATAATGATGATTTATTTTAGCTGGCAGAGTTAAGGCCGTAAGGCCTTCTCTTCCACTCAACCAGCAAAAAGTGTATATACATATGCATGAACTTACAAAGAATCCAACAATTTGATTTAGATGAGAGTTACATGTATACAAAAGTTATTTACAAATTAAACAACAAAATACTATGAACTATTAATTAAACACTGAAATAAACTGTGTAGCAGAATTAAACTAAAATACATAGAATGTTAATATATTTCAAATAATATTACATAATAGAAAGAGATTATTACGAGACAATTAAAATACAGCACAATCAGGATGATGTCTAAAGAAAAAAGTAACAATGTAGTCAGTGATAGTTTAAATCAGTATGATTGGAGTGAAATGCTAATAAGGTTATCTTTTAAGCTGTTCTTAAAGGTGTTTATTGTCTTGCAGCCCCTAATACTTTGTGACAAAGTATAATGTCAAATGAAGAAGGATTATCAGTTTATACTACATATTTATGGCTAATAAACTATTATTTATAAAAAAAATATCTACCGTAACTCCAATTAAGACTCTTTCCTAGCCTACACCTCTTTCACCTTCATGAAAGCAAAATTAAAATAAGACAAACGCGAATAAGTTGATAAGGATTTAGAGAACAGCAACGCATCTCTTGAATTTATGGATCTGCTGGCAACCTAATACAACGTGAACTAGGTTAATTTGATTCATAATGACAATGAGGTAGCTTATCTCGCTGAATTTCGGTCTAGTATAGAACTTCCCCTTCCCTTAGACTAATAGAGATAAGTCGATATCTCCCAACCTTCAATGATCTAACCTGAATTTGAAATTCATGTTTGTGTAAAATTAGGCATTTATGTATCTAAGACTTAGGTCTTTCACGCTGTTGCATGTGGTTCAAGACCTCGGGATTTTGCTTTGGGACATGGATGTAAATAGGCGTTTCGGAGTTACGGTTCGATTCAGAGACTGCAAAAGGAAGGGAAGCCAAGCTGTAATTATCGTCTTTTACCAAGAGAGGTTCTTCAAATTAACAACTTTTTAAAATATGTCACTGGTTTATGTTGGTTTCGTAAGTACAATATTTTTGATAGTAGTATGTGCTTACCAGCTAGCATGCGACACATAATAATAGGGATTTTACTTCTGATCCGCCGTTTGGACTGAAATATGATTGAGACAGGGAGGAAGTAATGTATAACGACGTAGTGATAGTTTTACTATCCAAATTTCATGAGAGTATCCCTGCGAGAGGAGTATGAGGAGAGGGTAAGCCAGTAACTCAGCGTTCTTGAAAGAGCAGGTGAATGGAAGTGGTGTCATTGGCCGGGTGGGATAAACAAGACTCAATGGCCAGCCGGTTCCGTGTCGGGGATAGGTTATAAGTGTGGGGGGAAAAACTCGCCAGTCACCGGGGTGGCTCAGTCGGTTAAGGCGCTTGCTTGCCGGTCTGAAGTGCACTCGGGCAGGGGTTCGATCCCTGCTTGGACTGATTACCTGGTTGAGTTATTTCCGAGGTTTTCCCCAACCGTAAGGTGAATGCCAGGTAATCTATGGCCAATCCTCGGCCTCATCTCGCCAAATACCATCTCGCTATCGCCAATCTCATCGACGCTAAATAACCTCGTAGTTGATACAGCGTCGTTAAATAATCAACTAAAAAATAATAAAAACTCGCATTTCTTGCTCGTATCTTCTCGTGAAATGCGGGCAGTAATAGTAGCAGTATTATCGGTAGTATTTTATGTAACAACGATTTTAACTGAAAAGGTTATTCAAAGTAGAAATAAAATGTGGGAGAAATATTGTCGGAATATTTGTTCTAGTACACTCAACACTGACAGGTTTATTTTAATTACTGAAAATATACCATATGGTAGCGAGAGCTTTATTTCTCTTCCAGAGAAAAGTCACGATAAAAATCTTGGCCTTGTTAGAACCTCGTACCGCGAACCTTGAATCTAACGGCTAGAACGGTAACCACTACACCATCCCTAAGCTTTACGCTCGATGTGCAGGATTTTAACATCATCGGCGATCCTGGCCCGTTGCTGTTCTCTCGCGTTTCTCAACCCTCATGTGGTAGCCATTAGGTTATGTCCATTTTCGACTTTTCCCTTCAAAATTCTCCACTGAAAAGGGCAAAAATCGGAGTGAGACAAGCGACCAACAAGATTAGAGCTCACACATGCACTTTCAGGCCCAAATTTCCCTTGATGAGAACGCATTTTTGCGTAGCTATTACATTTTTTCTTCCCATTTACTCATTGACATTGATTACACCACCAATTTATATGGTAATATTGATACACAATATTATTGTGTAAGGCAGTAGTCGTCACCTCTCACTGAAATGGGCAACGGGTAAGCGGTGCGACGAAATATGCACCCTCGTGCAGAAGGGAGAGGTAGAAAGCATACCCGGCCAGCAGCCACTGATACACGCTGATGCTGTAAGAGACCTGCGGGTAAAAGAAGCTAGCCTGAGGGTGCACTGTGTCGATGACCGCAGGTGTAAGGCATCGAAGAAGAAATACATCAAAATATACCGACTGTTGCAAAACTAAACCGAAAAATCATATGCAATGTGGAATTTAGGTAATTTTGAACCCTAAACGACAATTCTTATTCCTTACACTGAATTGGATTAAAAATATTCAAGTTTACTTTTTGAGCTTAGCCAGACGGAAGAGTGAATTTTGTTGTTTATATCAAATTCACATATCTTTTTTAGTCTGTTAATTAACATCGCTAGATATTTCTAGCGTTGATTGAATTTGTGATAGCGAGCTGGTCTGAGGCTGAGGATTCGCTATTGATTACTTTACAAATTCGCCCGACAGTTTGGTAAAATCTCGCAAACCCAAGCAGGTAATCCGAACCCAGTGGGATGGGGTTCGATTCCCGTTGGAGACGAGTTGCCTGGGTGAGGTTTTTTCGGGGTTTTTCCCCTCACTCCTATTGATGAATATCAGGTAACTTTATCAGGCGACTGGAACCCCACTCATCTTCGCCACTTCATTTGCTCCCCTATCATCCTTTCATTCAGCATTCCGTTACTTCTTCTGGTTTTCAGATCGCTCTACAGGAGGCCCTCCGAAGCTGCTGGCTCTCTCGACCGGCCTCCGTGGATTGTATTCAAGTGATGATGGATAGCTTCTGCAACGGAACCCGGGGCAGACCTTCTCAGGGGAGGACTTTCGCCTCGGACCGTTAAGGGACCGTTGGGAGGAGGGGTTGCCGAAGCAGGAGTAGTATATGGATTCTGTTGGCTGTCGGGACTGGTCGTTAAGTGGATCAATGGTTAGGTCGGTGCGCGTAGAGGTTCGGTGGGCACGCAACTCATCCCTCCCTCCCTCACTCCTAAAAAAATACCTAACTTCTGTAGTGCACAATTATCCTCCTTGTAACCTCTGTAACGCGGCAACCTGGCATTTCCGCACCTATTTTCATTTAACCTTGTCTTCTTCTCTATGAGGAATCCACATCTGAAGTTTTGCCCACAATTTTCGTTACCCTGTATAATAAAATATTACATTTTTAACAAAAGAAAACAATAATAACATTTGTAAACACCAGAAGAAAGATAATAAACACTTAAATCAATCCTTAAAGTTACTGTTTAAAATTAACTAATACATCTGTAGAGCGTTATTGCCTCTGAGAATCAATTTAAATGAACGGAATGATCTGTTCTAGATAACTAAACGCTTGGGCGGTCACAACTTGTTTTGTATGCACCAGGCAAAATATCCCCAAACAAAATATTTCTTTACTAGTTCATCCAACGCGAGAAGAATTCAACAGACGCCCAGAAATTCACAATGAGTATAGGAAGAGCGGGTTTTATTGACGTCTTGACCTCAATATCTTCGACTTTTTGTACTTCCCACGTACGCGTTTCGGTACACTTATAGACTTACTGGAAGAAGAGTATTGGCATTACGGATAACGGCAGCTACTTTGAAGAAGGTATGCAGTGAATGCATACTACGGTGTGCAGACAGGGAAAGTTTTCCAACATTAAGGAATGAGAGATGGAAGGAGGGAGGGAGCGTCGCTGCAACTTCTGCAGACCTAGGAACAATTTCGTGCGAAATCTTGCTAATACCACTCTCAAAACAACTAGAAGAAAAAGACGTCTCATCATCCCTGCGCCAATTATAAGTGAGTGCTGGCTGTTAGAGATACGGCACTGCGGTCCTCAACCAGTTAACTGCACTAGTTAATTTCTCCGATCTCAAGACCAGAAAACGTAGTTTGCATTAAACTCAATTTTACTAAATATCAGATATAATTTCAAGCAAGTTTCACTTCTAATTTCGTAAAAAATTTAGTGGCGGTATTTCAGATATACTGTATATTCGAAATCATCATAATAATTATCACCATTACTTTCATAAAACATCACTTTTTCTTAGTTAGACCTAACTGATCTACGAATATAAAACAAATGAAGAAAAAAGATAGCTACAATGCTTTTTTTTTAATGTAGCTATGCAAATCTATACTAATAATAAATCTGTAGCCAAAATTTTTCTGGTAATTTTCGATTTTCCAAAAATAATTGGTGTTAACATGTATAATTAACCATCCTGAAACCGAAAATCGCTTTTTTGAAATTTTTGTTTGTCTGTCTGTCTGTCTGGATGTTTGTTACCTTTTCACGCGATAATGGTTGAACGGATTTCGATGAAAATTGGAATATAAATTAAGTTCGTCGTAACTTAGATTTTAGGCTATATGGCATTCAAAATACGTTATTTGAAAGGGGGTTATAAGGGGGTCTGAATTAAATAAATCGAAATATCTCGCTTATTATTGATTTTTTTGAAAAATGTTACATAACAAAAGTGTCTATAAAACTGATTTCCGATGAGTGTAATTCTGTGCAAAATTTTGATAGGACAGATATTTAAGGATATACAAGACTTTTAAAATAACAATATAATACATTTTCACCGCCGCCTCAGATTATAGCGTTGTTGTTCCTGCAATAACTCCTATGTGCAAAATATAAAATTTTTGAGTAGGAAAAAAAAACACATTTATTCATTCCATGGCAATGGTACATAGGAGATCGTGAATTCTTACATTTTCGAAAGAAAGAAATGTAATTAAATACCACTATATATGCTGTATCACTATTTAAGTTATTTGAAGGGTTCAGAACCATAGTGGACCAAGCGCCATTTACTGAAGACGTAGAAAACAAGGGTTAAAATTAAGTTATTACCATAATTCAATGGAAACATATAGCAAGTAATATAAAGTTTACACATTAAAAATACATGATACGTCAATCTTCATTAAACCATGGTTGCATGTAATAACAAATAGGAAACATGTTAAAGGAATTGTCATTGCACTAAGTGAGTGGTCTCTGAATCAAAATGACCGCATTTTAATTATTTAAATACAATTTAAATTAAGTAACATATTAAACGATTTATCCTTCTATCAAACACGAATGTTCCCTGGATCAAACGTCCTATTTTAATTATGTAATTACTTTATATTTATTTCTAACAGGTGCAGCGGAGCGCACGGGTACGGCTAGTTATAAATATAGTTCTAAGAAGACAATTAAAAAAACTCATATTACAGAATCTTGGTCAATGGAATATTTATAAGAAAAGATACATTTAAAAATGGCCTCTCAAAATGAAATGCATAATACAATAGTATACTACAAAAGTAGGGGAAGAAACTGGCCAACCCACCCTTTTATCTCTTGGCCTAATTGCCTTATAAGTGGTGTCTTCTTGGTATCACTTGTGAGATTCAGACCTGTCTTCGAACAGTTGACTAAACAAAAACTAAAAAAATTAAATTTTAGGCCTAGCTGATTTTAACATCTAGCGATCCTAACCTGTTATTCTGTTGTGCTTCTTCTCCCCACATGTGGTAGCTACTAGGTTACTCCCATTTTTGGCTTTATATTTAAAACAAAAAAAAAACTTCAAAATGGCTGCTCAAAATGACATGCATAATAACGGTTATTGTGACTAGCCGCGAAACCAGGTGGCCGGGTTCGATTCCCGATAGGGGCAAGTTACCTGGTTGAGGTTTTTTCCGGGATTTTCCCTCAACCCAATACGAGTAAATGCTGGGTAACTTTCGGTGCTGGATGCCGGACTCATTTCACCGACATTATCACCTTCATCTCATTCAGACGCTAAATAATCTGAGATGTTGATAAAATAACCTAATAAAAATAAGATTATCTGATATTAGTACGATTCACATACAAAATAAATGCGCAACTTTAAAACAATTCTTTTATTAAGGGATGCAAATAGTGATAGTGATAATTCCCGTGCTTTTTAGTCGTATTAGGCAACAGTAATAAATCCAATAATGTTTTCAATTAGATATTACTCTAACCTCCATTACATTGTTCAGCTCACAGACCCTTCTTGTCACCTAACTTCATCTCTGTTCTCACTTACAATATATCATACTTTTCCTGCAAAAGTCACAATCTGACAATAAATTCTATTAATTTTCTCATTTCTTTCTCATTCTTTTTTTCTTTCTCTCCTTCTGTTAGCTTTAATTAAATTATTTATTTAGCATTAGCTCATTTATTGCGTTCATAGTTTCTTCTTCCTGATTATTCGCCTCGTTTCCTTCTCAATTTCTTAATAAGCTTCTTCTTTATTCATTACTTAATTTGTGTTTCTTATTCATTTCTTCATTATTTCATTTTTCCGCTATTTCTTTCTTTCTTAATTATTGATCGTTTTGATTGTTTCTTCTTCAATGTCATTCTTCATTCTTTTCTCACATTCTTTCTTTTTTTTCTCCTTTCTTTCCTTCCTCTTCTTTATTTTCCTAGTATATTCATATGCTGCTAGAGTTCTCAAATATTTATTTCTATTTGTATCTGAACTCTTCCAATTATGACACATTTTAATACATAGCAGTATACAAAGTGACTTCTGTGGCATGTGGTCAGCAAAATATCCAACTTCCCCCTAAGACAAAGAGATCGTTGAAGAAACATCCATGACTTAGAATTCGAAGCCACAGTCGTGACCTCCATACAGTATCTTCATCTTTTCTAGCCCTTATTTAATTAACTCTAGAAGAAAGAGGAATAAAAGGGGTGTTCGCAGAAACTTCTTTAGGGGAAAGACCTCTGGGAAGACCTAGGCTTAGATATTTGGACAACCTGAAGGACGACCTAATAATCGTATAAATGTGTGCTAAATGGAAAATTGTCAGAACAAAGTGCAGTGGCATAATATTGTGTATGTGTGTGCGTGTCTAATGCCTACTCACTTCACTTATGTGAATAGGTTTCCATATACTGCGGATAGATGGCAGACTGTGACCCATTTTCAAGTTGCACCACTTCGTCGGGCCACGTTATGCGTAATGTGTATCTGTGAAGAGTTATGTCGTGTACTAGGGTAAGTATATGTGCAAGTGTTCGTGTAAGTGTAGGATGGGGAGGAAAATAAAAATTATGGTTTATTTAACGACGCTCGCAACTTCAGATGTTATATCAGCGTCGCCGGTGTGCCGGAATTTTGTCACGCAGGAGTTCTTTTTCATGCCAGTAAATCTACTGAATGAGCCTGTCGCATTTAAACACACTTAAATGCCATGGACTTCGGCCGGGATCGAACCCGCAACTTCAAGCATAGAAGGCCAGCGCTACAGAGCAGTGCAGCGCTATACCAACTACGCTACCGAGAACGACGGATGGGGGAGGATGATGACGAAGGTGAGGAAGGGAGAAGGGCGAAACCCGGTGCCGACACATAGGCCACTCCAGTGGAATAGCACCAACGGGGCCGCCAGGCTTAACGGGCACCATCCGACGGACGAATCGCTATCAACAGTGACATGTGCCTTCTCTTCATATGCACTGTGTTGCGGAGAGTTTTGGGATTTAACCCAGGAATATTGGTGCACAATTTAGTAATCAGAAGTTGTGTATCGCCACCTCTCCTCTCCTAGCCCCGAGGTAGAAATTTTACATGAAAATTTCTCACCCCGTCGAGAATCGAACCCGGACCGGCAAGTCTGGAGGCAGACGCGCTACCACAGAGCTAACTCGGCGGACTGTCATTATATTGTAAAGTCAGTAGCCAAGAGTTTTCATAACTTTAATAATAATAATAATAATAATAATAATAATAACAATAATAATAATAATCTTCTTCTTCAGCTACAGGGATTAGGCCTATTGGCCTGTTCCGTCTTCAAGTCTTAAATCATCTGTCCATCTTATTTTCGGTCTTCCGACATTTCTATATCCTGTTGGTGCATAATCCATAATTTGTTTTGGTAATCTATCATTAGTCATTCTTGTAATGTGTTTGTACCAATTTTGTTTCTGATTTTGAATCTTTTCTTCTAAATTAAAAATATTTAATAATTGTCGGATATTTTCGTTTCTTTGATGATCCAATAAAGTATAACCTGCAACACCTCGTAGGAACTTCATTTCACTTACTTGGATTTTTCTTTTTGATGCGCGGTTTAATGACCAGTTTTCTGAGCCGTAAGTTAATAATGGAACTGCTAGGGTTTTGTAAAATTTTAATTGTGTTGAACACTGTGTTTTATTCCTTAAAGTTCTTCTTATTGTTCCACACATTTGTTGTAATTTGCTCAGCTTACTGTTAATATCCTGTTCACCCAAATAAGATATATTGCAGTCTAAGTAGTTAAAAGAAGATATCTGTTGTATAGTTCCTTGATTAATAACTATTTTACATCGCCTATGGTTAAGCCCTCTGAAAGCCATTGTTTTAGTTTTGTTATTAGAAATTTTTAGGTTATATCCTTCTGTTATTACCTGGAACTGGTAAGTTGCCATTTGTAGATCATCCTCAGATTCTGCGATCAATATTTGATCATCGGCAAAAAGCATTGTATTTAATACAGTTGTTCCTAAATTTATACCAAATGCTATTTTATTCTGCCATTCTTCTATGGCTTTATTGAGGTATATATTAAATAATGTTGGAGATAGCGGACAACCTTGCTTCACACCTTGGTTTACCATTACTGAATTGCTTATCTGATAATAGCCAAATATTAAAAATTGCTACTTGGAATGTACGCGGTCTAGCCCATAAGATTGAGGAATTAAATAATGAAATCCAAACCTTAGATATAGATATTGCAGCCATAACTGAAACTAAAAAGAAACTTAAAGGAAGCTTGGAATTTAAAGATTATATTCTATATCACTCAGGGGTAAATATGAAACAAAGAGCATCATCAGGCGTGGGAATAATAATAATAATAATAATAATAATAATAATAATAATAATAATAATAATGTTATTCTTGAAATAATCCTGGCTTTAATATAGTGTCATATAGTTTATGCCACGTGTCTCAATTTCATAACGTCAATACCTTGCCATCGTGCCAGAGAGTGATTACAAATAATCAGACCTCACGTAATCACATGTGGCCTGCGTTGGATTGCAATCCGCGAACTGGAAAACGAAGTCATTACGCTTTAATGATTGTGCTCACCGCGATCAATACCGGTAGAACGTTGCCTTTAATTTAGAATTCGCTACATCTAAAGAAACTTATGAGTAATTATGTCGTTAACTGGCAAATTTCAGAGATGTAAATTTAAATACAAGCTTCTTTATTACAGTGATTCTCCTATGTAATTAACCCCCATAACTGAATCTTTGTGACTTAACACGAGCTCACAGTTACAGGTGATTTCAACTGATAAAAGACTTCCTTCTCTTCTTACCTCTAATAGTTGTTCGGAAAGCTTTTTCTGAAGTTAAAATAGCTATTCAATTTATTTAATTGTACTATTAAATTTTTTATCTTGAAGATAAAGCTATTATGTGTGACAGCAATACATGAAACTCGATACCTTTCCTGTTATTAGATATGCAAGAAGAAGCTTTACGAATTTTCCTGAGGCTCGTGGTATTGAATATTTGATTAAGCCAGTAATCCCACTTTCTCTAACTTCCAAGTCGGGGTTGAATGGAAAGCAATGGTGACGTTATTTCATTGTACGCTGTACGTGGTACTTGTGAGCTATAAAAAGTCAAGGATAGACCCAATGCAATAGCAGTAATATGTGACTTGAAAAGGAGAACGTAATATGTTTCGTAAGAACACCGTGTCTTATAGCTATAGGAGCAAAAGCGTACAAGTACTCATCGTCTTTATTTTTTCTCAAAAGTAAAATTTGGCAATATTACTTCAAATTTTGGATTTGATGGTAAAAGTCCGATTACTCAAGATTCGGCACACACTGTATGTTCCGTGATTACTAGAGGCCAGAATTTCAGGTGCTAAATGTTAATATTATTCCTCGCTATAATTTATAATGAATATAGAAGCCATGCTCTCACTTCTTTGAGATGTCATTCTGGTCATTCAGTATTTTTTCTTGGTACCGTTAAAGATCTTTAATCCTTTTAACTACCACTTATAAACTAGCGCTCCATTTACGAGCTCCATTGCCCAGTTCTTGTGACCCTTTTGTCTATTATTAAATATCGGACTGTTGTGAACTAGGCTTAAAACCCTCCTCACGGGCACTACATCTATTCATCTACACTTAGTGTCATTCTTAACTTTTAGCACCTAAAATTCCGGGCTCTAGTGATTACATACTTCGTAGAAGTCCCTTGGAGAAATCCAATGAAATTAATCTCGCGGAGAAGAGAACATTTTACCGTTCAACAGTTTCCGCTATTACATCATCGGGTACACGATTGTTTGTGAATTGTTTATAGCAGGAGGTTTGTGACGCATATGCTACGGAAATCAGGGAAAACATTTGTGTTTCTATCACAAAACTACACTTAAATTAGCTGACACTGGAACTGTCCGCTTAATGGTATTGTAGAAATATTAATCCAAGTGCTTACTTTTTTATCACATAAAACATTGTGCTGTATTTGTTCTCTAAAATAGTTGTAAGGTAACCCCGTAGGAAAATTTCCGAGAGATGTTTAAAAGGATCGCAAGCTTGCCCCACCATTTCTCAAATAACGAAAAATTTACTGCAAGGAAGCAGACGGATCATGAACCTTCATTCTATATCGATTTTCTCTCTTGGTAGCCTAACGAAAGGAAATATTTCGGCTCGTATTATAAGCAAAATGTATGGCAATAATGTGAGAAATTGGAGGAAGAAGCTTTTCCCACCCTGTTCTACGAGCAGGTTCAGTAAAAGGTTTACCTAAAAGATTGTAAACTGAAGTCTTCTTGTTTCCGTAGCGAGAACTAGACTAATCGTACTGTGAGTTGTTTTGATCATATTTTCTTCAGACAATCTTTGGACATGACCACATTTTCTACCATGCCTTTTATTGTCATTTCAGTTAATAATAAAATAATTTGTTTTTATTGTGTTATCTATTCATTATATTACTTAAGCATACTAAAGAAACAAATTTTGTTTTAATTTCTAATGCAGTAATAAACAGTACGGCAAGCGACAATTGAGATGATAATGGGAGCAAGAGGAATTGAAGGGTTCAGAGTTATAGTGACCAAGCGCCATTTTTTAAAAACGGAGAAAGCAAGGGTTAAAGTTCAATGAAATCATTTAGTTTTAATGTGTATGCTTTACATTATTTGGTATATGTTTCAATTGAATTATGGTAATAACTTCATTTTAACCCTTGTTTTCTACGGTTTTAGTAAATGGCGCTTGGCCCACTATGGTTCTGAACCCTTCAATTATTAAGAACTTTCATCTTAAATTTTAACGGCAATATTTTTATCAACAGTAATCTCATTAGAGGTTTTGATTTACCTAGAGAAAATAAAAACTCGAGTGGAATTTAATTGATTATTACACCATTAGAAGAAAGTATATAAAATTAGAGGAAATAAAGTATTCTGACACAATAAAATAAGTATTAATTGACTTACTGAAATTCTGTTTCACTAATGTTACCTTCATCAAAACGTTTGAACGGAGCCACCATTTTCAGTCGACTATCTATGCGGGAAACAAATGACGATCGCAAAGCATGTTATATAGTACCTTAAATAATTTGCAGTTTAAAATGTGGCAAATAAAGAAACAAATGCTAGGGAAGTGACAAAAATAAACAAATGCTAGGGAAATGATAAAATTGTAGTGATTAACAGCCATGATTGGTTGAAACACGTCCTTTCGTACCGTTTTATTGGTCAAAAGTAGTATGACGTAGTAAAAGTGTAACAGACAGGATTATTTCATAATCATCTGGGAACCGATCTATGGCCTATATACAGTATTGATGAAGAAAACGTATCTCACTTCCCACACAGTCGATTTCTAATAAATATTTTCCTCTTCCTCCATGTTCCAGGTATTACTCGACCAAGGCGAGTGGAGCCGCGGGCGTAATGTGAACTATTACGATGCGGTATTACGAACGCAGGACAGTAGTGCCACGGCTCCGGGCTTCAGGACTCCAGTGGGCTTGGTGTAGTAATAATTATGCCGGTTGCTCAAACAGCAGATTCAATTATTGTCTTTTTTCGCGGTTTACCGAATATTATTTATTTTGATAAGATCTATGTTGCTCACCCTGTCAATAATAATCGAATCACATTTACTTATTTTATGTAAAATATTCAGAAATATTTTCCTATTTCATGATGAACATTTTTATGATCAATTTCTCTTCTTCGATACTATATTTTGTCAGGCTATTTTACTTCTTATATGTAAAATTAAATTTTCACCTCCTTGCAATAAGATTGGAACTACTACTACTTCATAAAATTTACTTATGATGAATTTGCCTCTCTACAAAAGTATACGTTCACAGTTCGCAAACAGAGATTCTAGTACCTCTGCATCTTGTTAAAATTAATTTTCTGAGAAAGAGAATTTTCCTGTTGAGCCTAAGTTACCAAAACAGGAAATAATTCGGAAAATGACCGAAGCTCTTAAAAGGATTGGAAGAAGCGACACAAAGTGAAAAGCCCGTTTCCTAATGTTCCTTCAACTAGTCGAAGGAAGTTATTTTCTTCGAACCATTGAACAACAATTGTCGTTTCAAGTGGTGTAATTCGTTTTCCGACTTAGAAAACGCAACACCAAAAGAAACTCGAGTGCACTGCGATGCAGCGTAGACTCGGCGCGGAGTGGAAATAAAATGTAGAAAACAGGGAGTTTGTTTCAGAAATTCAAACACGCTTCGCTTACGAACTTGAGTTTGGCAGTTATAAATTACTTAGGACTTAACATATTTATGTCTACGTATATTTCTCTCACTACTTAAAGACTCTTAAGATAACGTGATCGAAAGAAAATATCTTAAAATGTAATTTTAGCATAGTAAAAGTAATACTTAAATTGTGTTAATCAAGAGAAATCTTATGAAGTAGTTGTTCAGTAAGAAGATGATTTAAATTAAATTTTATTACTATCATAATCATCATCTGTATTCAAATATTCAGCTCTTCCGCCCGTTACAAACTCCTTCTTGTGAAAGTTTTAAACAAACACAAAATAGTCACAAGTTTTTTAACTTTGTGGTTATCTGGTGAAGGAAACACAAGAACGCTTTAGGAAAACAAAGGAGAAAGTGAAGGAAAGGAGAAAAAGGAATCTCTACTTAAGAGTAACATATTTTTACTTTTCTGTCTGGAACCGAACCCAAGTCTGCTAAATTTACAGCCATTTGAGTCGCAACTGAAAATCATTAATTTTTTGTAATATATACCAGTTACATAAAAATAAACACACACATATATATATTTATTATTTATTTATGTATTTGCTACCTGCTTCATTAGGAATATACGGACAGGTAAAACACATGATAAAGATTCCGTTAATTGAATGAGGTAAGCAATGTGACGATATTGGAGTTAGAATAACCAATATAATCAATATTACTAAAATTATATGACAGTCAAATATTAAAAGCTTCGTTTCATGAATAGCGAAGGGAAGAAAAATGTAGCATTCTCGTCATGAATAAAGAGTCTTATGTATTACTTCAATATTATTTATTTATCCTTAAATTTTTGGAAAAAAAAATATAATTTGCACAAAAATTACATTATTTCACTGACTCACTCTTCTTTTATTTATTTACTATTCACTGAATGATTGATTGATTCATTCATTCATGTACTGATTTAGTAATCCATTCAATCACTCATCAATCCATACATTAATTAGTAATTAGTATAATAATAATGATTTATTCTAGCTGGCAGACTTAAGGCCGTAAGGCATTCTCTTCCATTCAACCAGCAAAAAGTATATATACTCGTACATCTGTATGAACTTACAAACTACAGAGAACACAACAATTTGATTTAGAGTTACTTAACTTATCAATTAAATCATAAAATACTATGGACTATTAATTAAACAATGAAATACAAACTGTGTAGCAGAATTAAACTAAAATACATAGAATGTTAATATGTTTCAAATAATGTTAGATAATAGGAAGAGATTATTATGAGACAATTTTGAAAATATAGCACTATCAGGATGCATGTCTAAAGAAAGAAGTTACCCATGTAGTCAATGACCGTTTAAGTCAGTATAACTAGAGGAATTGCTAAAAGGTTATCATTTAAGTTACTTTTAAAAATATTTATTGTCTTGCAGCTCCTAACATTTTGTGACAAGGAATTCCATTGTCTCGAGGTAGAAACTGTAAAAGATGATGAATAACGAGATGTTCTATTAAGAGGTATACTTAACAGATAAGTGATCTGGTATTTACGTCTTGGTTAAAGTATAGATAAGAGAAACGAGACGAAAGATACTTAGGAGTTGAGTTGTGCAGAATTCAAAAGAGTAAAGACAAAGAGTGTAAAGTTCTACGTTTTTTGAGTCGGAGCCACAAAGGACGATGATATGTGATCATATCGTCGGATGTTAGACACGTATCTGACGCACATATTCTGAACTCGCTATAACTTAACTGACAGTTCAGAACTTAGGTCACTTAAGCGACTGAAAGCGTGAATGAAGGAACAGATTTTTTTGTTGTTTATTTAACTTGAAAATTTCCATTTAGATTACTATCGAAAAAGAAACCAAGATTTTTACGACAGATGAAAAACATATCTAATGACTCAAACATCCATCCATCCATCCATCCATCCATCCATCCATCCATCCATCCATCCATCCATCCATCCATCCATCCATCCATCCATCCCACAGTCATTGTTTTCCTTTTCTTTCTTTCTTGCATTATTTTCTTTTCCAATTTTCTCTCTCTTTATCTTTTTCAGTTTTATTTTTTATTTCTTCATTAAATTCTGCAACTTTTCATGTTCTTATGTAAATGAAAATTTCACTCAAAGTAGTTAACTGAATAGACCTGTTCAATAAATTTATCATTAATTACAATATTTTTTGCAGTGGTCCCATTAAAATGAAATGTTTTGAATTAATTTTGTATATGCCTTCACTTATTAGTCCCTTGTTTGCTTTAACTGTGAGTAAAGCTCCAAAATCTTATTTGGTTCCTTGAAGTCTGCTTTAGGAATGCAAGCTGTTTCGTCTGAAGAAGGCGTCAGAAATGGCTATCCTACAAGCCAGTTGTCAGGAAATCGAGTTGCCAAACTCACCAGTTGTATCGTTATTTCCAATACGCGGGCTGTATTGCGATGGGCAGAATGAAGTGGGATTAGAGGACAAACGTTTAGAGCGGTGAGATAAAGCAGTGACGCCTACAAATATTGACCGGCACACACCCTCCTATCGACTTCCGGCCACTCAGTTCTGCGTTGGCAGCTTCGACATTTGTGTCCGAGCCTCGCTCCAAGGTTCAGGGGCCATGACCTCGATCTGCATAAATTTCGTTCGCTTCGTCCTTCGTTAACGCCACATTAAAAATGATTGTCAAGGCAAGATCAGATGCCAACCGTGTATGCACGATGCATCAGGAATAACTCTGGTACTGCGTTAAGGCTTGCAATTTCGATTGAGGAATGGATTTCTATTAGAGATATGTCCTATGCAAAAAAAAAAAAATTTATCAAGACAAGGAGTTTTAAAATTTTAAAATAACTCTCGTTACGAACCTTAAAATTTTCTGCTAAATCCTTTACCGTTTTGAAACAAGAAGAAAAACTTAGAAACAAGGTAAATGAGGCAATTAAATAATTTTAAAATATGAAATATGAGTCGAACTAATGTAAAATTCAGTTAAGAGGTTAGGTACAATTTACAGCAGTAAATGTTTTGGAAATATTCAACATTTTGTCCCCCATTACTGTATCTTGTACAATAATGAAAATTGGTATGTGTGAAACACTATCCTTCTGCTATATTAAACAAATATTTTTACGATTAAAAAAATTATTTTTATATTTTTTTACAAATTGAAAATGGTGGCAGTTTACTATGCAGTGATGAAGCGTTTCCCTCATAATTCATTAAATTTGTCATGTTCTCTCTCTTTAATTTTATTACTGAAACTCATGTTTAAAATATTATGCTCTTTCATCTACATTCCTTAATAAATAATATTTTTATTTTATTTTATGTTAGAAGAAAGTACTGATGGACCATTTTTTAAATTAATTAATTTTTTATCAGACAATTTATCAAATGTAGAGAAGTGATCTTGCATCATATTGTAGATATAACATGCATAAATACACGCAAAAAATTTCATCACAGAATATTGTATAGTTTGTGAGTTATGTGGGAAATACTTCATCACTGCACAGTGAAATGAATTTAAAAAAATGTAAATATTTTTTTTAAATCGTAAAAATATTTTTTCATATAGCAAAAGACAGTGTTTTACACATACCAATTTTCATTATTGTACAACATAAAGCAATGGAGGAAAAAATGTTGAATATTTCCAAAATTTTACTGCTGTAAGCTGTACCTAACTCCTTAATATGAAAACAGTTATATACCGTTAAATTTAAGAATATGATATTCGTGTGAAATAATATGTCTGTAGCATTAAATAATATCAGTAAGTCCTAGCTCTAGCACTGAGATACGAGATACTAAACTTCTTCATCTGAGTGGCTGATGTCCAGTGTCACAGTTACGGTACGGTACATCTAAGACTCTTGACATCAGCAAAATTGGAGACCAGTTGTTTATCATAGCACAAAGTTCCTTTGCTTTGCGAATATGTGTATCTGCGGGAAAACGTAATGACTATAAATTTCAGAGACCTCTGTTGGAAAAAGTATGAAAAAAATTAAAGTAAATGCATATTATTATAATCATATTACCGATTAGTGTCGAGCAATGTTCAACCAAAACATCACAAACTTCGTCTTATTCCATACGAAAAGTTAATCGCAAGATATGTGCTAAAATTCGTAAGCGGCTAAAACATGAAAGGGTGGGATGGGAGGACAGACAATATTTTCATAACAAGGTGAACAAACAGAGAGAACATCGGCGAATATCGAACTTCGTCATACTCAACAAAATGAACCGAACATGATTTCTGTCATGCACGACGATAATGAAATAGTTTATTTTATTTATTAACAGATTGGATATTATATGTCATAATAATGTGTAGCATGAAACTGAATATTTTATTACCGTATTATTTTATGGACAGATTGGATATTATAAGTTATAATAGTGTGTAGTATGAAAATGAAATCGTTTATTTTTATGTACTCATACAATTTATTTTATATTATGTGTTCATGTTATAATACATCTATCATCCGTACAGTTACAGATCTATTGTTACCGAGCAAATGTCATTTATTTGAATATTACATAAAGAATATAAATTATACATTCTGTCCGTAGTTGATATATAAATAGAGATTATGATTTAGGACTACTTATACAGGAACATCATTTTATTTTTACTTCAATTTTTATTGTACCTGAGTTTTTGAATGTACTTCACTCCCACCCCTTCTACTAATGAAGTTCCAACTCCACACAGAACCAAGACCGCAGATAGTAAGCAGTACTGAATGAGTACAGTACGTTCCAGAAATATGTTCGCGTTTTCCAGTGACGAAAGAACTTTCAATATTTAATCATATTTTCGCACAGGTACTGTCGTCCGATTGCCTACGTCGCATCCCGATTTCTCCCACCTGCTTCTGCTAGCCCCTCTGTAATAGCTGGGCTGTATTAGCTCTTTTTTGAAAACATTAATTTCTGTTTGGAATTGGACCTTTACGTAATATTATACAGCTGTTTAATTTAACTTAAATAAAAGGGCCTAGTTAAGTAATTAACTGTCACGTGATTTCCCCCCTTTCTACAATCCTGCGGCATAACCACTTGGACGGACAGTAGATAGCATGTCTGAGTAATTTTATATTTTCGGGTCCGGCAGAAGTGAAGATTAAATTTACAGTACGTAGAGTAGGTACAAAATTATTTCAACATGAGTTACTAGTACGAAGGACGAAACTGGCAATTGGAATTACGTACAATAGTCTATAGTGCGATAATGTGCACAAAAGAACTGAAGCCTGTATCGAAATGAACGGCCACCATTTTCAAACTTGTGTTTAAATATTCATATTATGATTATTTTTCAATTTTACTTCTTTCTCTAATCTGTACGCTAATGTGCTGTAGACAGTATAATATACACTGCATAATGAGTACGTTCGCATGGATAACTCAGTTCGTGAGTAAAAATACCTATTCTTAACACAGTACTGTACTTTGATTAAACAAAAACCTAATGAAAATTATGAAACTCAAAATTGCGATATTTCCTAGTTTACGTAAATGGATGAACTACTTTTCTTCCTTCCTATACCTAGTAGGGTGATTTGTTTGTGTTTTACGCCAGTATCATCGAACTACAGTCGTGGAAGGGGATAGCAAACTGTGTTTCCGGTTCTCTAAAGGTCTAGACAGGTTAATATTAAAAATGTTAGTAAAAATAAAATGATGTCCCTGTATATATATATATATATATATATATATATATATATATATATATGCATGTTCAATCATATTAACAAAAGTTATCTGTAGTTACAACTAAATAAAATTTCACAAGATTTGTTCTATAATCTTTACGCATATAAGGCATGAAGAGTTGGGATGGCAGGGGTGGGGAGAGCAATGCACTTCAAGGAGCAAGTTTGGACGAACATAACAGACCAAATTCTCAATAGCGAAGTTCGGTTTTGTCGTACTCGACAAACTTGAACCGAACATAGCGCCTGTAATGCATGACGTTAGCATGAATAAAAAACCAACAGAATTACAAGGATTAAACAGTTTATAATAGTAAATAACAGAGAGTTGTACAAAGTTAGATGACAGACATAAGAGGATTTGGTTAATTTTCTGTTTATAGGTTTTGTGATTTCCCTGAATTTAAGTAGAATTATTACGATAGTAGCGCTTAAACTTTATATAGAGCTCTTTCCGCAGCATTGGCTTAGTTTTCAAAACGTTAGGCGTTTGTTGCTCCCAAAGGTTAAGATCAAGATAGAATCGGCGATATGATCATTGACTACTATTCATTCTACAGATACGACGTGACGTACGAGATGGAAGAAACTACTATTTATTGAACTTCCTTTTCTGTTCAGTGAACTGTGCTGCACCACCTGTATACATTTGACAGCTAACGTATAATATATTACTCTTTTCATCAGAGGTCGACAACCTTCTATAATCGCTGTACCAAATGAAGCAATGAAGTAACCAGAAGTGCCAGCTCAATTTTGCACGTAGTAGAATTTTCTTAAGGTTCAAGAAAATAATTAGTAGATATAGGCCTATACGGACAGAATATAATCGACACCCTATTTACTTTGAAAACCAAGCACTCGTAAGCTACAATGCACTCACTACGTACACATGTTTCCACAATATTTTGCTATTTGTTTAAATCCTTAGTGCGACAGCTCAGAGACGGTCAAGACCATCCAGTCAAGTGCTGGCCTCACGTCCACATGCCTCAGCAGAGATGAACGACTATGCAACTAATACGTCAGTAACGTGTGGACAGCGCAATGATCTATTCAGTCGTTATAGGTGGTGTACAGACCTGGACTGTGCTATTTAACCTTTAAATCGACACAGTATCCTATAGAATACAAGAGGTTAATAGGCTATATGCTACTCGTATAATCTTGAACTGGTAAAGGAAATTACGGGAAAACGGCTAAACGGATTTTAATAAATGACCCCTCATTTTGAAGCTTGGAACCCAAAGTTTTTCAGAAAAATAGTAGTTTTCAGTGAAATGTCAATTTTTCAACATAATTTCCCTATTTTCTAAAATCCATCTGTCGTCACTACTAATTGCATTTCAGAATAAAACTAAACACACACTACAGTAAAAAATATTACACGAAGGCCATGATCTGCAAGAATGGTGACATATTAGAGCTCAAATTAAATTGGTTATTAAAAACTTCAGGACTTATTAAAAATAATTTACAGGTCTGATTCTGTGGTGTGTAATTTTCTGAGTACAGCTGTGTATTGGATATTAAAATGTACAAAACGTGAAGTGGTTTGATGACATTATTACCATTAGAAATTAAATATTATTATAGTTAATGTCATGATGCGACTATTTTTAATTAATTATACATATTAATGCTATATTGATGATATGAAAGTGAAACATTTTGGGGTTATATAAGTATATGTAGAGAATAGGCCCTAACTTAAATTAGATCTTGATTTCTATAATTTACTGAGTAGCGGCTATATAGTATATATAGTATATGTTACTGAAAACTATAAAACTTACGTAAGATAATAATATTGTTATTAAAAATCTAATATTTTTATAGTAATTAATCAAGTGGGGTTGGGTCTTTTTTATACATTTAATGGCGGTATGTTGTAGATATTTATATGCGTGATTCTCTTAGTATTGGCTCGAGAGAGCGCAAAAATTCCAGTTCCTAAGGAAAGACCAAAAAGTATTACTTACTGATAAAATAAGAGGCCTACAAGATTTTGTAGTCTCCCGATCATTTCAGCAAGATCTCTTAGCAGGATAAAATGATTTTACCCTCTACATTTCAAGGTAGTTTACTATACATGCAGCAGCTACACCAAGATGCTATGTCTATTGTTCGAAAGCATAGCAAAACTGACATTTTTTTTTTAACTTTCACCTACAATCCGCAATGACCTGAAATAGCTATTTTTTATACTGCTTTACTCCCACATGAAAAATCGATTGATCGTCCTGACATTGTTACTTGCGTTTTCGCGTTCAAACTAAAAAACTGGTGTATAGGTTCAAGAAAAAGTATTTGGCATAAAAAAACCATTCAGAGGGAGTATGTTTCATTATTATGGAAGCAAATAACTTTCAGAATGTCTGGTATTCTTCATTGAAAATAAATCTGAATAATGTTTATTTGAACGTCTAATGAGCTTAGTTTGCAGAATTTGCTGCACAAGCCACTAGTTTTAATAGAAAAATAGAAAAAAATTGGTAGGAAAATTAAAGTTTCACAATACTATAATACTGTACAAAATATAAAATATGGACATTGCGGTAGTTGTTTTCTTTACAGTCAGACAGGATTTAATAAATTAGTGTGAGAAATTAAGTTTTTCCAATTTAAGGGTTAAAGTGGCTTCGATGTATGTCCCGACTGAATGGGTACCGTTCCCATACACTGGTCGAAATTTCATGAGATAAATTTTCCTATGAGGACTCGAATCAGCTCTCATTCCGTATCGATATAGCACGGCATTACACCATCAACACAATGGGTATTTGTTACATACGCCTAAACTATTAAGTAATAACTGTATAAGCAAGTGTAATATAATTTCAAAAAAATAATTAAGGATATTGTAAATAGTGAATTATGTTTTATTTAACAACCTCGCAACTGCCGAGGTTTTATCAGCGTTGCTAGTGTGCCGGAATTTTGTTCTGCAGGAGCTTTTTTTCATGCCAGTAAATCTACTGATATGAGCTCGTCGCATTTAAGCACACTTAAAGACCTGGACCAGGATCGAACCCGCAACCTCGGGGACAGAAGGTCGGCACTCTATCAACTGCACCACACAGGCCGACAATATTTAAAGAAACTGAACAACAGTAGCAGTAATAACAATCATAAAGAGGAAGGATTCATCTGACGAACTGATAACATCTCCTTTAAATTGTTACCATTTTCGTGAGCGACATTACCAAACTAGGCTGTGAAATGAAATGCTAATGACATCTGACTCGCATAGATCTTCTTCTTCTTCTTCTTCTTTCTTCTACCTCCTTCTCTTCTAATCCTCCGCGATAGGCTCTATAATTTGAAACTTTCACAAACCATTAAAACTCTCCCGGCACACGTGCCGTAGTTGCTGGTCCTTGATTTACATCCCATATTAATAATTTACATTTGTGTTTAGGGTGATATTTAAAAAAGAAGAATATTTTCTGCTGCGCTGTATGTCCATGTAATGCACATAAAGAAATAAAAATATGTAATTTGATATATTATGCTCCGATAGCAGTATAAGTTATAAAAAAGTTATGTTTTATTTAACGACGCTCGCAACTGCAAAGGTTATATCAGCGTCGCCGGATATGCCTGAATTTTGTCCCGCAGGAGTTCTTTTACATGCTAGTAAATTTACTGACATGAGCCTGTCACATTTAATCACACTTAAATGCCATCAACCTGACCTGGGATCGAACCCGCAACCTTGGGCATAGAAGGCCAGCGCTATACCAACTCGCCAACCAGGTCAATTGCAGCATGAATACTCAGCGAATAGATTAACTGTGAAAGTAATTTGGCATACATGAAGAGTTAATATACGAATACAGTGCCCAAAAATAAGTTTTATGCTCAATATATTCACTTACGTTATCGAATGAATATTTCAGACGAGCGCAGTCGTACTATTTCGCTGCGAGGACGCTTTGCCATGACATACGGATAAAAGTATTTGAACATTGTATTTATGATGTATATGACGGCACACTGTAAAGGACTTGTAAGTCCTCTCTTTCCCACAAATAATTGGTTTTCCTATTCACCTGCGCTCTGCGTGTTTTCCCTCCCTCTACAACATGTCTATATTTTGTCAACCTGCACGTTGGCTTGTCTCCCAAACAAATGTCCCAACACTACTAGGCTCTCTTGGCTGTGTACATAGGCTAGATGTGCTACTCCACCAGGTCATTCCCACAACCCATTGCACACACGGCCAGACTTCCATATTGGATATGAGCACACCATAGCATACAGATCGCAGGCAATCTACAACAAAACGAACAAACAATGCACGTCCACTGAACCCAATTTTTATTGATCTTTCCACACCAGGAGGTCCCCTATTGCGGGAAGAATGATATATTCCGAACTGTATGTGAGACAAAACAGTCTATAGCTCTATGCAGTCTGTTTAATTATTACTGATGCCTTGAGAATCGGGGTGAACAAGTCATCGAATCTTGTATGTGTCATTAGCCTACAGATCAAATCTAAGAGATGATGATTAAATGATGGTGATTATTATTATTATTACTATTATTATTATTATTATTATTATTATTATTATTATTATTATTATTATTATTATTATATACGAACTGCGACCGAACACGAGCGCTGCTCATTCGGTCCTCAAATTTTGTTAATATTACTGTATCCTCTCTTTTTTATGGTCATTGTATTATTTTATTTCTATTTCTATTGTTGTAATTATATCCTGCATTCTATATATTTAAATTTATATAATAAAAAATATTATTAGAGCTATTGTTATTATCGTCCCATGTCATGGTGTCGTGGTCTAAGACAGTGATTCTCAACCGCAGGGTTGAGGACTGGTACCGTGACCTGGCAACAATAATTATACCTGGCTGCGAGGTATTCTCCTGCAATTTGTCTCTTTATTCTTCTTAGCATTTTTCACGAATAAATATTTTATAGTGGAAATATTTTTTAGGAGAATAATTTTCGTGATTGTGTCGAAAAGCGCAGATCCAGATAGTCTCTAGTAGAGATGAGCAATGATCGAGAAAGCGAGACTAACAGCGCCCGCAAAGCCGAAAACCCACACGACAATGTTGTATTACATCGCGTCCTTGACGTAAAGACTGGTTGTGAGGGTTCCGCGACTCGATATTGATGACTCCCAAAGTCCCGAATTCAAGCAGCCTTGAATCGCCACAGTTGTTTATACCTGACTGAAATTTTATCTACTTTGGCAACTGATATATATGTATAAACAATCAAGTAACCTATTTGAAAAATCTCTACCATTTAGTGTATAATAATCCGTTCCCCTGTCGTTATTCAATTACTAGGCCTTTATTAAAAGGATAGGAATTTTCTTTTCATATGTTTAAGATCAATTAGTGTGCCATTTCAAGTAAAAAGGTATTAGTGTTATGTTTTATGTTTCTTAGAAATGCAAATTTATTTGAGAATTGTTTTTTTTTTCTGTTTATATAACTATAGGTAATATAATATAATAGAACCACAACATTTTGATACTGCTGCGTTTTGCGTTTTTGTCTCATTTAAACATTTGTAATATTATTTATTTCAATTTCAAAGTTACGAAATCTCTCCACGCCGACCAAATGCTATTTCGAGAATGATGAGTGAGACTCGAAGCGCACGAGAATGACGAGACGAGATTCGAAAGAGAAATGCAACGAACACAGCGAGCGAGAGCGGCAGTTAGTTTCGTTCATCTCTAGTCCCTAGACTTCAAATTCTAAAATCTAATTAAATAAAATCCGTGTAGCAAATACCAGTGACTAAGCCACTTATTTTTTAACGATCGGGAATTTTTCAGATTTAGAAACCTTTCAACATTCGAGAAAGGAAATATCGCTGTTTATGAGCGATCATTAAAATTTCCTGCAAGCCGATTACAACAATGGGCGGCGAATTCTCTGTTCTCAAAACTGTTACAGATGTCAATGACCAATTAGCTGGTAAGTATAAACAATAATTTTTCACTTAAATTGAAAATTAAGGCAGTCTGTCGATCCAGAATAGTTATAGTGAATACTGTCTCTTTGCAAATTCGTATTGCATTGTGTAAGTGCTTGTTTCAGAATCCGAGTATCGTGATTTTTTAAAAGTAATAGGCATATAGATTTAAATATTTATATGAATAAATAATAAATAATTGTGAAGACTTGTGTTAATTAAATGTATAAAGTTTTAAAAAAATTGGAAAGATATTTACGAGTAAATTTGTTGAGACTGGGCCCTCATCTTATAAAAAAATAACTTACCGGGCCACGGTCTCTGGAAGATTGAGAATCGTCGATCTAAGACATCATGCCAAGGACTCGCGTGTGCCATGTATTGTGGGCCCCTATCACCACGGCATGGAGCGTCCTCAGGTTGCGGATCGAGGAGACGGCCTCCAGATATGGAGGGTAGCTGTGAATATATTGAATAGGCAGTCGCAGACAGCCGATGAAGGGTGGTCCTCCAGCTTGGGGATTGAGCGAAGGGCTAACAACCCATCACCGTAAAAAAAAGCTTGTTACGGATCCTTCAAATAAGCCTCGGAATGGGACTGATTTTCTGGCACGTTGTATTCTTCACCTGACATAATTAAGAACATTAAATCCAGATGTTTGAGATGGGCAGGGCATGTAGCAATTATGGGCGAATCTAGAAATGCATATAGAGTGTTAGTTGGGAGGCCGGAGGAAAAAAGACCTTTAGGGAGGCCGAGACGTAGATGGGAAGATAATATTAAAATGGATTTGAGGGAGGTGGGATATGATGATAGAGAATGGATTAATCTTGCTCAGGATAGGGACCAATGGCGGGCTTATGTGAGGGCGGCAATGAACCTCCGGGTTCCTTAAAAGCCAGTAAGTAAGTAAGTAAGTATGAATAACAGACAAGGGACTTTGCTTAATTTTGGTATTAAGAAATTTTGAACTGAAGGTGTTTGTGTTGCAATTACTAGTGATGCATCCACCTCAAGTCCACAGAACAATCTCCAGAATAGGCAAAAGGAGGGGAAAACTACCAATACACAAAAGAAAAAATCTGCATTCACTCATAAGTATATGGACAACTACTTAAAATTTAGTTTCGTACAATGACCTGGCACTGACCAATTGCCACGACATCAATGAATCATTTGTGTTAATTTTCTGGGAATTGAAGCTATGAAGACATCGGAACTTTTTCGAGATTTCAACACAAAACATTTCGATTTAGTAACAAACCTAGTGAATTCTTCATGCGTAGGCCTAAAATATATGTACTTAAAATAGAAAAGAAAATTATTTCCTAAGTTTCAACCACTGGTACTCTTTAAATTTTAAGATTACGTACGCTATAATTAATTGTGAAGACTTGTGTTAATTAAATGTATAAAGTTTTAAAAGAATTATAAAGATATTTAAGAGTAAATTTGTTGAGACCAGGCCCTCGTCTTATAAAAAATAATTTACCGGCCCGCGGTCTCTGAAAGGTTGAGAAACACTGGTTTAAGGCATCATGCCAAGGACTGGCGTTAAGAAATGCGGTTTCCTTAAGAGCAAGGAGCCCAAACGGGATTCGAACTCATGTTCGATCGCAGTCTCAGGTTACGAGTACAACTCGCTACCTTCCGAGCTACGCTGATGACCTCGGGCTGATGGAAATTACCAACCATCCGGATGACTCTACTAGTTAGTAGGACAAGATATGATTTATACAAATCGTGCAATAAAATTGATGTACCCCATAGGTAACTGCAGTTGTAACCCACTTACATTCTTTCAAACAGGATAGTACATTCTTCTGACGTCATAAAAAGTTCTATTTACTGTGAGTCTGTTTTATACCGTGTGCTGAATCAAGAAGGCCATAAACTAGCTCCTATGGACCGACATTTGGGAATTGCGAAGCATCCAATACACCTACGTCATCAGGTACTGAAAATTGAAAACTGAACACAATGTACCGCATCCTGATGAAATGTCGCCTTCTTTTCCATGTTTATAGGAGCCTGACTGGTTATTGGTTTGTCAAGCCACGGTTTAATTCGTTGTTTCGGTAGTGTACATCAAATTACACTGCATTATACAAACCAATCATATTTTATCAACGATGGCATAATAATAAGAATAACAGTAATAATAATTATAAAAATCTATTTTATTTATTTCAGGATGCGCGGTAACATCGCTGTTGAGACGTTGCACTGCAAGCCGAAAATTCACGGGTTCGATTCCCGATTGAGTCGAGATTTTTCTCCATTGACATAATCCTTCCGGAGCACATGGTCCTAGGGTCAATCAGCTTCTAACATAATTGAATACCAGGAGCGTTTCTTTGTGGTAAGTGCGACAAGCACGTTACTGCTACTAATGCCGATTTTCTCGTGAGATGCGAGTCCTAACAGGATAAACTGTAAGTAATGTCATTAATTTCAGTGGGTTATTCATTGAGATATTTCGAACAAAAAAGTATAATACAATTTTGCTCGTTTTTATTTCTTTCAGAGATAAAAATTGTTTTATATGAAACATTCTACGGCGTGTTTTGGAAAAGAAATTGATTTAATTCCCAAAATGCTCAGCGAATTTAAGAGAGCAGATATATTATGAGAATTTTAATTTTGTCCTTTAATTATGCAGAAATTTGATCGCAACAAATGTAACATTTTAAAATTCCCTTTCAGAACGGAAAGTTACATTTGTTCGGGTCAGATTACTGCTTATTTAAAGGCCAAAACTAAAATTATTTCAGTAACTTATAATACACCGCTCTCTCTCTTTTTCTGTTAAGTTTATTTATACACGCTTTAACATCTGTGGTCATATCGCGTGTTTAGAATCTGTGGATAAACCAATAGGTCGTTTTCACTATTGTTGAGTTCCTATGTCTATTGTATGTCGTAGATGGCTTATGTTCATGTGACTGATTATAAATTTTGAATAACGTTTATGATATTGGTGACTGAAGTGGTGACGAATCATAGCATGTAACTTTTCAATCCTGCATTTTTCTTTGCGAATGAGGGAAACAAAAAAAACCCAATCACATTGGTCGACAGCGGGATTTGAACCCGGGACCTCCCGAATACGAATGTCAAACGTTACCGTTGAGCCAACTCCCTCGGTCACTGCCGTCTTAAATTTACTCAACCTATTGGGAATTACGAGTAAATCAATGGCTTTCCCAAGATATTCTATGAAATGTTTCATATCTATATTAGTTATAAATCTGTAGCCGAAATTTTTCTGGTAATTTTCGATTTTCCAAAAATAATTGGTCCTAACATATATAATTAACCACCCTGAAACCGAAAATCTCTTTTTTTTAATTTTATTTTGTATGTCTGTCTGTCTGTCTGTATGTTTGTTACCTTTTCACGCGATAATGGCTGAACAGATTTCGATGAAAATTGGAATATAAATTAAGTTCGTTGTAACTTAGATTTTAGACTATAAGGCATTCAAAATACATTATTTAAAAGGGGGGTTATAAGGAGGCCTGAATTAAATAAATCGAAATATCTCGCTTATTATTGGTTTTTGTGAAAACTATTACATAACAAAAGTTTCTTTCAAACCAATTTTCGATAAGTTTGATTCCTTGAAAAATTTTGATAGGACTGATATTTAATGAGATAAATGAGTTTTAAAATTAAAATAACTGCCATCTAAGGCCGTGTAATGAATTAAAAAACAAATGACGTCGTCTATAAGGGGCCTTGGACAGCAACAATCGAGAGCTATGAAAGATAGCCTACAGAGAATGTTTCTGTGTTTGTATGAAGTAATATCGGAAGCTAAATTAACCGATTCGTATAATTAATTATTATTTCACCATTGGAAAGTGTAGTTTCTCTAGATGGACATAATGCTATAATGTTATTACAGTAACTTCTGATATAATATAATATAATATAATATAATATAATATAATATAATATAATATAATATAATATAATATAATATAATATAATATAATATAATATAATTTATTTGAAGGATTCAGAACCATAGTGGGCCAAGAGCCATTTACTGAATGCGTAGAAAACAAGGGTTAAATTAAGTTATTACCATAATTCAATGGAAACCTATAACAAGTAAAATAAAATATATACATTAAATCTAAATTATGTCAATCTTCATTAAACTATGGTTGCATGTAATAAAAATTAATTGTCATTGCACCAAATGAGTGTCTCTGGACCAAAATGATCGCATTGTAATTATTTGGATGCAATTTAAATTACGTAACATATTGAACGATTTATCCTTCTATGAAACACGAATGTTCCCTGGATCAAATGTCCTATTTTAATTATGTAATTACTTTATATTTATTTCTAACGGGTGCAGCGAAGCGCACGGGTACGGCTAGTATATACTAAAACAATATTTTTTCTCGAAAAGAAAGCAAAAATCGAGACAAATTGTATTCAACTTTTTTGTTTAAAGTATCTCAAAGAATAACCCTCTGAAATTAATGACATTACTTAAGGTTCACTCTGCAATGTATATTACTGTGTCCAATCATATTTCATTCTAGTGAATCTGTGAGTCGTTTTGACAATTCTGGTCCTATTTCTATCTAAGCTTGAACCGGATTTTCCTAGTCTGCAGATGTTACTCTACAAAGAACTTGAACCAGTACTCAAAACGGGTGCAATATAAAAAAAGACTCCATTGGAAAAGCGAAAAACAATGTTGGGACGACAGAGATTCACACAGGACCAAACGCTTCGTTTCATAAGCGAATTCTTAGCAGTTAATTCAGTAGTGTTTCTAAACTTTGTGTGACGCGGAAATATAATTCAATTTCACCGTTCGCAAAATTCAACAGTAGCTGAAGTGGTTTATTAAGCAACGACTCTGTTGGTTTATGTTGATAACCGCGACTCAAACTGTACACCATAGTTTGGAAATTAGGAAAATTAAGCGAAGTGCAGAGAAGTTTGAGTAGGTTGTATCATGCTCCAGATCTATTTGCCTCCAGGTATACACGAATGAATGGGGAACTACAAGTCAGCTGTCTTTTGTCATCTGCTGTGTTTCTGTTCCCAAGCTCTTCGTGCTGGTTAAAGGAAACAGCACTCTCAATCAGTTAATGTACGTATATTTCTATTAACCTTGTCATTTTTAGTTTCTCATTAAACGAAGTATAAAGACAAAGCACTGTGGCGGGGCAAGAAAGCGATTTCGACATCTTCTCAACTATAGCACTGATTTTTTCATATTTAGTAATTTCGAGTCAATTTATCAGAAATCAATAAGCGAATTTTAATAATTCATTAAAATTAAGTAACATTTTTAATTTGAAAACAACAACACACATATTATTTTTTTCAAATCAAAACTAAGGATTATCTTTTCGATTTTTTGTTATATAAACTGGAAATAATACAATTATATTCCATGTTAAATCTTTCGTACACTACTTTTAACACTTGAATATAAATAATTGATTAAATGGTGATCTTACTCGTGTCAATTATGTAAGCATGTGTGACTTACGGCTGTTCCGGTGTTACTTGACACCATCCTCAGAGCCTACTAGATCTCGGCGCTACCTCAACTTCGCTGCCTGTTTTGTGGGTGCGTTCGTGTGATGAAGAGTTGTGTCAAATAGTGTGTATGTTCTGAAATTGATCTGTGTGTTGAGAATTTGATTATGGTGTGTTTTAGTGTGTCTGTATATTTCATATTCTTCTAGTGTGTTGATTTTTTGGTTTTTGGATTGTATATGTAGGATTTCCATGTCTGTATTTATGTTATTGTTTGTGTGGTTAGCATTAGTTATGTGTTCGGCATATGTAGATGTATTGTGTCCTCTGGTTATTGCTTTAATGTGTTCTTTGTATCGAGTTTGGAATGATCTGCCTGTCTGTCCAATGTAGAAACTGTCGCAACTATTGCATGTGAGTTTGTATACGCCTGTGTGGTTGTATTTATTTGTGTTGTTCAGAAAACAGAAATAAAACATAGCATACAAAACAGAAAACACACTACAGAGACATCTCAACACACAAACAACAAAAACAAATAAATACAACCACACAGGCGTATACAAATTCACATGCTATAGTTGCGACAGTTTCTACATTGGACAGACAGGCAGATTATTCCAAAATCGATACAAAGAACACATTAAAGCAATAACCAGAGGACACAATACGTCTACATATGCCGAATATATAACTAATGCTAACCACACATACAATAACATAAATACAGACATGGAAATCCTACACATACACTAGAACAATATGAAATATACAGACACACTAAAACACACCCTAATCAAATTCTCAACACACAGATCAATTTCAGAACACACACACTATTTGACACAACTCTTCATCACACGAACGTACCCACATAACAGGCAGCGAAGTAGAGATAGCGCCGAGATCTAGTAGGCTCTTAGGATGGTGTCAAGTAACACCGAAAAAGCTATAAGCCACACATGCTTACATAATTAACACGAGTAAGATCACTATTTAATCAATTATTTACAATTGTATTATATTTCCTATGAAAGAAAATTATTTCTACATATAAATTAATTATTTGTAAATCAGTAGAAAAGGGGGACGTTAAACACAAGAAGAAATAAAGATAAAAGAAATTAATTATCTACAAAATTATTTCTACTTTTGTTTATAAATATTTTATGGTCCTACGTCGCTAGTACATCTTTTTCTTTTGGCATACAGCTATTATAGTTTAGCTAAAGCCTCCTTTAAAACAACAGCCGAATCACTTCTGTCCTCTGCGCTCTTCCTCCATCTCCTTATTCCCATTTTCCTAAAGTCTTCCTCAATGCAGTCTAACCATCTCAATCTGGGACGACCCCATATCTCTTTCCCTCCAGTGTTCCAGTGAAGATCATCTTCGCCATTCTTTCGTCCTCCATTCTAAATAAGTGATCCACCCCGCTAGTACACAAGAATCACAATAAAATACCAGAGGATTTCTAAGTAACAAAGTGTCACTCTTTCTCAGAGAATTAGTAACTACCAGTTCAAGTCCACTATTATGCGTTGGCTAATATCCACATAAACAATATTACTTTCACGACTATTCCTACAACAGACTGATTTCACAGTAATTCTGATTACTTTACAAAAAAGAATTTGCTTAGAAACTCATTATAAACAAACCAGTACTTTTTAATATCTATATATTTTCAAAATCATTTACGTAAATAAAAACATAATAAAGAACATTACTACAATATCGAAATAGCTCATTTATGTAAAAATTAACATGAAAACTATTAAAACCATAAAGATTTCAAATAATATAAGATGCATTACCGGTAATATATTTCATTAAATAAATTTATTTTCTGTAAAATTAAAATTTAATTTCACGCTAGGTGCATAGTATGATTATTATTATTATTATTATTATTATTATTATTATTATTATTATTATAATACAGGTTTAAAATGAATTACTGTACATCTTCCAGTGCCAAAATTTTGATTTAACTGAAATGTTCTTCCTTCATTCACGCCCATGTTCCCAGTCAGCATCCTGTAATCCTATCGCTTCCATTATGCCAAGAACACCTTCCAGCCAGGTCTTCCTATTCTTTTCTTTCCAGTTTGGACTCATTTTGAACTCCTTTTCGGTAGCCTATTCGCGTTATTTATCCTTTTTGTATGTATTGTAATTGTTGAGTTTTCAGAAACTGTATGGTGGACTGAAGTTCATGTTTTCATTTATATTTCTATGCAATTTAGAACAGCGTGGTAACTTCCTTAAAATTCACTTCTGCTGACTACAATTTTGACTTTAATTTTGAATTCATATTTCATTTTTCTGTACTATAAGCAAATTATTTCATTTATGCTCGACCATGCCGAAATCTACTAATTATACACCTGGTAGCAGTCCTTTAATGCATGTCATTAAAGTACACCTACTCATTAAAGTACAGGTCTTCAGCCAATGATAACTCACCTTACATGTGTTCAGCCAATGACAAGTCAGCTTTGTACCGTTATAAAACCGCAAGTATCGATTATTCTCGGATATGCAATCGAAAGAGAATTAGCGAAAAGTCACGGAGGCTGGAAATCCAATACTGTCGCAGAAGGTTATGTTCTGTTACTATAATAATTAGCTTAATTGTAAATAATATTCAAATAAATTCAATTTGTCATCTCGTTTTTCAATGTCGAATTCAATAATCAAGGTTATAATATTATCAAGTTTAACGGGATTACACAAGGTCAATGATATTATTGTTCCTCGGAAAAAAATCAATACTTTCGCGTCTGCGCACATCTCACAATTCACGACCTAGAACAAGGTCACTTCCGATCTTGTCAGATACAAATAAAATGTATACATTTGAATACCGGTAATTTCAAGTTAGAATTATGGTCGAGCATAAAAAGTCGTATGAAACTCGCCTATAATGGTAATTAAGAAGCTCGTATCAAAATTATGAAACTCACTTGCGCTCGTTTCATAAAAATCCATACTCGCTTCTTAATTACTATTATTATAGGCTCGTTGCATAATGTACTATTATACAATAAGGGCCCAAAAAAGTATATACACTTTCACAAATGTTTTATTATATGGGCTGTCGAAGTTTAATTGAATTATTGCGGGAATGTGTAATGCTGTATTCTATTAATGCTAGTTTCATAAATGCCAGAGCCAACAATGCAGCTGGCAGGACATTAAAAAAAATGTGGTTGCATGTCTGCCATTCAAGGAAAAGTTACAAGAGGAAGAGGAATTTGCGAACAAAATGATTTGGTCTAACAAAGCAGAAAGCGTACTGAGCTCCAGAAAATTCACACATTCATGTACACAAGGAGTCAATTTACTGGAACTCAGTGTCTGAGGTGGACTTTCATCCATGGATGTAATTGGATCATTCTTTTTTTGAAGGAACAATTACCGGTCTTGTGTACCTCGACATGCTCCGTATATCCATTTTCCTTGTCATTCGTGCACTCTATGGGAATGAACGATTTTATTTTCAACAAGATGACGCACCACCACTCTATCAAGAAGACCATACCAGGTCAATGGGTAGGATGAAGAGGTGCTGTTGAGTACCCTCCACGTTCACCCGATTTAACTCCACTCAATTTTCACTTATGAGGGTCCCTAAAGGACGTGATGTTTCACAGAAAACGAGCTACATGAAGAAATAGAAGTAGCGAGTGCAATCACTACAATGAGCACATTGATTAATGTTGCACATGGAATAGTTCATCGAACCCAGAAGTGTATCGATGATAATGGGAAGCACTTCGAGCACTTGTTGTGATAGTAGTTGTTAAACAAGTCTCACGACATCCACTGATCTATCAATTTTTTTAGTTGGTTATTTAACGGCGCTGTATCAACTACTAGGTTATTTAACTTCAGCGTGGTGATAGTGAGATGGTATTTGGCGAGATGAGGCCGAGGATTCGCCAGAGATTACCTGCATTCACCATACGGTTGAGGAAAACCTCGGAAAAAGCCCAACCAGGTAATCAGCCCAAGCGGGGATTGAACGCAACATCAGACAGGCAGGCAAGCGCCTTAACCAACTGAGCCACGTCGGTGGCCTGTATCAATTTAGTAAGAACGTTTTACTTAGATATTTTGCACTTTGAAATGTGTATACATCAATTTGTGGTCACTCTGTATAAACGGGAATGTCATTTGTACCAGATAAATGTATTTAATTGTTATGGAAAGCATAAAACATATAGTGAGAAATGATGTACCTATATTTATAGTTTCAGATTTTTTTAGTTTTAATGACAGGAATTACAAGAATGTAAAGCAAAATAATACGGAATGTAATCGCGATCCATATACAGAAACCTCGAGACAGTATATGAGTGGGAACAATTTTACCTATCAAATTCATACAGATGGTGAAGTGTACTCAGTAAATTGGTTTCATAAAGATTTCTTCCATCTCCTACTGTAAGTAGTAATTACTGCTCCTATCTTTACGTTAATATTAATTCACGCAATGACAAAAGTGCACTTTAACCGCTGAGTATCTGGTTGATATCACAGGTATGTACTGCTTTCTAAGGGTATATTTAACCTCAAGGGGATATACACTGAGATCTTGGTAGTGTAAAAGCTCAGACACAGAAGTAATTCTCGACAGCTGAGAACTGGAGACGTAAGATCGTTACCTATATAAGCAATAATTTATATCGTCGTCCGGGAAACAATTTGGAGACTGACTGAGACAGACCATGATATATTAAGTCTGGCTCTATTGATTTCGTGCATTGTTCCAAAGCAAAACGCAAGAGACGTTATGAGGGGTAAAAACCCAACACCGGGTGCGCGCATGTAAATCGGCTACCAGTTGAATGTTTTTTTGGGTCACGTTTTGCGGTTTCACTGCGCGCTTCCAAATTGTTGGCTGCAGCCCCAGTAGAAAGGACGTGGGGGAACTGAACATAACTGTTAGATTGTGCGATAAAGTTGCACTGTACAGCTACGCAAATTGAAGACATTTCTGAGCATGTTATTTCTCCAGATCTGATAACCTCTACTAGGAAGAAGAGAAACCTTATTAGACCATTCCCACAAAAGCATTTGTTTCACGGATAAGAGCTATACATAGGGATAATACATGAAAATGCCTATACTCATTTTTCATCCTTTCCGAGATCACATTACTTACTTTTATGTAAATATCAAAATCACCGGGAAAACTGGGAAAAATACATTAACTGCAACCGGGCCTAGACATGGGGTGCAATTGTGGTAATTTCCTGCCAGATTTGTGAAAAGAAAATAACACAACTGGCAGTTATTTAAGAAATTGTTATGATTATCATTTCACAATTTTTTCTTTAGGGCTTATATGGTCACCATAAGTCAAATCTCCGAATTAACAATTATGGATCAAGTAATGCAGCATCTTGTGAAAAGTATTAGATATTCTTTTGGAAGGGTCTTTTGGAAAAACAACCATAGTCCAAAAACATAAATTTTGAGGAGAAACAAAAAATTATCTGGCATGGGTGTTGTTGATACTTCAAGTATGAAATTCATCATGCCGTTTCTCAAGGTACCGTACTGTAGAAACTTGGGAAAACTTAAGTACATTTATAACTTAAATTGCCTCATAGAAATACGTGTGTAAATGTAAGTAACTGTGGACAATGGTTGTTTTAAGAAAACATTATCTATTGTGGCTGAAGTGCCTCTTCTTTAATCTTCTTTTCCTTCATTATATCCTGTTTCTTCTTCTTTCATTGCTTACGTTTCTTTCATGTGGCTAATTCTGCACCTGAAGATGACGCTATAACAAATACTACAATTCATGTGTTAAAGTATTTTTCTCTGAGGTGGCTTTTGCCGCGTACATAAGAAGCAGTACTGCCAGTCTACTGGGCTGTATGGACAGATGTTTCAAGATAATATGAATGGGATATTTGTAAATGCTACTATCGTTCTGGACAATGGCTGTTTTCACAAAAAAAGTGTTTCGACTACGATTGCTTTATGAACACCATTGAAATTTTCCACTCCTATAATATAGGACTATGGTTTTTTTTTTCCTAACAACTAATTCAGTAGATGGCCGCTACAATACGCTCACCACATGGTTAATATGTCAAATTTGCGTTTTTTGGACTCTGGTTCTTAAAAAAATATTCAATCGTATTTGTATTTTTTCTGCTGTCAGTTTATAACATGTTTCTGCATAATAATTTAATTGATACATTAATAATTTACTAAGTTGTAAAAATTTAATAATAATAATAATAATAATAATAATAATAATAATAATAATAATAAAACAATAAAAACAACAACAGAGTTGGTTCACAATTTATTATCACAAGGATTATAATAGAAAACGCCAGAGACTGACGACGACGATGATAATGATGACTATTTCACATATGTTACTCTATCCTACCATTAACGGTAAAGAATGCCTAAGATATGCACCAATCACAGCCGTTATTTTTCAGGAAATAATTATCGCAACCTCAGGTTAGTTTTGGGTTTTATCAATTCCAACTTTCCTTGTTCTTTGAACAGGCATAACTAAGATTCAGAATAAACTGTAAAATGGCTAAAATAGAGGACGTTACAAATCGTTCTGTTGAAGCGTCAAACGATGAAATTGATTTAATAATTCAGAATGTAAATCCATAAAACATTGGAAAAGTATAAATTGTGTGCAATCTTGTAAAGTGCTTGGTTATGAATTGAAAGAGAAACATTAACTTAGCATTTTAAAATATTGGAGTATTAAGGTGAGAAAATCAAGGGGTAATGAAGATGCCTCTATAAAGAGTATACCGAGAAAACTATTTGAGGCTAAGAGGAATGAAGTTAAAGAAGAATGGAGAAAGTCGCACAACGCAGAACTGCACGCATTATATTCTTTACCTGAAATAATTAGGAACATTAAATCTAGACGTTTGAGATGGGGAGGGCATGTAACATGTACGGGCGAATCCAGAAATGCATATAGTGTTAGTTGGGAGGTCGGAGGGAAAAACCTTTTGGAGAGGCCGAGACGTAGGTGGTAGGATAATATTAAAATGGATTTGAGGTGGTGGAATATGAAGCTAGGAACTAGTGTTGTTCATTACAGTCGCTATGTTCGGTTCAAGCTTGTCGAATATGGTGAAGTTCGATATTCGCCGATGTTCGCTCTACAGGAGGAGGCCTGTCGTGTTTGTTTCACCTGTAATATACACTGGTCAAAAAAAGTTAAGCATAATTAGGCATATAACGGTTTTTATTAATTAAAATAAAATAGATAAATTATAATTGGGTTTCTTAGTTCCACAGAATAAATTTAAAAGTAGAAATACACTATTTGTTAACAATGGACTCAATATGAAATGAAAAAGTTGCATTGTTTGGAACCAACGGAAAAGATAAGGGAAGTTGATATTCGTACATCATCAAAGAAAAGGAAATGGTGCTTTCAGTACCCTGTTTAATAACGTGTTGGTCCTCCACGAACCCTGAGGCACTCTTGTATGCGACGGGGCATACTCAGTACCAACGCATCTAAGCTCTCCTGAGGCAAATTGTCCCATTCTTCCAAGGCAGCATTCCTGAGTTCTTGAATCGTTAATGAGTGATGTGGACGATTGGAAATGGCTCTCCTGAGAAAGCTCCATGCATGCTCTATGCAGTTCATATCCGGTGAGCATGCTGGCCAATCCATTCTTCGGATCCCATGTTCTACCAGATACCGCTGCACACTATGAGCACGATGAGGTCGAGCATTATCGTCCTGTAGAGTGAACCCTTATCCTACAGTCTCTGCAAAACCACTTACTATGGGTTGGAGGGTGTTGTTCTCATACACGGCAGCAGTCATGTTTCCCTCTATTGAAACCAGTGGTGTGCGGCGGCCAAACATAACACCTGCCCAAAACAAGATTGAACCACCAAACTGTTGGTGACGTTCCACAGTCATTGAGGGATGATTTCGTTCCCCTGTTCGTCTCCATACGCGAATAGAGTTGTTGTCAGGGTGTAGGCCAATTCTCACTTCGTCTGAGAATAAAGTTCTGGTCCATTGGTCTCGTGTCCAATTCTCATGTGCTCTAACCCATCTTGCACGAGCACCCCTGTGATGTGGACGGAGTGCTGGAGTCTTGAGTGGTCTTCGAGCATACAACCCTATGTCATGAAGTCTATTGCGTACAGTTTGGCTACTTTCAACAACACCAGTGGCTTCGCGCAGGTCATGGCGCAGAGTTGTAGCTGAGGCTATAGGGTTCCTACGTGCAAATAACCTTACATACCGGTCCTGACCTGGTGTTGTTTTGCGTGGACGGCCCTCGCGAGGTCGATCTGCTATTGACTGGGTTTCTTGGAACTTTCTCCACAGTCTGGAGACAATACTCTGATTCACATGAAGGATGTTAGCAACATCAACTTGTCTCATGTTTTGTTCTATCAAAGTGATGATTTTGATGCGGTCTGCCATTGTAAGGGTGTTCCGAGCCATTGTACTGCACTATGAAGCACTATGAAGCAAAACGATACTGATTGAACTTTGCTCGAATTACAGTCTTTGTTTACTGCACTATGAAGCAAAACGACACTGATTGAACTTTGATCGAATTACAGGCTTTGTTTACTAGCTGTGATTTGGACGTTACCTAGTGATGCAGAATAAAACAAATGAAAGAATTTGAATTGGTAAACATAATACGTGCCACATAAAACCAAAAGAAACATAAATATCAGGTATTATTGGGTAAACTGGAAATATGCTTAACTTTTTTTGACCAGTGTAATTAATATTCCCTGTCCTCCATTCCCACGCCATCATATTTTAACCGCTTAAGAAGTTTAGCACAGATCTTGCGATTAGTTTTCCATATGAAATAAGACGAAGTTTGTAATGTCTAGGTTGCCTCTCTCAAGTTCAAACATTGCAGAACACTACTAGGGACTGTAATAATCTTGTTCCGGATACGGATCGATGCAGACTTATGTGAGGGCGGCATGAACCTCCGGGTTGTCTAAAGGCTATTTGTAAGTATCTGAGAAAACTATGAAGAATATGACGGCAGAAGTGGTACAAGATAGATATTGTATTTGAGGAAATATCAATGAAATTTAAATTCCTATGGATGAATATCAGGTAACTTTATCAGACGATTGAAACCCCACTCATTTTCCCCACTTCCTTTCCTCCCCTATCATCCTTTCATTCATCATCCCGTTACTTCTTCCGGTTTTCAGATCGCTCTACAGACGGCCCTCCGGAGCTGCTGGCACTCTCGACCTGTCTCCGTGGATTGTATTCATGCGAAGATGGATAGCTTCTGCAACGGAACCCGGGGCAGACTTTCTCGGGAGGACTTCCGCCTCGGACCGTTAAGGGAGCCTTGGGCAATTGTCGAAGCAGGAGTGGTACATGGACTTTGTTGGCTGTAGGGACCGGTCGTTAAGAGGGTCAAGTGGTTCGGTCGGTGCGCGTAGAGGATCGGTGGGCACGCAACTCATCCCATATAGGGGGGTGTACAATAGACCTCAGGTAGTAGTGCTAGGGATGTTCCCTCCCTCCCTCCCACCCTCCTAACAAGACAAGAAAGTAACTGGGAAAATTATGAAGAATGTGACGGAAAAAGTGGTACAAGATAGATATTGTATTTTGGGAAATATCAATGAAATTTAAACCCGTCTGTAAATTAAGAATATAAATGTGCTATACATTCGAGAAATTCAAAAGGACACAAATATATAAAATGCTAGAGAAAAGAAAGCTCAATGCTATAGCAATAAAATCAATTCTGTAATTAATTAATAATCAAAAGTGTGTTTTTAATAAATCATCACAAAGCGATTATGTAACTTTATGTAACAATGTGTCAAAGAAGTAGGTCGCTACCTTAACCGCACGTTGAATTATTTTTAGTTTAGAGAAGTTGCCGAAACTGTTTTTAAAACAATTTATCATCAGTCCGTTATTATCCAGTATGCAGTGAGACAGCTCATGCGTCATTAGAATAATTTTAATTTAATATAAAATAATGTATGTAATTATTATTAAACACATTTTTTATGAATTTTATTTAGATTCTAGTATTACCACAGTCTAGTATATACTGTCACGAAGCTCAATACGTAGTAAATATGCATCCATATATAGTTGCTAACCATTAGGATCGCTAATATCGCCTCATTACAGACAATGCGAAGTAGTACCGGCACAGTCTATTGTTCCTAGCACTCTCACAACTCAAGCTTCGTCACTATATAGACCTACTAGACTGTGGTATTACCTCCCATTCTGTAAATAGTACTAATAGACCTAAATGCCACTCGAGGATCTGAGCTTCCTAGATAAACTCTCTCACTATGTAGTAATCTCAGGTTATCTCATATGATAATTCTCTATTTTGTGCATCCAATACAGTTTATATCCTTCCAAAATATCACCGGTGCAATCAATGGACTAAGGAATCAAGTTTACTGTAGAACAGTCCACGTGAATACGTAAATATAATAACGCTTCAGGGAATTATAATTGAATATTGTATTTACACGGATGATCGTCCTATCACGACGTACACAATTACCCACGAGTAACGCAGTGCATGTAGCCTACTATATTGATACGATTATTTAGCTGCACAGGGAATTGACAGACAACGGGATGTAATTATATAGCGAGTTCATTATGCAAATACGCTTTTTAAATAATGAATCCGTGATTTAATTAAATACCTTGACTTGCTACAGCGAACGATCCTGAGAGGGCTTGTGCACCGCACTGAAGTGTAAGCCTGCAGTATAGCAACAGGCGACCGACAATCTTTCAGTAAAATAACATAACAGGAACAGTGATTTTTTCATTGGAAAAATTATTCGTTTGGTATTAAGTCTTGTTATGTTAATAATGCATCAAAGTTATATATTTATGAGTCACTCTTTCTATATACTCTACTGTACATTTATATAATCATGAGCGTATTCCGAATCTCAGCGCTGAGCAATCTGATGGCATCACTGTGTTCCGAATTTCACCGATGGCGTCACTGATGCTCTAACGGTGTCGAACCGGTGCCATCAGCTTGCAGAGGTAGTGGCAGTCTCCATCAGCCGCCATCAGTGAATCTGATTGGTTCTTGTATAGGGCGGGAATTAGCAGACGAATGACATCGTGCACTGTTGTGTCATGGCGGTGTGTTCTGCTTTAGTTCTGCTGTATTGTTTGTAATGAGCACAACGTAAAAACAATATGTTAATGGCTTATGAGCGAACATGTCAACGGACCAGTTATTACTACCGGTTCAAGAAATAAATTCTTTATGCTCTCTTTTCTTTGAACGAGATGGCAGTACGGAAATTTCGCAAAATTTTGCTAGCGTAGCACAGACAAAAACTTGTACAGTCGCCATGACAGCCATCAATCCTTCCAGCAGTTTTGTTCCTATTTCGCTGCAGCGTGACGTCATTGTTGTCCACCGGTCCGGTGAGATTCGGAATACGCTGCATGACTCGGCTTGGTTTTTTGAGAGCAGGGCACTTAGCCTTCCTCACCTTGGGCCCATTGTGCGTCCTATATATGCTATGATCGCCCAATGTAGCATGATTGCATTAGTGAATCCGACTCTGACAGGTGGGCTATCCTGACAGCTCTGACAGAGCCAGGTCCCATCGTCAGGCGAATAACTGAGAAGGCCCAATATCAGGAGTCCCAATCCCTTCCTATATCAGCATCAGAAACCCTTACCACCGCCAACACTTCACACCACGTTATTTTTAACTATTTAAGGTGATAGATGAAATGGAGTGAGGGTGGGAAGTATTGGTGAAATTCTAGAGGGAAATGGGAGCATTCCGAAAAAAAAAAAAAAAACTTCTGCAACAAACACCAAAAATTCCATCAGTACCCGGCCGGGATCGAATCCGCGCCGCGCTTAAACCATAGATACGGCGTAACCATGTCCATATATATATATATATATATATATATATATATATACAGTGTATAAATTCATCCGCCTCTCTTTAAACCTCTCCATTTTTTTCATCAAATCATTCATCTACATACAAACTCCTTTCTATACCTCTATGTTACAAGTCAGCGACGTATGCAATTGAGGGGGAAATGAACTGGTCACCCTATCCAATTATCTCCTGGCGTAGTTGCCTCATGAGTGATTACTTATTGGTGTCACTTATGAGATTCAAATCTGTCTTTGAACAGTTAACTAAACAACTGTAAAAATCGCAGTAAAACGTTTTAATAGTCTCCCTATGGATATAAAAAATGAAACTCAAAACATAAGATTATTTAGGTCCAAGTTAAAGAAGTACATAATTTCTCATGCCTTCTATTCTGTAGGTGAATTCATGACATTTTATCAACGTTTCATGAAATTTAAACTAAAACTTTGCGTTGTACTAGTAGACTATATTGTAAACCTCTTCTGTATATATTTCAGCTAGACTGTGACTATAAATTAACACTTTATAGTAGTATAGGGCCCTATTCATAGACATTCCTAGTGCGGGCTTCCGGTGGATGATCAGCGAACTAACGTTTTTCGTATTCATAAACCAGTGTTAGCGATATTATATTATATGAATCCCGTACTTAGTAACCAGTCGATAGCCGGGGCTAGTTTAGCAGGCTTGTAGTGCGGGCTAGCGAAATGCCTATGAATAGCACCCATTAATTTTTTTGACTTGTTCCATATTCTAGCTGTGAAGCAATGTACCAATACCATGGAATGTTAATAAATACAATACAATAAAATACAAACTATCGATAGGTCCATCTATCAGTCTAAAACATCGATCCATCCACCCACCCACCCACCCATCCACCCATTCACTCACCACCGATCTGTATATTCACCCGCAATTTTTCCTAATCTATCAATTCATCTATCTATCCACTCCTCTATCAACATGTATACATGTCTAACTTTACATATGGCTGTCTGTCTGTCTCTATCTGAAAACCTGTTCGTCTGCTGTATATGTCTGTTAAATCCGTTCCATCAATTTATTCATTCACCAACTCACTTGTATACACCAGATAATACGCCTATCTATCCGTTTGCTATACATGTAATATATCCGACCCATTCCACTTATAAAATCCACATCTATCGTGTGTTCATTTCAAAACTTTCCATCTTCAATAACTTTAGATATGTAGCCTAGGGGATACGATTTTGAGGAAAAAGACACCGATTTATTTTTCGAGGGGAAAGTTTAAAACCACTGCTGAATAAATTTTCTCTTCCACCTCTTCACCCCGACCCATTCCACTTTTGAATTTCAAATTGCAGCCCCTATCTTCAGACATCATTTTAAATGGAATGGTAAACCCTATCTGTCTACAAAAAAAAAAATAATAATAATAATAATTCAGTCCATCCGTTTCTGAGACAGAGCCAGAAACGTATCATTTGCTGAATAACAATAATACAATAATTGCAGGGGTTAAAAATTAATACAAGCCAAATAACAATAGAAAGAAAATCACAACAGCTCATGGCTACTAATAAATACTCAAAGATCCTACACACACTATGTGACTTAAGATGTTAAACCGTGTATAAATAAACTTAAGAAAAAAACTCGCTGGACAATTCTACGACAGAAACTCCAGTCATATGAAGCAAACTTTGTTTTCAACTACACGCGGTAATAGAACAGCATCTTCATAACACGGCCTAATATCAAATAAATTAAATGAAACGTTTCTGACTCCTCTCGGAAATGGCTGCATCGAATTATTATTATCATTATTATCATTATTATTATTATTATTATTATTATTATTATTATTATTATTATTATTATTATTAATTGCTGCAACGGGACGAAACTCTTGGTCACGTATTAGGATTCTGTCGAAAAACGAGCTGCTGCGCAACAATCGACACCATAAGGTCAGGACCGGTATTGTTGATGTCCTCAAGCGTCGAGGATGGGCGGTACACGAGGAAATCCACCGCGTTTCATCCTTGAATTCGAACAGAAGAGCAGATATTGTAGCCATCCACAGGACTCAATGTAAGGGAATAGTTCTTGATCCTACAATCCGGTTTGAGAGGGATACCCTGCAGGCACAACACGTTGATGAGGAGAAGAAATCCATTTATGAGTCTTGCATCCCATACCTAAGTGAGAAAAATAACATTCCCACTAGTCAGTGGAGTATTTCTGGTCTTTTGTTTGGTGCACGTGGCACACTTCCTACATTCACATGCCATATTTTAAAAGCACTCGGTCTCTGATTTTTTGAAATTCAAAAAATGTCATTGAATATTCTTAAGGATTCAGTCCGAATGTTACATTGCCATTTATATTTTTGCCATTAATGATTCTGTTGGGTTTGCATTTCTCTGGATTTTTTACTAAACAATTCCAATATTTAATCTTTTTCTCGATCTTTATGGTCACCCTCATTGAAGGAAGATTATTTTGTTAAAAATAGTTGTTTGTTATTATTATTATTATTATTATTATTATTATTATTATTATTATTATTTAATTGGGAGGCCGGAGGGAAAAAGATCTTTGGGGAAGCCGAGACGTAGATGGGAGGATAATATTAAAATGGATTTGAGAGACGTGGGATATGATGGTAGAGAGACTGGATTAATCTTGCTCAGGATAGGGACCTATGGCGGGCGTATGTGAGAGCGGAAATGAACCTCCGGGTTTTCTAAAAGCCATATGTAAGTATTATTATGATTATTACTGTAGACGGGTAGACTTTATCATCCCCTTTAAAATGGTGTGTCTGAAGATAAGGGGGTGCAATTTGAAATTCAAAAGCGGAGATGTATGTTGGTGGAGGGGTGGAACATAAACTTTAATCAGCAGCTGTTTTGAACTTCCCTCTCCAAAAATAAATCGAAATTTCTTTCCTCAAAATCGTAACCCGTGCACATCTAAAATTATTCAATGTGGGATGTTTTGGAATGAACTCTCGATATATTTGCCTACCGGTACACGTAAATATCTTTTTCTACTTATTTAGCTGTAACATGGCTGTCATCTGACTGCTTGCATTTCTTCCTGTCTACCTTAGAAACACTTCATTATGTTTTTAAGTTAGGTTAGGTTAGGTTAGGTAACGGTGGCTAGGAGCGGGTTAAGGACAACCCTTTGCCTTTGTCGGCCATATTGATAACGTTTTTAGATAAGGGACAAATCAGCAATGCTATAAGCCCGCACACAAGCTGGATTATGAGGTTGCTTTGCTTGCCTAATGCTGAGAGACTTCCTTTAACATTGAAAGATTATGCAATCGATATTTAACTTCAAATTAATAATATGTTATTACCCCAGAGGTAAGCCGTCTCTGGTAGCAGCTTCACAAGCTCAATCTCAGCGGTTTCCCACTTGAGGGTATCTGATGGTTGAGGTGTAATTTCCTATTAACACATCACTCAAACTATGTAACACGGTGTTATAAGTTGCGCTTCTCCAGATTCCTAGCGACTGTTTTCGCATTTTCGGGAAACTGGTAAATTTATTCAATTCATGTTGTAAATATAGGCCTATTAATACAAAAATTAATTAATTAATGCTACTCTGAAAGTCGCTTTTAATATTATTCTAGGTATTTATGACAATTTGTTGAAACTACGATTCCCATTTTGAAATAATTCATATTTCTCATTTTATCTCTCCATTGCCAGTCTTTCACTTAAATAATTTTAACTGCTCTTTTGGCGAATTATTATCAAATTTTCTTAAAATATAAACACAAGTATTTGCCCCCATCATTCAGACAATAATACTTCAAGTATGTGATATATTTTATTGCATAGAATTAGTGACGTGTCTTGAAATAGCAGGAACGAGAAAAGACAATTATTCTGCAATATAGGGAAGAAAATATGTAAAGTGACATTGTAAATAATAAAAATATATGAGAAAACGGTGTACTACTTTGTTAATTTAGATAACTTCTCTGCTGTTAGCTATACATTGTAATTGCGATATTAGTTTTTCTTTAGTCTGTAGAAACTGATCTTTCTACTGTGTACTTTCTAAGAACTTTAAACTCTTTTGCAGCGTTCACTCTGACATTTTAGCAGTATCTGCTCACATATTTATACGGTTATCAATAAAAACATAGCACTATGTTTACCAATAAGTTGTCATTTGAATTCTCAACATTTAGTTAATCTAGAGTTTAGTTAAACCAAATATTTAGTTCCAATTAATATTCGTAAAATAAATGAATTTGACTATTCTCGGAATCATGTTTCTTGGACATTATTTTTTCTCTACTACATTCATTTTTAGTGAATTCATATCCTGTTTATTTCTACAAATTTTTATTATTTCATCGTAAGTTAACTTTTAAATTATATTAGATGTTAGAAAAACATAATGTAAGGTCTTAAATATAACTTATGGATTTGATACTTTCTAATCATGCACTCGGATTTATTGTTTAAAAAAAGAAGTGAAAACAAACTAAGAACCTACAACTGAAGAGATAGTGTCTTGCAGATTGAAGCAGTAATTAGGAGAGGGAGAGACCGATTTATTAGCGAAGTGATATCTCCATATTTCTATTACATGTATTCGCGGGGATGTTCTGGCGACTTCGTTAGAATTAGCTTCCCCACACAGGTGTTTCGTCACTTGTCAGCATCGGACAGATTTAGGGCCACCTTGAGCGGGGTTTCGTATAGAGACTCGATGAAGCATAAAATTCCGAAGTCGGACTAGACCCGTGGGAAAGATACTGCCAAGCTTGGGTTTTCCAAAGAACGGGTATTCTTGTGAGATATACAAACTAATTTAATGTTATGGGAAATCCAAAGTCTAAATTTAGAGATGACATATTTCGCGCCCAATAAGAAGAGATCTTGGTCCAGCTTATGAGGTCACTTTGGACCAATAGGGAATAGATTTTAGGCCGGTTAAGTGACGTAGTTGTTAGCCAATAGGATAGTTAGTTTTAGCGTAGGATAGGTTTTTATAAATAAGGGTGACGGGGAGCGGAGATCTAACAAAACAACTTCACATCGTGTCGGCGGCCCTACATACAGGGCACAATAACTACTTCGTTTGGTGTCGACAGGACTACTATTTCGCTTCGTGTCGACACAATCACAACATCTCATCGTGTCGGCGGCCCAACTTAATAGTCTTTCTTCAGGCGAAGACTCGATAGATTGAACTTTGTCATCGGCGAGACTACTCGCCATCGTTTAGGAGCTTCGATCGTAGTGTACGGGACAGAGTATTGAATTTATAGTATCGGATAGAGCTTATTCAGAGCTGCAACTGAGTCGATACAGAATTGCGACCAACGATTGAATTATAAATCAGCCGGAAATACATACTCTAGGGTGTACCAAGTGAATACGACAATAAACTTATAGTTTTGGAATTTACACTGCCTTTTATATAAGTAGCCGGCCTGGGATTATTCCCGACATCAACCTACACCACAACAGTACCTCGGCTACCCTGAGTGAATCTCACGCAACACCGAGACGCACCCACCCTCAAATGGCGCCCAACGTGTAGTCACAATAACCACTCACCCTCAAATGGCGTCCAACGTGGGAACTCAACAACGACACCACCCTCAAGATCTTTTAAAATCATGACATTCAATTTAATAAATGTTATAGCTATTAAACATCTAAGGACAGAAATTGCGTACATATTTCTGGAACAAACATTTGACGTGAATACGCCCATAAGTTCTGTCCAGTAATAAGGTGCCATCCCAGAAAGTCGACAGATACATTTTCAGGCCAGTTTTGTCGCACCTACAATTTCTAAACTACACGACATATTCTAATGAAGTAAACGGCGATCGACAGATGAAGGATCAATGTATCCAACGTGACCTATAGTTGGAGCGAATAACGTCATCTAGTGATACGTAGGAGGGAAGTTAAGGCACGAATTGAAAGGTCCCTCGGCAGCCGATGCAGTGTACAGTACGATTATTTAGTTCTGACAGTCGCCAATAATGTGCGCCTGGGTCAGGCGAGTCCATTAAGTTATGCCAAGTGGTGTTCAGGTTAATCAGTCGCTTGCTTTCCGAGTTATTGGATGTCAAGCATGCAGTAGAGCGGTATGTTTCCAGTACAGTTAAGCTGTACTGCATTTCTTTACTGACGGCTCGCTATCTCTACTCCGGAACTCTCCCCACTTCTCCTATTACTTCCCCTCTTTCGCTCGCTGAGCTGTCAGGACTAAATAATCGGTCTGTAACTCGGGAATGCGAAGTGACAGAACTTTCGCAGTGGTGTCAAATAAGTCATAACGAACCAGGCAACAATCGAAATTGAGCAAATCAGTAGCCGACAAGATAAATTGGAAAAATTTGTGAGTGAAGTTGAGTAAAGAGAGATAATTCGCAATGTTGAGGTATATTATGCACAGCAAATGGGAGCGAGCGTCTAAAAAAACTGGTAGCAAGCGATAGAGCACAATGGTTAGTATAGCAACGAACATATTTACTTTCTTTTAAAACGTAATTATACTTCCTATGAGTTTACGCCTGGAAGTAGTGCAACTCAGAAATGAACTACAGTCGTCTCAAAATTGGTAAACGAAGGTAAAAAGAAAACACACACACATACACATACACATACACATATATCCGGCTTGAACATATCGACAGTGTTTAGGTAAAAGGGCTTAATTCTCATTTTGTAAAATGTGACTTCTTTTCGCAGTAACTAGTGTAATTAATTAAAATTTACTTGAAACACATGAAGATATGTTTTTTGACAAATATGTTTACATTCCTTCATATAAAATAACAAATAGTAATGTGTTAAAATTTAATAATAGCTGTTTCTGAAATTGTTTTCTTTTGTGGGATAGGCTCTTTTACCTGAACACTATCGATATAATAAAACAGGAATTTATTACTCGAAAACTAATTAAGATATTTCCATGCGGGTTTTCCTACATAAACAGCAACTCAAAAGTTTGGTGCGCATGGGTTGCATGACGTCATAATTCTTGCGCATGCGCATAACTGCATTGGAAACGACGCGGCGTCGTTTTTTTTAGCAAGACGGTGCACCATGACATTATGCAAATGAAGTCAGGAATTTTTTGGACCATAACTTTTCTGGAACCTGGATTGGTAGGGGCGCTCATCTAATCGCCTGGCCACCTAGATCGCCGGACCTAACTCCACTTGATTTTTTCCTTCTGTGGTTTTATCAAGACTAAAGTGTACCAGACACCAGCACGTGATCTTCCGGATCTACGCCGTCGCATTTATGCAGCTGTCAGAGTGTTACGCCTGTAATGTTGTCAAACACATTAGCGGAGATTGAGTATAGGTTTGACATCTGTCATGCTACTAATGGTGCTCATATCGAGGTGCTATTAGAAACTTTTTTTGTAGGAAAGAACATTTTGAGTTGATGTTTATATAGGAAACCCCATATAGATAAATCTTAATTAGTTTTCTAGTAATATATTTCTGTTTTATTATATGTTTAAGTCAGACCGATATTATAGCATCAGAAACCGGCCAAGAAACAAACACGTTGTTTCACAATTAAGCATGTAGAGGGATTGCATGCTCATGAAATGCATTTCCTGAGAACGGCTCATGATTTGTTAACCGCTGTAAATGCGCGTGACCTATATTAATGTTTCTTCATTCTTTTTGACGGAATGCCGAGAGACTTGAATCAGAATAGCCAACCTCTACATTTCAATCTCACATGCAACGAAGAATTATATTGCAAAGCGTGAACAATTTGTGAATAACAACCGACTCGAATTTATTTCATCTGTTCGCAGTCTAATGAGGAAATTATACCTAGCTTACTTGCAATGTCGTTTGTAAATGTCAGCTGCAAGCGTCACAAGGAAGTTGTATAAAAGAGTAGATACGTCCTCAATGTAGAATACAAGAGTAATTGGAACTCTACGTAACGTAGAAATGAATAGAAACGTTATTCAGACGAACAAACAACTCGAAGCTTCTTAGAATTTCATTTTACAAGTCTAAAATAAGAATTTAATACATCTCAAGACTAAAACTAAATTATAAAATAATATTAAATCAGAATGTTCAATTATTTTTATTTTAGTAGGTTATTTTACGACGGTTATTTAGCGTCTGAATGAGATGAAGGTGAAATGAGTCCGGGGTCCAGAATCGAAAGTTACCCAGCATTTACTCATATTGGGTTGAGGGAACACTTCGGAAAAAAACGTCAACCAGATAACTTGCCCCGAACTGGAATCGAACCCGGACCACCTGGTTTAACGACTAGACGCGCTAACCGTTAGTCCACAGGTGTGGAAAAATCAGAAATATTTAACGAGAATTCTTTATTTCATATCCAGACACGTGACAACAATTCAGATTTTATTAGTTTAGTAGGATTATGACTTTAAAATAGGAATGCTTCAACTATCACTTGAAAATTTTATCATACAACATACGTTTTTCTAGTTGTTTCGATCAGTGGAAGCAGTATGATGGAAAGAAAGTGAATAATAATAATAATAATAATAATAATAATAATAATAATAATAATAATAATAATAATAATAATGAAGTTTCAGATTTGAGACTGAAATTTGTATTTAAAATTCTAAATTTAATACACGTTTATACTTATAATGGGATCACGTTAATAACGGGCCTCCAATTTTTTCTTCATTTATTAACAGTCTGTTCCCTGAAGTCTTTACAATATTTACAGCAAATTCTTTCCAGAAATCTTGTGAATATCACAAGTAAATGAACAGACAAAAGGCGACAAATAAAACAGTTCCCTTTTATATATCCCTGTAGTCAGAAGTAAATTTACATTCGGTGATCATGAAGGCCGGAATTTCGGGTCAGAATCAAGTTCCAAAAGTATTCCTCAGTGTAGTTTTTTATTGGTTATGAATGTGAGTTGAGGTGACGTCTTGCATAAAAATAAGTAGGCTATTCTTTCGTATTCTGTGGAATTGGTTCTATTGAAACATTCATTTGCCACGGAATTGTACTTTTCGATTTATCCGTCAAGTTTCTGGAATAAAGACAGATTACAGCACAAATAGACCTACATCAACCCATTGAAATTTTTAAATCTTCTCAGGACGTTAATAAATTTCATATTGTATTCATAACAACACCAATTCGTGTCTGCAGGGGCAAACCATCATTTCGAGAATACATAAAAAAGAATGTTGTATCTAATCCACACAAGAATAGTTTAAATAACTTACATTTGTTATATTCAAAATAAGCTTTGCAATAGCAACTAAAATGAAACCGAAAACTAACATTGTGACGTTAAACATGTTCTTTTGTGAATAACATGGTGTTTTATAAGTTTATATAAACCTTATTTTGAGTAATAGTTCAGCAATTTCCAAAATGCTCCATTTTTTAGTAATCCCAGTGAATGTTAATAAATGAATGATGATAAACACTTTCTAAAATATAAATTTAACATAAACAGACTGTGCTCAGCAATAATTAAGACACTTCTTTGAAACTGCGTGGAAACCAGTATCATGTGTTGCTTAGTAAAATGACGTTTATTCTTTGATTCTGCTCTATGATGAGTTTCCGTATTTTCATCTTAAAGAAAGAAATGCCGAAAACGAGCTCAGATTCAAATTTTAACAACTTATGGACAGCCAATGGCGATTTTTGTGAGAGAATCAGTTGGACTGGGACCTCCCAAAAAATTAAAATAAATTTCATATTTATTTCTTAAAAAATAAATATTAATTTTAGGAATTAAATTAAAATTAAAAACATAATAAAATTAACTTTCGTAGTTCTTCTCTCGGTCTGTCTTAATATTGCTTCAAATAGTTTTTGTTGTTTTAAAGAATATAAAGGAATTCTTTAATATTCTGTTAACGAAGTGTATTTTTATGGTTGTTACGTGAATTTGAACTTAATTACTGTGATTCAACTTTACTATTAGTCAACTATTTAATATTAATTATTCAGTAGTTAATTTTTGATAATTTATTTTTAGTTTGTTATTTAACGACGCTGTATCAATTATCAGATTATTTAGCGTCAATGGGATTGGTGATAGAGAGATGGTATTTGGCGAGATGAGGCCGAAGATTCGCCATAGATTACCTGACATTTGCCTTGCGGTTGGGAAAACCTCGGAAAAACCCAACCAAGTATCGGCCCAAGCGGGAATCGAATCCATACGCTCGAGCGCAACTCAGGAACAGCAGACAAGCGCCTCAGCCGACTGAACTACGCCGGTGGCTACTTTTTGATAATAGGGTAAAGTTGCTTAATTCCGTGATACTCCTAATCCCGTTATACATTTTTTTAAATTGAATATCAGTCGAAGCTTGACCGTTCAATCATAGCGCCAGACATCTTTCTCTAAAGAGTGCATCTTTAGCCTACTTTTGATACATCGGTGAACTTCCTAGCAAGACACCCAATCCCGTGACATTCGGTGAAGAATAAATATCACGGGATTAGGGGTATCACGGAATTAGGCAACTTTATCCTACAGCATTAAATTTATAATAATTGTATTATAATAGTGATTATTTATTATTGTAGTTCCGGGATAAAAATTAATTTAACTTGACGAAAGTGTGGAGGGGTTTCGTTTTAAATTTTCGTATTATTCTGAATTTTACTCAACATTTTAAAATTCACACATTTTCAAGAACCGTTGTTGTAGAAATCGTTTTGTGCATTATTAACAAACATAAATTGTATAGCAAAATAATAGAATACTCGTCACAATTCCAGTGAAACAAAACTCCTAAAGAGCAAAGAAGAGAATATAGTATCCCACAGGCTGAAACACACTTCAACGGGAGTGATATGAGCTAACTGGTTTCTAGACCATTAAATGTCTTCATGAACTTAACGACTTTAATTTCTCGTGGTTTTGTCAGTCCATTTTATTTTCTTCATGAAATAAAACTTTTCGATTTCCGTTTCCAGAAGATACTGCCGCATGAATTCGGAGTGTAAAGCGAGTGCCGGTCATTTCTGTGAAGTGAATTTATAGATCGGACGACCACATGAGCATTAAACCCCGCTTTTATGAAAGGAACAGAAGGGAACGATATTTTCCTGAGCGATTTACCTTCCCTAAAACGTGACATAATACCACCGTCTTATAAGCACTTTTCCGTGCTTGTTAACGGACCGTTTGACGTGACTCCAGATATTTTATTTTATCATTCCGGCCGACTTTAGACATACGAGTATGTTGTAAAAGCTGATTTTTTATTATACTTTGAACCCTTTTAGGTTCTTGAGGTTTTAATGAGAAATCATATTTTTGCGTGTTTTAAATGAAGGCATTGAAGCGCCGTAACACCGCATTGTAAGCAAATGGGTCAACTAGAATCTTGATACAAATCCAGAATTCAAATCAATTACAAGTAACAATCTATAGACACGTGTGGGAATAGCGAAGCAGACTGTAGGCAATATTTCTACGTGCCCTGACACGAACATAAGCCATTTCATTACAGCAAAGCTGTGTTCAGAACGGAAACCATTAAGAAGATGTAAGACGATCGTAAGGTTGTAAATTACACCGCCACTTTGCTAAATATCAAGATTAGTTAACAGTCTCGTGTATTCTTGAACATAAAAGTAATTGATGACCTAGTGTTTGAGAACGTCATATTTGACGACACTAAAGTTTGCTTCCGTCTAACTTATTTGCTACGTCTACAACTAAACAACAATAGTAATATGCGTTACAAGAGCGGTATGTTGACGTTTTCATGTTCGAGGAAAAGATTGAAAAGCGAAACGTAGTTTAGCTTTTTTAATTTCCGAGAACATGAAAACAAACATACCGCTCGTGTATCGTACATTATTTTGTGCGAAGATCGTTTATTATACACCTGAAAGAGGAATTTCTAATTAGTTGCAATGAAATCTCCATCTTGGTTTCTATTCAATGACGGCAACTTTGGAAAACAAATATATCTATCTTCAACATTGTTCCTATAAAATGTTTTCTGTGTTTACTATACTCCAGCAGACCGTGATATACGCCTGTCTTTTTTTTCCCCAGTCTATGATGAGTCTAGAATCTTGTTGATTTTTTCAAGGCTTCCTTAATGTCACTTGCATTACAAATGCAGTAACTTTTGTGGTGTTGTAGAGTTTACTTAATTTTTTCAAATATTTAAAAACTATAATTAACAGTGCAATTTAGGTGAAATTGCAGTGGTAAGTTTCCAATTTATAATTATTACTATATTGAACGTCTTTAAAAATAATATGTTAAAAGCCTAAAGCAGTAAAATGAATATGATGCTTAAGCGGTAAGAATAGCGAAATTGTTATGTGTGTTACGTTGGGAATACTGCATGTGGTATTTCACACTTACCGCGTATTGGTTTTGTGCGGAAAGCAAGCAAATACGCACGATCTCGCACAAAATTATTTGTGTTATTACAGAGCCTTCTTACGTTACAAGCCGGAGTCATATGTCGGCAACACTGTAATTAACTGTCAAACGGAGGCCTACATCCAGAACATGTTTTTGTGCTAATGTCGATTGTCAATGTGAATTAATGTTACAATATAATTGTGTGTCGATGGAATTATGTTCGCGGTTGTACCAAACGTTAATTGTTGATGTATTATAAACTAAGTGCACGTTGGCGATAAAAACAAGATAATAAATGAAAATATGGCTGCAGTCTTTAGCAATTTTTATGGTCATTATTAATGACAAAGTGATTGACAATTCTTCTAAATATTAAATATTATATAAACTACATTTTTATAGTCGTACTTGTGATTTGTGGTGTATCAGAATTCTAGTCAAATTGTTGGGTCTCGCCTGCTATATCAATAAATTTACGCCGTTGATTTTCAAGTTCATTGTAAACAGCTGTTTTGTGGTTCCATCAATGTTGCAGTTTTGTTGAAGATTCGGAATGCCTGCTATACGTCAGAATTACCATAATTTGTAGATGCATACTCACTTTGTTGGTTTTCAAGATTTATTTATGAATATTACTTTTTTTGTAATAAATTACTTATAAACATGTTTCTTTTCACTTCGTGTTTAAAGGATTTAAAGTTCACTGAGTTTACGCTAATTGACACATAATTAATAGATAATGATGTGTTTTGTTACATATTATGTTGAAGGTATGTTTCCTCATTTGGCCTTGGCCTATTTAAAATTATATTTTAGAAAATTTATAATAAAAAATAATTTAGGATAACAGTATTGTTATGGTGACTGGCGAGATTCAAACTAAAACTGGCTTCCTGGGCATCTGAAATATTTATAGAATAGCACGACAGATAATCACATGAAATTAAAATATATACGATATCATCGACCTTTCACGTCAGAGGTGAAACAACATCAAGTGGCAAAACATTGTCAATTTACTAGCCACATAATGGTTAATTGATTGGAATAGGGCACTGCGAAAGTACGTCGTTATTTTATTTATTTTTGGTACAAGTAACATTTCTTTAAGTATTTATTTATTTGCCCTTGTACCATCAATAAAAACACGTATACTTTTAATTTTTTTAAGCTATAAGTGGCTGTATGCAAGTACTTACGCGGTATTCTGAAACTCAAATAAAATACCATTTAGGATTCCGTAATAAATTACGCACATCAATACATTGAATCTTTATCATATGCACTTAGTTTTGTGTCAATTAATGTCGAAAATGTAGCCTACATGTGACAACGAAATCAAAGCACTGAAACGTCAAACGTCATGCCTTTATTTCGTTTCCGCCCGCCTCCACTCAGCGTTGCCAAACCTACCCATGCTCCGGCTTGTAACTGAAGATGACTCTGGTTATTACTTGCTTAGGCTAATATAGGTTTATAGGTGCAGTAAATGAATGAGACTGAATAGAATCGTACACAGACATGTTAAGCTCTTTCTTTTATCGTACTTCCAAATCAACTGAACGCAAAGATCGGAGAAACGAGGACTTTATTGAGGTTTCTCGATTTCCTTCAGAATTTACTACTTTATTCCACCCACGCTTCGTGAAATAAGGTTATAGGGTGACGTATGAACTTCGGTGGTTCTAGCATCGATGTGTCCGAGAATTCGCAATAATATTACGTGATATATGCCTTACAGTTGGGGAAATCCTCAGAAAAAACCAGACTGCCACATGCCCCTGAGCGAAATCAGAATCCAATGTACTTCACTAGACCATGTCAGTTTATGTTTTGCTACAGATCATGAGAAATAAGATATTTAGTACGCCTATTGATGAAAATCAATAAAGAAAAAACTAAAATTATGGCCTTCTGCGGAAAATACCCTCTGCCTAGCAAAATATGTTTAGATTCAAAAGTATTAGAAAGAGTAAATTATTTTACATATTTCGGATACATATTATCTTCTTTCGAAGAAGTAGACATTTCACAGAAAATTTCTAAATACACAAAAACAACGGAAATAATTAACAACATTATGAAACCTTCCCTAGTACAAAGGCATACTACAATTCGCCTATACAAGACCTTGACGAGACCTGTACTTTGTTACGACAGTGGACATTGAGGAAGAAAGACGAAAGCAGAATAATGGCCAATGAAATGAAATTTGAGATAGACAGCGGGATATACGAAATGGGATCACAAACGCAATGAAGATGTAATGGAAGAATTACAACTAGAACCTGTAATTAATCACGTAAAACATTATCGGAACAACTGGATAAATCATCTGCATCGCATGCGTAGAGATAGAATCCCAAAAGTCATGCTCCACTATCGTCCAAACGGGAAGAGATCTCTCGGTCGTGCAAAGAAGCGCTGGATTGAAAATTCAACTGTGAGATCGTAACAGCAATTTGGCCTAATACTTGAATGGAAGAAGAAGAATAGTTCACCTAAAGGAAAGCTGAAAAGAATAATATCGGGTTTTATAGGCTTGTACTCTAAAGTCGTGATTTCAAAAGACAAAAAACTGACGAGGAAGGCTCACCAAATGATAATCTATTTTCACAACGATATTCCCCCATTCCTTCCATTTGAAATAAGATACAGCCCTACGTCCGGAGAAAACCTAGTTTTCGAGATATGATTTTTTGAAATTCTTCATTCCAGAGCTATAAAAGCTAATGCAAACAGTGCTATGTGCTAGACATATCAGACAATAACTCTCATATTGCTGTACACCGTACAGTCAAAATCTCCTTCAATAATATAAGTTATGAAAATGACATACTAGATACATAATATTCATGAAATTGACTATAGAATAGTCTTTGAAGAAATGATAAGAAAATGTAAGCATACCTGAAATACTCACTGTACTCAGCATAGTAGAGGAAATCGTTGTAAAATTACTTAAAACACAGTGGAACTTTGCACCACGAACATTTCAATAAAATAAGTTTGTTACAGCTTTAGAGCAGTTCTACACATCAAAGTGAAAACAAAATTCTACAGGTGTGACAAATTTATCAGGTTTGTTGTCAAGGTACTCGGCTTTATGCCAGCCATATTTAAACGTATTCACATATTAGTATCTAGGAAATGAAAATTGATTGTGATAAGGACTGCAATTTTATCACGTTATCTCTCTGATGCAATATATTATTCGTGCTGAGTAATAAAACACTATCAGAGAACTTCCGAATGAAATTTGTCAAAGGCCTAAAGCCATAAACGTCAAGAGGCTGAACATTGAAAACTGTGTGATTTGGAATTGTTAAAACTTCCACTGTTTTACCTTCTGGAGTTACTCTTTCTATAGTCTGTCTACCTCGTTAATTGGCCCAGGAGTCTACCAAAATAATCCTATGATCACAGACAGATGGAAAGTATACTTCTTGAAACAACTTGAAGAGATGAGTTTCCATAAGCTTCCCTGCTTTTGAGAGCAATGTATAAACATTTGGGCTTAAACATTATCTCCCTCACAATGGAAATAGAGATATGAGACTTACGAGTGGCAAGCGATTATTTTGAAAAATCATATCTCGAAAGCCTTCTCCGGATGTAGAAATTTAAAGGAGATTTCTTATTTGAAATGGAACGTATGGGGGAAAAATCTTTGTGAAAATCCATTATCACTTGATTAGCCTTCCTTGTGAGTATAGCCGGATCAGTGATTCCCGTCTCATGCTTTCGAGAGTGAAACACTTTAAGTAGGACGGTATTACTCGACCAAGGCGAGTAGAGCCGCGGTTGTAATGTGAACTATCGCGATGCGGTATTACGAACGCAGGAGCAGTAGCGCCACGGCTCCGGGCTGCAGGACTCCACTGGCCTTTGTCGAGTAATACAAATATCTTTGCATAACGTTATTTAATGATATTCATGTGTTAAGATGTTTTTGCAGTTCAGTGGATATTAGAATTAAAATAAGAACGAGAGCTCGTATACGGCAAACTATAAACACTTATCACATACCTCATTCAATACAACTGATACGTTTTAGCTAGAGTGTGGAAATCAATATAATGTATGCAAAGTAGGTACCACAAAGTTCCAATCTATCGCTCAAGATGTACGTACTGCGAGATGTGTAATGTTTTAGTTTAAAGCATGAACAGTCTGAGAGAGGAAACTTTTTTTTTTACATTTCACTTCACTTCTCTCCTGCATTGTTTAATCATTCGCAGAATATTTAAACAAAGTGTAAAGTGTAGTGTATGCTATATCTACCCATATTAAATGTCAAATGGAAATGAAAGTGAAAAATCTGACTATAGTCGGATTACGTCTCTTTTTCCTTTTTCTGTTTCTATAGCTGTGAGCTTCTGTTATTGTGATGTAGAAATACAAATGACTTAACCTTGAGACCACTGATTATAAAGTATGGCAGAAGAACAAAGTAATAAAGGTGAAAGTAAACACGAGTTTACCAAGAAATCTGCTCCCACATTGCTTGTGTCTATATCGTCGAAGTTATTTCTGGCAGTTCCAAAAACGACAGGAAAATTCTCTTGGATTCCGTCCTACTGATATTATCTCCGCATGTTCATTTGCGCTAGCAACTATATTGGAGTACATTTATTTTATCTTAAGTATTGGGATTTGAGTTCTTTTGATACGGACTCATACAGAATTTCCCAGGCGTATATTTTGTATAATTCTCTGTAAGTTACTTCATTGAGCAACAATAACAAATATAAATGACACTCGAGAGAAAATTAAACGCAGAATAAATATAGGAAATACCTCTTATTATTCGGTTGAGAAGCTTTTGTTATCTAGTCTGCTGTCAAAAAATCTGAAAGTTAGAATTTATAAAACAGTTATATTACCGGTTGTTCTGTATGGTTGTGAAACTTGGACTCTCACTTTGAGAGAGGAACAGAGATTAAGGGTGTTTGAGAATAAGGCTCTTAGGAAAATATTTGGGTCTATGAGGGATGAAGTTACAGGAGAATGGAGAAAGTTATACAACGCAGAACTGCACGCATTGTATTCTGCACCTGGCATAAATAGGAACATTAAATCCAGACGTTTGAGTTGGGCAAGGCATGCAGCACGTATGGGCGAATCCAGAAATGCATACAGAGTGTTAGTTGGGAGGCCGGAGGGACTAAGACCTTTGGGGAGGCCGAGACGTAGATGGGAGGATAATATTAAAATGGATTTGAGGGAGGTGGGATATGATGGTAGGGACTGGATTGATCTTGCACAGGATAGGGATCGATGGCGGGCTTTTTTGAGAGCAGAAATGAACCTCCGGGTTCCTTAAAAGCCGTAAGTAATTAATTAAGTAAGTAAGTAAATAAGTAAGTAAGCAAGCAAGTTACTTCATTAGTCGGAGAACATTCTTATTCACTTTTCTGCAGGAGTTGATCTAATTAATTTATTGTTACGTTTTCTCTCTTGGTAATATCAGCTATAATTACTATATTTTTATTAATCCTATTATACATAAACTTTATTTCACTACATCATTCATTAAATATTTTTATTGTTGGTGATTTTACTATAGGCAAACCTATACCCTAATTAAATCCTTTAGAGGATTACAACCTACTCTTGGCTAAAACAACATCTTTTTTTCCTTAAAGTCTTTGGTGTGTTATATTAAAATATATATTTGGATTTTCTGGAATTTGAATCCATATCCGAACCCGGAAAAACGGAGTGCCAGCTGTTCGACTAATGCCGTGCCACTCTAATTACTTAATTGTCACAGCAGTCAATCAGTAAGTGGACCACCCACAGCATTGCGAACCGCCGCCCCAAAGAGATGTGTCATGACCGCTGACCCGGATAGAAGGCGTCAGCCTGCGAGGGTAAACACTCCACGGGATTGAACGTACTTAAGCGGGTACACAGCGGGGTAGGTGATTTGAAACTGTCCAACTTTGCCCCACGCTAAAACCGCTTGAGCACTTCCGCTTCATAATTAAAAGACATATACCAGGCGTTGATTGGATCAGCGCAGAGCATCTAAATAGGGCGTGCAATGTGGATGTGCTCTTTGAAGGCGTTACATTTCGATGTTTTCATTTATAAATATTACGATTCCATAACTCTGAGTATGAATATCATCATCATTCGTAATGATGATTGTTCTTCCCTAAATTACCTACACTATCGCTTCACTTACTGTGCCGGCGACTTTACACGCTACAGATCCGAGTTCAAATCCTGAGAGTCAAACTGAAATTCGTGTTGGACGATGACAACCCTAAGTTTTTCTAGGAGTATTCCTATTTACTCTGCCATTACTGTAGTAAATTGTCTCTATTAACTGTGAAACAAATTAACGTCACAAGTAATCACACCATTTCTCATATTTTTACGTGTTCTCCAATATATATATATAATTATGTTGACACTTTATAGCCTATCAACGATATTCCTCAAACACACTTGAATCGTGAATTGAAAAAACCCCACAAATGACAATTTTTCTCAAATTCAGTTCTTCATTTGCTATATTCGACAGATATTGGATAAAAAATGGGAGTCTAAGGGTAGAGCTATCAGTTATTCATAGATTTAAAAAAGGCATAAGACTCGGTTAAGAGAGAAGTTTTATATAATATTCTTATTGAATTCGGTATTCCCAAGAATTAGTTCGATTATTTTTTAAATATGTCTCAGTGAAAAACGTACAGCAGAATCCGTACAGGCCAGTTTCTATTTGATGCTTTTCCAATTCACTGCGGCCGGTTGTTCTGTATGGTTGTGAAATTTGGACTCTCAATTTGAGAGAGGAACAGGGGTTAAGAGTGTTCGAGAATAAGGAAAATATTTGGGGCTAAGAGAGATGAAGTTACAGGGGAATGGAGAAAGTTGCACAACATAGAACTGCACGTATTGTATTCCTCACCTGACATAATTAGGAATATTAAATATCCAGACGTTTGAGATTGGCAGAGCATGTAGCACGTATGGGCGAATACAGAAATTCATATAGAGTGTTAGTTGGAAGGCCAGAGGGAAAAAGACCTATGGGGAGGCCGAGACGTACATGGGAAGGTAATATAAAAATGGATATGAGATAGGTGAGATATGATGCTAGGGACTGAATTAATCTTGCTCAGGATAGGGACCGATGGCGGGCAGATTCAGCTCTGTTGTTTTGTAATACCACATTTCTCTGGAAATTCAATCCAGCGTAACTAGGGAGTTAGCAAGTAGTAAACTCTGATCATTTAATGAAGAAGCAGCATTCCACTGCCTATGCAGTCATCTGCCCGAAGAGTATAAAATCTGCGAATAAATTCGCAAATAAAGAAAGTATAAATAATTATCATGTGTAATGATTAATTAATTTGTCTTATTAAATATTTTCTTGAGAATTACATCGTTTTATGTCATGCAAAACAAAACAGCACAAAGAACAGCATGAATCGCCATTGTTTTGATTTCAAATAAAGACAAATATATTTGCACAAGTTATTATCTGTTAAACAGACCTAAAGAAATTTAATCTTTATTTGTATCTTTGAAAGATATTAGTTTAAAATTAACTTAAAGCATTTAAAAATATTAATGATTAATGTAAACGTAATGTAGATGTTGATGATAAAATAATAACAGATGAGATATCAACTAATATGATCGGTTGTTACTATTTATTTATACTCGCGGAGCTAAAGCCATAGGGCAATCTCTCGCACTCTATCAAGTGATAGATAAGCAGGTATTGAAATTAAACCAAAATGTAAAGAACAAAAATACTAACATGTTCCAAAATAATTAAAAAATTGAAACAATACAAAATGAAAATAATACTAAAATACACGAAAGTGAAATACAGATCTATATACTGGAATATAACATAAGTAACTCAATCAGTACAAATAGTTAAGACTATTGTAGAACCGGAAGTTATAGGACAAGTGAATGTGGAGGACTTATGTTATATTATTACAGAAGAGTTCTCCTATAAGTCCAATAACGAGTCAACTTAGTGGCCTAAATGCTGGGGTCCCTTTCAAAAGGATGAACCCCAATAATATTAATTTCATTCTTGCATTTCATTAATTAATTTCATACAGTCAAAAGTTACCTTTCATGAACAATACACCAGTCCCAGATAAATCGACCACAAAATCCTGAATATGAGCAAAATCCGTCCAATAGTTACGCAAAATGCTACAGCTAGGCCATATGACTTAGCTACCTGAAGCCGCTTTTAGACGAAAGAAATGTTAAAAACGTTAGCTAGCATTAAAATTTGGTAGTAGAGTTTTGCGGCATCATAATAATAGTTTCTGTTTTACTTCATACGAATATAATGAGAAAATAATAAGCAGATATTTCACAGAAATAAAATTCTTTATCGTGTTACCAGTGATATCCCTTGTTTAGAACCTGTACTAGTGACTATTTTTCTTAGATAATTTGATAATAAATGCTTATCATTAGTTGATACAATGTTGGTTAGTGAAACGCAATTTTTTACTTATATAACGAATTTTCTATGGCGTAAAAGAAACTCTCAAGTTTCAAGACATGTAATTTGTCACAAACACCATTTAACTTACATAATTAGCTGATATTTTCCCCTTTGGCAGATTAATTCATGTTCAGCAGATACATTAGCCGTGTGCTCTCAAAATTTTAACGCGATATTGCTCTCCAAAGAATCAGGCCTTTTCATTAAGACCCTAAGGGAGGGCGTGGTGATTTCTATTTTCCCCTCAGTTCTTTTCTCTCAAAGAATAAAGTTGTAATAGGAGAAGGGATGAATTTATCAACATTTCATTAATCATGTAGATCACGACACGAACTGCTTTGTTAGAATATAGCGCATAGAAGTATATAGACAACTTTCGGAATGTAGATTAAAAATACAACTTAACGAAGATGAATTAGCGTAAGAGACAAAACTTCGACACCTATTCATTAGAAAGCGACTAACTGAAAATAAAATATTTCAATAGTAACTGCACGTTGATAACTAAAACCATTAGGTATAATGACAGGAGATTTTTATGCGTAATGTACTCTAATTTGGTGTAACACAGATTTACAACAGCAGAAAATTATTAGTGTAATATTTTATTATTATTATTATTATTATTATTATTATTATTATTATTATTATTATTATTATTAATATTATTATTAATTAACAATAACTTCATACATAGTTTCTATTGTATGAATTGTATCTAAGTTAATTTCATACACCTACTAGCAATTTCTACAGTGTACAAGATGCAGCGCTCTGTAACAGATTTAGATCATCAGAACTCTTTGAATTGGTAGACTTTAAAAAGCTTCTACGTAAAGATTAATTTTTTGGTCCTACAGAATACATCTGTTATGGTAACAATTGATATAAGAGGAGAAAAATTATCTCCGGCGCCGGGGATCGAACTCGGGTCCTTGCTTCTACGTACCAAGCGCTCTAAGCATTAAGCTATGCCGAAGTTCATTCCCTCTCGAATCCCTCTCCTCCATGTTTTTCCCTATTTTTGAGGCCTGACTCCAAGGGAAAAACACTGGAGGAAAGGGATTCGATCCGATGCTGTGGATTGAACTTCAGTGTACCTCAATGATTAGAGCGCTTGGTACGTAGAACCAAGGACCCGGGTTCGATCCCGGTGCCGGAGCGAATTTTTCTCCTCTAATATCAAATTAAAAAGCTTCTGCTGGAATACACTTTCTTGCAGGTATTTATTTATAGGACTTACTACTTATATGTTTATTGACAACGTTTAATGAATTTGTTTCTGTATTTTTTTATTTATATTAATAAAGTTTGATATTTTGCGAATTTCTGTAATTTACATTATCTTTAAATTTTTCGTTAAGGAAAATAGAACATCTGGTACCGTGACCTGGGATAGTATTATACAGAATTACAATATATATCGGGGTTATAATCTGCTAATAATAATAATAATAATAATAATAATAATAATAATAATAATAATAATAATAATAATAATAAATTACAAATATTTTACGAAAATATATTTAAATCAAAGTAGTCTTTTTATAATAAAGAATGGCCAGCTTTAAGGAAAACTGAAGGTACTAGTAATACCAATATAATAAAGCAACTGAACAAACAATTTCATATGGTACAAACATACTTAGCACGCAGATAAGAAATATTACCAAGACATATCATGAGCTGGGTACCAACAAACAGGAAAGAAAGGGAGGGACCAAAAACTAGCTCGCAAGTCTAAATACCTGACACGGTGATAGAGCAGTTCAGAATAAGAACAGCTATCAAACGGGTACTCTTGGGGATCAAGTGTTCAAAATGACATACAGAGCTAAAAATACAAAATTAAAGTATCAGGAAGTTTGTGATTCGATTGAGATAAAGTTCTTCGGTTTCTTACAAAATTTTCTTTCAAACTTATTTGTATTTCCATAGACTTTTCACTTATTAAAAAATCTGCAATGGAGTTTGAATTGCCTCGGCATGGATGTTTTATATTTTTAAATTATCGTTTTGTTGTTCATTATTGCCGTAGATGAAGATCCGTCATACTAACCATGAGCCACGATTATCATCTTACAGTACTTCTGAAAAATCTTCTATAATCAACTTTCCTACTTTAATTCCCCAGCTCTTGCTGTCACAATTTATAAAGACACAGTCATTTTCTCATGTCGTTCCAATTAATATTGTCTAACGGACGAAAAGACAAAATCCTGAACATGGTAGAATGTCTGAAAATAAAAGTGACGTTTTCATTTGTTGGAAGGAAATTCTTTTTTAAAAAGATGAGAACTTTAATACAATCTTGATCATGGATCCTGTTAGCAGTTCTGAAACGTCAAAAAATCCTTCCCTACACATGGCTGAAAATTTCCATGCTCATCCCAAACGCCTTGATACCTATGGCATTTGGATCACTCAAAAGGGCCCACTGCGCTGCCTCCAGAAAGCAGTTGTAACTTTTATGAGAATGATATGAATCTATTTTGGAGCCACTTTATTTAGAGACGGATCTCGCAGTTTTCATTCTCTTGCAAGGACTTTCTATGGACTTTTATCGTCCTTACAATCCACCACTCTGGGTCGGGTTTCAGCCCACGGATCCCGGATCCAGTGGTAAAATCTAGACTTCCAAGGATAACGCAATTCTAGAGGCTGAAAGATTTCTTTGCAGAGTTCGAGAGCGAATAGCTCATGTTGTATGTAATAGAAAATTATAATAGGAAAGTTCTTTTTTCTCCCCAGAAAAAAAAGTAATTTTTCTTTTCCAAATGTTTAACAATCTCTTATTCGTTAACTATTGAGAATAGTATCGTGATTTTTGTCAATATCGATAGGAAATCTAATAAAGAATAATTCATCCTTCTGTCGTGTTTCAATAGCGTGCACAGATTTCGTGTAGGGGAGACTGTTGTACCTTTAGCATAATGTACCTTTGAGCATTTTTTGTTTTTTAATTTTTGCTGCTACCTAGAGGACTCAAACTGAAGTAGATTGTAGAGAAAGCAGCTAAATAGCTCTGGTCGTAGTTCAGTTTGATTTACTGCAAAGTGTGAATTCCGTGGACAAAATAAATTTTGTTAGTATTAAAAGTAAACATTTCGTTCATTGAGATATGTTTCTAACACAAAACCAGATTGTATTTGTTAATATCTTTCAAGTACGGTGTGTTCCCTATCACCTGTGAGTAATAACATATTTTAATTTCCATGATTTATTCGAATCTATAGTTTTGGGAGCCATATTTGTTTAAAAGTGCACCCTCTTGTACCTTTGAACACAAAACATTTTGTACCACGTAAAAGTTCCAAAGTACACAATACTATCGGTTTTTGTTTTTATTTTATTTCAAGATCATGTCACGAAGTAAGTCTGGAGTTAAGAGGCCCCCAATTGATCCGGATGCCTTAAAGAAAGCTGTTGAAGCAGTTATTGCTCCTCCAGGAAATAAAATCTCAATCAGAGAACCCTGCTCTGGTTTATGATGCCAAATACATTTTAAAAATGACTGTCAGTTTTTACAGCTACATTCCCACCTATATTCCATGTGTTCCAACTTACAGGCCGGTATGTTCCAAGGTACATGAATCTATTGTACCTTTGAACATATTACATATCCCTTCATTTTATTTTTTCCATCCTTAACAGATCTGCAAAACAGAAAAATACATACAGGAAGTTGTAAATGAATCTTCAATAATTTTTTCAAACATTTTTTCATTTAAAAATTTCATTTCCCAAAATAAAAATAAAAATAAAATGTGAAAAATGTTTGAAAGGTACAATAGTCTCTCCTACATTTAATTTAAAAAAAACTCCTAATTTAAAGCAATTGCACGAAGCATGCGACTGGCAACGTCTTGACCAAGAGAGCAGCTTACTTATGGAGACTCGCCGAGTTCGTTGGCCTCTTACTCTGTATCACAAGTAGAGCGTATTAGCGACGATGTTACTGGACTGCTGAAACTTCAAAATTAATTTTCTAATTAATCGTGTATTTAATTACAAAACGTAATTTAAGTTATTTGTTCAATTACGTGTACTCTATCGTCCCTTTCAATCTGCAAGGTAGTATAGTTAACGAAACGTCACTTTGAAGCGAAATAAAGAACTGAGTAGGTAAGGTTTCTTTCAAATGTATCATTCCGCAGCTTCACGCCTGATGCAAATGTACCTTGATTTATGCGGTACAAGATTTACTACCTCCACGTAAGTGCCCACCTATGACCAGAGCAACAAGTAATCGAACGAGGTGCGTTTGGATGATGGATCACTCTGTGTCCATCTCCAGCTGTTAACAGGCGGTGGAGTAGAATCTAATGATCACCCTTCAAGACTTCCTCTCACGGCTTTCAAAAGCTTTCCTCATTATAAGAAACTTGCACTATTACCGCCTGCAGACGACGAGGGAGGGGACGGAGGGCTTGCTGAAGGAAAATTCGTCATATAAATAGAAATGTCATTAGTGGAACACAGTCCTTTATACAAGAGCATGCCCCAGGGCTTTTTGCATTAAATAAAAAAATGTTCCTTTCGTATCTGTATTGGGGAGAGTGGAAATGTAACCATAGTCCTTTCGCTTGAGGTTATAAAATGTAAACTTTGCTTGATTACACAGTTACTTAAACCAGCCATAACTTTGAACAGCAGTGTCACACATACTTCAATAGCTAATTATATTTTAATACAAAACATTCTGAATTCGTAATGAAAATAAAATGTTGAGCTGACCGTAACTTTAGATTTGCCACAGTTGTGGGTTTGAATCCCGTCTCGGGAATGAATTATTATCCTTTGTCAATGTGATGTCTTATATTATCTTAAATGAGAAGATTTCTATTGCGTACTAGATATACAAGATTGTAAAATCGATAGAGAAAGAGGGAAGTGAATGCGTTCAATATAATACATAAAAATAAAGTGATTTATAAAGCTGCAACAACTCGAAACACTCATTACCATAACGTTCCTTCACTATTGTTAGACCAGATGTTTCAAGTTTTGTCCTCTAGATACTTTTCAATCGTTCTGTTATAGATCTTTCAGGTCGCAGTGCTAGAGCTGTCGTAGCTCTCCCCATTTAAATTCAATTGCATTCAGTTCAATTATTCTGTTATTGAATTTCCCCTATTCTTCCTTTTTATAACTAAAATCAACGCGCTTGTGCAGATCCGAAATATCTAGCACGATATTGTTTTAAGTTGTTTTATTTCACTTGCTTTCACAATGCTTATTCTAGAGTGTAAAAAAATCTAAATAATTTGTGTGCTGATTGTTGCTTATTTTTTCTTCTTCTTCTTCTTCTTCTTCTTCTTCTTCTTCTTCTTCTGTCCCTTCTGCTGCTAAGCGTCTTGTTCGCCTCTCTCCGTCCATTTCACCTATTTTTCCCGGTCTCTACACATTCTCTTCACCTTTGCCATTGTTTTTCCTTTCCGTTCTGACCTATTTATTATTTTATCATCAGATAAAATACTATAATGGTGCAAAGATTCTATTTCGAGATTATGACGGAAATACACATTTTCAGTACGGTGTCCTTGATGCAAATTAAAACTGTTTTGAGTCTATCTGTATACAACGATTTTTCCTAAACCACTTATCGGATTTTCCACGAGTAATTTTATCCTGCAATGATACCAATTCAACATATTAATCGAAAATAAAAATAATATATCCTTATTTTAAATAAAACTTATAATTTACTGTGATTTAATTAAGGAGCCGGACCTACAAAAACATTTCTTTCTTGTTTTTGTACATGTCAATGATTTAAATGGCTATAAGTAAATGTTGAGAGATCTTGGGAATTAAGATTAAGATTTTAGTTTGAATTGGACAAACCATGGTCATAAACGTGACAAACCAGAGTCATAAACGTAAAAAATGAGATATTTATATAAAACAAATTAAGATCATCATCATTTGACAAGTGCATGTTCTACAGCTCAAAGAAGGCCTTATGAACCGCATAACAAATCTAAGTAAGGAAATTTTTAAAACACTTCGTTGACAATTTTCAAAAGCTATCAAATATCACTTTAATATATAACTTTAAAAAATTGCGTTTCATATATGAAGAGTCCACTGCAAGAATGATGGATGTCATTTGGAACACATTTTGCAGGAGAAGCAATTGAAAGTTTGAAATGCTTAGCGCTCAAAGCTTAACTGTGGTTTTCCGATCATTACTGGACAATGACTATTAGTGTTAATGCCATATAACTCTCTATGTACATTATATATGTTTTAAGCTATGCATTGACAGTCTTGGTTCATTTTCGACAAGAAAGTGACATCCATCATTCCTGCAGTGGACTCTTCATATAAATGAAGATATAAAAATTTCCTCATTTGGAAGTGTTCATTATGTTATATTACATACATTATGAAAATTTCAACTGAATATGTTTGATAGTGTCAGAGTTATTGCATTTTGGACATTGTAAAATGAAAACATATTGTTCTGCAGAAATGAGAGAAGTTGCTCAGTTAGGCCTAAATGTCCCGAACCTCGCATGGCTACTTAAAAATAGTAATAAACCAGCTGTTTGAAGTCATATCAAGATGTGGTTTTATTTAATGACATTTAAGATTTGTGTGTATGTCTAATGCCTACCTACTTCACTTGCGTGATTCGGGTTCCGCATGCTGCGGATAGATGGCAGGGCTGTAACCCATTTTCAAGTTGAATATCACTTCAGGTGTAGCGATTTGTTTATTAAAAAAATTATCGTATTACTAAAATTTTGTTATTATATATAAATCATACTCCTTAAGTTCCGTCGTTAATTAATTTTAGGAAAATAACAATTTTATGGGGACAAGAAGAATATGTAAGATTTAACTCCAAAAAACTCGAAAAAATCTTTTGCAGTCTTGCAACAACTGCTTCCCTTTTCTTTGTGTAATGGAAACGTAGCAGCTTAGGGAACGGAATACCGACGCATGAGAGGAGGATATTTGTAATTTCTTACTTTATACATGGCGGATTCTGACGTTCAACACAAAGTAAGGCAGGAATTAAGGTTTCAGAAGCTCGCTTGCAGATCCCAAATGAGCAGCGCAGAAATGCTGTTGGAAACTCATATTCCCCTTCACAAGAAAACGAGATGGGGATGGCTATGAGGGAATTGCTGATAGGCGGAATACTAGTCTACGCGCGTACACACATGCGGTCGTAAAAGTGGCCTGAGAGCCGTAAATATGGCAACCCGCACTGCGGTAACGGTTTTCCGAAGTACTACTTCATTTTTATAACGCGTAACTCCATTCAGAGGTTGTCGAATTTAACGATATTGTACTATCAATACCCCCTGACTTGCCAATTTTCATAACTACTTAATATAAAGGGTTACGCAGAGTTTGTAACATTCCATTCCGATGCGTGGAAATGTTTGAAAGATTTCGATCGACCAAGTTTTCTTGGTATAAATAGCATTTGCAAACACGGGTACTATGCTAAGCTTCTTTTAAACTTTCAGCAACAGGAATCATCGCCTTTATATTGTAGTAGATCTCTTCTCGTCGTTTTTATTATATGCATTTTCAAAGTGTAAAGATATACCAGCATTGAGAGAGTGGGCTAAGGGTTGGAACTTTACACATCTAAGTATTTAACCAGCCCTAGGATTTCGTAAAAATAGCGAGGATAGCATGTTTCTTAAGGTGTTAGGTACAGCTTACAGCAGTAAAAGTTTTGGAAATATTCAACGTTTTTTTCCTCCATCACTGTATCTTGAAGAATAATGAAAATTGGTATGTATAAAACACTGTCCTTCTGCTATATGAAAAAAAAAAATGTTTACGATTACAACAAAAATTAACTATATTTTTGTTTTCAAAATTCAAAATGTTGGCAGTTCACTGTGCATTGAAGAAGCGTTTCCCCTCATAACTCAAAAACTTGTTAACTTTTTCATGTTCTCTTTCTTTTATTTTATTTCTGAAACTCATGTTTACAATATCATGCTCTTTCAACTACATTCCTTAATAAATAATATTCTTTTTATTTTGTGTAATAGAAAATACTGATATTTGTCCATTTTTTTAAATTAATTTATTTTTTATCAGACAATTTAACAAAGCTAGAAAATTGATCTTGCATCATATTGTAGCTATGACATGCATAAATACACACAAAATATATCATCACAGAATGTTGGATAGTTTTTTAGTTATGTGGGAAAGGCTTCATCACTGCACAGTGAGATTAATTTTGAAAAAAGAAAATGGATATCATTTTTTTTAAATCGTAAAAATATTTTTTTCATATAGCAGAAGGACAGTGTTTTACACATACTAATTTTCATTATTGTATAATGATATAGTAGTGGAGGAAAAAAATGTTGAATATTCCAAAATTTTACTGCTGTAAGCTGTACCTAACTCCTTAAATATTTTGCTTCCTTTGCATTCCCTTTTTGATCAATTAATTAAATATGAATTAATTAACAGAAATATCACCATAATTGCTAAACTGCTTTACACAAGACTAATACCAGGCCGGGAAAGGAGGCTCTGTAACTGCGGGTCGAAATAGTTTTACGAAAGTCAGCAAGGTGTTACATTTTTAAAATTGTAAATTAAATTCAGACCTGAGAAAGTGATATACATTTCCAAGAACATAGAGTTGTTTATTTAAACCGTAACTCAGCGTTTTAACATTATTAATAAACACTCATACTTCTTAAGACATCTGCCTTAGAGATTTTGTTGTAAAGTTGTTCATGAGGCCATTAGTAGACAACCGTCGTTTTCAAGTTCACACTAATGGAGAATTGGTTCAAATATGACAAAAATGTTACCAGATCTATTATTATCACAGTTACCATATTTAAGCATTTTTATGAACTTACAACCAATTTTGAATTTTAGTGAATATACCTGTTCCAGACGAATTAAATAATTAAAGGCAAAATTGAGAAAGTCCTTATAAATCAGAAGGTTTCTTAATGCGTGATCTAGTGTTCCTTGGTCTTACATCTTAATAAGGCAATCTGTTTTAAAGGAGTAGCCGTTAGACTATGTTTGCAGTTTACACTAAAGTCAAATTCTTTAAAATAAAGTACGAACTTTAATTTCGTTTGGTATTCAAAAGTAGTAACTTCCTACCCGGGATAAAAAATAATTCCTTCATCTGTAGAAAACATGAAAACTTGTTTTTTTCCTCTGTTTGGGTATGATTTACAGTACGCTACTACAATAAAGCGCCATACTTCTGAATTGGCGTAGATAGTATAAAATCAGTTCTACTAAATGAGTAAGTACAACACTTCTGTTTGTTATGTGAACACACAAATTATGTTAGTGGTAAAGACTGATTGATCATCACTTACGTATAGGGAAAAACGTTTTTCGCTGTGCCATACTATTAGTATCGTAGGATTGTACAATCTAGAAATGCTTAAAACATTAACGAAATTTGATAAAATAGTATTAATATATTGATAACATAAATTAGTTGACAGTAAAAGAATAACGCAAAAGAAGAAATTGAAAGGACGGAGATTCGAATAAAAATTTTCGGGCATACTAGTAACCTATTCATCGTCCGTTCGACTAAGCTGTCGTCAAACAAACCAGATGTGTAGTGAAGTTCACGTAAGATTAGTTCCTAAAAGGCTAATATGGCTATCTTTTCAATGTTGCCAACTGTTACGAGATGTCACCAAAGGAGGTAAAATAATGATAATAATAATAATGATAATAATAATAATAATAAACATTATTTTTGTATGATTGATCTATTATTAGAATATATTTTGTATGGCAGCATGAAATTAATCTAACCCAAAATTTATTTAGTTTTTAACTATTTGAAATGATTAATACGAATTCCGAAAACAGAATACCACTTTGAAATATATACTGTTTATTTATTAATGATTACTTAATAATTTATTAATAACTGTTATTAATTAGTAATTACGTTTAAATTTCAAATATTATTCGCTAGGTAGTAACTTCCGTTTCATGAATGTTGGTAGCTTCTTCAAAGAATGATGGTGTCAATATACTGTAACAGTTGCAAAGTAACTTCCAAATATAGTATTTGTTAGTACATAAGTTCAAAACAAAGTAGATAAATGAAAATTCAACCTCAAAACTAAAAATCACTATAATCCACTAACAACAGGGGGAAAATGGTTTGGTTTCACCACTAGGATACAAGAAAAGCAGACCTAGACTATAGCTGACGGGTAGCCGTGAAACCTAGTAACAAAGCTGTTTTTTTATTTCAATGGCCGCCCATCTTCGTCTACAGTAGACATGTCAAAGTCAAGCTTATTGGATTTAGGTACCAGCTAGAGATAATGGGCGATTCATGTGACTGGCTTTGATTGTAACGTTCATTACTTTTTCACTTAAATTGAAAGGAGGTCCCTATGTTACACTCAGATGAGGTGAGGTCACGTTTTAGTAGCTACTGTATAGTCTTCTTAAATCTTTCATATATTAGATCTAATGGCTATCGTTATCTTCCTTATTTCTATGAGCGGCCACCTCGCCATACCCCTTAACTAGCTAATAGCACGTTACGTCTATCAAGTGACGGATATTGATAGCCATCCATCAACTCCACGCGGATTGATGTACAATGCGGATGTTGTCAAACTTATCTAAACTTGACCACAATTTAATATCCCGAGTATTCTTGAGGCAAAAGATTAACGTATATAGCACATGCATTACATATCAAAGTATGAAAAATATATTTTGGAGCAAATATACATAGGTCAATAAATATTGATAAATTATTCATTAACTTCCAAAAAGAAACGTGAAAATATAGCTTGTCTGTCTCGTGGTTAACATTTTGCTTCCCTCGCCGAATACCATCAGAGCTAGTTTTGATATTATTATGTATTTCGAACTGGCGGCTCAAGGTCAAGCAATGGACTGCATTTGCCACATATGCTTACCCCAAACCTGAACCATCTCCTCAACTAAAGTCAACTGGGACAGCCGGTTAGTGACTCGTACGTGACTTGTACAGCTTGATTCAGGGATTTTGGCCCTTGCAAAAAGTAATTAGACTAAGGGAGAGTTACTCATCACAACTGGCGGACTGGGTCACACAGGTCAGGCCGCGCAGTCATAACACCTAACATTTCCTTCTTATCATGTTGTGGTACACTCCGTCTTAAAACACAATATTCTTCCACACGCCCTATTACTAACCACTACGTCTGTTGACCAAACAATGTCATGATGACATATTTTCTTGACATGAGTGTCCCTCAGCTTCGAGCATAGATATTATTTTCATTCTTCTTCTTTCCTCTTCCCCTCCTATGCACATTCGTGATTAAATTTATTCCTTATGACGCAACACACAGTTCGCTCACTAGCCAAACAACCAAGGACAGGGGCCATTAATGCTGAATCGAGCTGTGCGTTTGTATGTGACTTTGATCCGCCAGTTCGAAAGGCACAGATAATAGCCTGACCCTATCTTTGACTGATATAAGGCACAATCATGACTTAATTGTATTTCTCAAGGTCCATCCAAATCAACCCATTCTAACACGCGTGATCTGAAATTTTGTGACTGAATCTATTTTTCAAGCCCGAAATTTTGATGTGAATTGAATTGCGTTTTCAGGGCCATGGCTTCTCATTACTAGTGGTTAGCATCCAGTGAAGATCTCAGTCTGTAGTATCAATATTCTTGTTTCCTGAATAAGAAGAACAATAATCTCATGAGTAAGTTATGGAGTTCTTGGTTGTTTTAATCATAGAATATTTTCCCAGAAATAGGATTTTCTTTTATTTCTCAGTCTCTTATTTCCGTTCTGAAGTAATTTTTATTTGCCCCAAAGATTTGCTCTGCATCTTCCTTCGCAAGACAAACTTTTTCAATGTCTTCATATTATCTTTTCATCCATATCAAGAATAATCTGTTACCCACAGACAGTTGCTTTTGCATCTGCAAACACTTTAACACAGCTCTGACTTTTACACTTATCCATCCACACATAATATATTAAAGCGCATAAAATAAAAATTAAAGTTCACTGTAATTAATAAATTACTTAAGCAATTGAAATTCCTTGATAATTAATATATCCATATGAAATGATCCTCTAAATTCACATTCCCCAAATCATTGCACACTGGATACTGAGTTTACCATTCTCTTTGGGAATCCGTAGTGGAATTTGCAACAATAACGACTGAAAAAGTAAGCCCTCACTTCGCTTTCAAGGATTACCCTTCCGTTTCGTCTGCTCGAATTTTAATCAAAGTGAGTTAAGAGGATGTGCAGAACGCATTTCCAGCTTCCCGTACTCGACACAAAGCAGCAGTCAAATTCCATTTCAGTGACTTTATTATTGAAAATCTGCTCAAGAATCCCCTGGAGTGCGAGGTCACAATCATTTCCTCGACTCTGCACGCTGTTTTTCACAACTGCATCAATTGACTCTGAGTCTTTTATTATTAATCCATATTCTGTTTAAAGCGTACATGCCCAGTGTTTATTAAATTTTCACTTAAATAGCGTCTAGAAGAAATAAAGTGTCCCCTGATCGGAACACGTGCAGTTAACTTCGGGAAATTGTATGGAAATCAACATTCTAATGCGAAAGAGAAAGTTTTGGTAGATATATGGCGTGCCCCGTTTTTTGGATATAAATTATTCAAAATAATAACAATTATAACGACAATTTTTATTATTTTATTCACATCACTTTATTCTTGATATGTTAATATACTTTATTTCCATTCCATCTCCTTTCTCTTTTATGATTGTTATTTTATTCTTCATTTTCATCTTGAGTTTCATCACTATCATCCACCGTTGTGGCTGAGGGGTTAGCGAGTCTAACTCCGGACCCAACGGTCACGGGTAGGACGAGTTGCCTGGGTGAGGTTTTTTCGGGGTTTTCCCTCACTCCTATGGATGAATATCAGGTAACTTTATCAGGCGATTGGAACTCCACTCATCTTCGCCACTTCCTTTCCTATCCCATCATCAGGCGACCTCCGGAAGCTACTGGCTCTCTCGATCGGCCTCCGTGGAATGTAGTTAAGCGACGTTGGATGGCTTCTGCAACGAGCACCCAAGGCGGACCTACTCGGGGGAGGAGTTTCGCCTCGGACCGACAGGGGGGCCTGGGGGGAAGGTGCTGAAGCAGGAATGGTATATGAATTTCTGTCAGCTGTAGGGACCGATCTTTAAGAGAGTCATGTGGTGCGCGTAGGGGATCTGTGGCACGCAACTCATTCCATATCGAGGGTTAGAGCAATAGATCTCAACAGGTCGCAGTGCTGGGCAATCCGTGTTCCCCTCAGTTAAATTCCATTCCAATCTATCACTATGTTAGTCTAAGCTGTTATAAAAAAGAAATTCGCTATTCATGTATTACAGTTTTCAATGCACTGCCTAATTATCTTAAATCTTTGAAGGACCATAAGAAAGTATTTAGAACAGAATTAAAGAAATTTATACATACGCATATCTTCTACACAATTGATGAATTTTTTATCCTTTTAAATTTAATTATTCTCCTGACATGGAATGTACAATTTTGTACTATAGTTCAACTAAAATATGCTTGTAAATTCAATTAATCTGTTTACTATGTATTGTACATTTTTGTATAGCTTAACTGATGAATTGTACATGTTGTAAATTGAATAGTAGTTTGTATAGCTCAACTGATGAATTGTTTATGCTTTTAAATTGAATTGATCTGCTTGATATTGAATTGTACAATTTTGTATAGCTTAACGAAAGTATTCTTGTAAATTGCATTAATCGGTTTTACTATGTATAGTATATTTTTGTATAGCTTGGTTGATGTATGTACCTTAAATTGAGTAGTAATCTGTATAGCTCAGTTGATGAATTGTTTAAGCTTGTAATTCGAAGTACTGTAATTTGCATGATATATTATCAGTTTTTACATATCTCTACTGATTGAATTGATTATGCTTTTAAATTTAACTAGGCGTAAATTACTTGATATATATTATATTTTATAACTCAAGTGATGAATTGTTTAGATTTTTAAATTTAATAATCTTATTGCTATGTACTTCATATTTTTGTAGAACGTAGTTCAGTCGGCAGACTCGCTGACCTGCTGATCCGGAGCTGCTCTCGGGCTTGGGTTGGATCCCCGTTTGATCTGATTATCTGGTTGGTTTTTTCCGAGGTTTGTCCCAGCCATGGGGCGGATGCCGGGTGGTCTATGGCGAGTCCTCGACCTAACCTCACTTCATTTCGCCAAAAAATTGGAAAATTGTAATCTTGTAAAATTTTGACTTGTTCCACATCTTAAAGCTTGAATGCTAATGTAAGATCTATGGAATGCAATAAATTAAATTAAATAACTTTGTAGCCAGTTCACTGTTGTGGGGTAACGATTAACCGTCTGACCGTGAAACGAGCGAAACCGGGTTCAAATCCTGATTGGGAAAAGTTACCTGTTTGGGGGTTTTTCCGGGGTTTTCCCTCAACCAATCGAAGCATAGTTGCTGGGTAACTTTCAGCGTTGGACCTCGGACTCATTTCTCCATCATCAATTCACATATCATCGTCATCCATACCATAGCCCAGGATAAATTCACGGTGCGGCGTGCTGTACTTTACAAGAGCGCGGCCGTTCGGCTACCCAATCATTCACAGAATAGGAGTGGTAAGCACAATAAGCCTCAGGCTGCAGTGTAAGCCTTCGTGTTTCCCCCTCGTGCAGGAGAAAAGAACCTTGTAGTCAAAAGATTTTAATTTATTCATCTATTTGACAGTAAATTTCTCTATCACTATTCACTGCCAACTGAAGTTTTCCTTTTGCTTCCATTATTTTCAATTACGACGTCAATGTATACAACCTTGATGTAATAAATTAATTCATACGGTATGAAGAATGACGTCTAAATAGAATATATTTTTTGTACATTACTTTCACTCTCGGTACATGTGTACTTATAATTGAATACGTACTATATTCATGAAGAGTAGCCCCAACCTCCAGTTGCCGGTCAACAAGTGGCCCTTTACTATTGACATTATTTTGTCCCCGACTTCTTCCTCATGGTATACTACGCCTGAACTGCTACAACCAGGCCTTCATAAATTTATAGCCTATTATACGACTGCTACGACCAAGTAAACATTCGTTTCTTGTATGGCAGATCGTTGAACTGCGCTGCATAAAGCCTAACTCGTTTCCTAAAAGAGAAGTACAAATTTAAACGGCAACTACATCGCGATTGTCAGAATATTTACTATAAGCAATGTGCAAGAATAAATACCTAAATATAGAAAGAAAAAAACTATTATCAATATGACAAGTGTACGTTCCATATTAATAAGATACTCAGCAGAAGAAGGTTGGGTTCACTGCATACGAAAAGGTACAAGAAGATTTCTTGACTCGCGAACTGGCCTTTCATCACACAAGCAGGAGAATGGTAAAGCATTATCCCCCTCCCTCTCCTTAGTTATCACTTGTTTATTCTGAGTTACGCAGTGTTCAAGCAAACACATGATCAGTTGTAAAATGAAAAAGAATGTCGCGTATTACAGAAGAACATCTCGTTGCTCAGTTATAATTCGCTATATGCAGCTTGTCTCCTAGTTTTAATGATTAATTACACATCCATCTTATTATCCATATTTAAATTATATACACGATGTTCCATTCAAACCTCCCTGATTTCAATTAATCATTGCTAACAAGGTATGCGGATTTATGAAATGAGACTAGTACTAAAAGAAAGGGAAACTCAAATAATTTGTATTTCATTTGTTTGAAGTTGACTGGTTTGTCGTTACGTTGAGCAACAATGGCAAAAGCAAAAATGGCGACTCCTCAGCAACGCGGGCAAATGGTGGTGTGGTATGCGGAGACGAAATCCGTGATTTCAACGCAACGAAATTACAGAGTTCTCGGAGGAACACTGAATTGCCTTAATGCCTGCGAATGGATTTACTCGAGTTTATCTGATATCCCTCTCGAATTTCTTTCACCTTTTCTTCTGTCACGGAATGCCGAGCTCCATCAGATTGTTTCAGGACACTGCCGGTCGTGGCAACTTACTGAACCAGAGCCTAACTGAGTTTGCATCAGGTGCAACTCCTCCGTACACTCGTGTGTAATTTCGTTGCGTTGAAATCACGGATTTCATCTCCGCATACCACACTACAGTTTGCCCGCGTTGCTGTGGAGTCGCCATATTTGCTATTGCGATTGTTGCGCGACGTAGTGACACAACAATAAACTTAAAACAAAATTAAATACAAATACTTTGAGTTTCTCTTTCTTTTAGTATCAGTCTCATTTCATAAATCCGCATATCTCGTTAGCAATGATTAATTCACATTAGAGAGGTTTGAATGGAACGCCTTGTACTATTAAGATTATTAATTGGTACTCAAATTGCAGTATTAATTCTAGAATCAGCAATAGCTATCATTCAATTTGCAGTTTCATTTCTCGTTAAAAGATTTTCAAACTTCAGTGATTTATTTTAACATTTCATAGATAGAATAACCTGTATAATTAAGGGTATTACCTTCAGATATTAACAAGAGCATTTTTTTACTATTTTGGAATCATGAGAAATATTAGGTGTTTACATCATGAATTTTTCCTTTTGTGGCGTAAGTGTGTGTCTCTTTTTCCGTAATTTCACTTACATGTATTGCAGCGATTAAGATCACCAGAATCAGTGTATGAAGTAAGGTAGGCCCACAGTCTACTATATACAGTCACGAAGCTCAATACATAGTAAAAATGCATCCATAGACAGTTGCTAACCACTAAGATCGCTAATATCGCCTCATTACAGATAATGCGAAATAGTACCGGCACGGTCTATTGTTCCTAGCACCCTCACAACTCAACCTTCGCGACTGTATATACTAGACTGTGGTAGGCCTAAAGCATTCTTATTAGCAGCTTCACCCATATATACAGTATTTTAGCACAGTCGAAGCTTCCAACACGTATTAAAATTTCGCTTTGGTGCGTGCGTACCACCATACCGACGTTTTATTTCCTATCGAGGCAGTAAACTAATTTTCAATATATTGATTCCAATAATAAACTGTAGGACTAATGAAATGATCATTGCCAAACCGCAGACGAATACTGCAACAACTTCATACTAGAATGATATATTCCGTCAATATTACATCCCGTATTCTATATGTTACACAACTGGATTCAGAAGAAATATTTACAGCAGCTAATCAAATTTTTATATTTTCTTAGAGGTCCTGTTCCTTGAAAAATAATGTAATGCTTTACCGTGGAATGGATACGTATATCCAGACTTCGTTTATCCTGTAGTTGAAAGTCAGAATGAAAGCTTAGTCATGCTACAAATTCGAGATTTTTTTCCCCCGGTGTTGACTGGAGTGATTTGTTAGTGAAAAAATCGGTAGTTAATGATTCTTTGGATTCTTTCTTTTCCCTCAACGTTACAAATTTAATTCTACTAAAATATTTGTTTCGCCTTTCTTTTACCTTTAATTAAAATAATTTCATGACATAAAGAATATGATTAAATATAGTAGTTATGTACTATATCATATAAATTAGTTTTTATTTTTCAGTCAATCACTTATCATGTTAAGATGGCAGAAATGGATTCTGTTACATCAAAATACAATGTTAAAATACGTCACTAATATTTTCGACTTACTTTCAAGTCATCTTCAGGTGATAGTTTTCTAACAAACAAATATTTGAACTGGGTGAAAATATTTAAACACATTTATATAACACTAGTACATAGTCTGACCATGCATGCTTTACATAAAATGGTTGAAAGGCGTGCGTAGTCTTAAAACTAAAATTGACATACAGATACAGAATCTTCCAATGAACATAATTATAGTACAATATATTGAGGCGCATGCCTGAATTATGGAATTAAAAGCGTTTAAAAATTATTATATAAAACTGAAGATTAGGCTTGTTCTGTATGATGTTCAATGAATTGGAAGACTGTATGAAGTGGATATGAAAAATCTCAGTCTATTTGCCGTGGTGAGAGGCATTATATGAAAGATGTACATTGAAGGTTTCCAGATGATGTGGCCTTCATCTTGAAGATGACTTGAAAGTAAGTCGAAAATATTCGTGACGTATTTTAACATTGTATTTTGATGTAACAGAATCCATTTCTGCCATCTTAACATGATAAGTGATTGACTGAAAAATAAAAACTAATTTATATGATATTATTTCACAAACTTATCTGAACTCAACATGACTTTTAAAGTTATGTACTAGTTTCAGTGATGGCCGGCGGAGGTGGCCAATCAAATAATTACTCGTATGTGAAATGCTCATGCCTTTATGATCAGTGGTCACTAGTTGGCAAGAACCATTGCATATCAGGAATATCTGAAATATTTGGTTATAGTCAGGGAATAGTCCGAGTTATATCTGTGATATCTCAGAAGCTGAAAATTCATACTTAGGAATTCTACCCATTTGATCACTTCTTTCGGTTGGTTGTATGGAATTTACGAGAGGGGGAGCACTATGGCCCAGCACTGAGACCTGCTACGATTTATTGCGCTAACCCTCAAGTTAGACTCATCCCCAAACCCACACCGGCTGATTACACTAAGGTTCGCTGCGTACCCAGATTTCGAGCAGACAATCCCTCTTATCCCTAGGCCAGTTCCCTTCGTGCGTCGCCAGTCGGAGGACGGAGGAATTCTGTGGAAGGATGACGAAATGGAGAAATGTGACGGAATGATGTAGATGCCTAATATGGGGGAAAAACGAGAGAACCCCGAGAAAAACCCCAACTGCTATCTTGTCCGCCACAAGTGCCACTATAGGTTTTTCAACGAAAAATCCCAGACCTGACCTGACTCGAACCCAGGCCGCCTGTGTAACAGACTAGAGGTCTGACCACTTAGCCACCGCGGACGATTAATAATGCAGTATACTTTGTTGTTTGATTATGGTAAGTGTGTGACAGAAAACAGATATATAGGCCTACTTACGTCCTTTCAGATTACTCCAAAGTAGTTAGACTGTATTCCAAAGAGTCGAATTCGGATAAGCAGTCTCTCGTCATTTAGCACAGGGCAGTTTCAAATTGCTGGGGTTGTTAGCCAACTCGCAATGTCGAACGCAGGGCTCACCTGCTGTGATATTACTCATATGAATTGAACTGATCCAATTTGACCAGTTAGTGAGTATGGTCCGTTTTGATGGCTGACGCTTGCTTCAAGTTTGTGTGACGTTGATGGATATGACAATGGTTTAGAATGTCTAAACTACAAGTTACATGGGCTGTTGCGTTCAATATCCATATATCATATCGAAACAATACTTTAAAATATACATCTCTTATTTCGGGATACTGTATTTTATTGTGTAAACTATGAAATGGAAGAATCACTATCGAGCAAAACTGACGTAGCTCATATGCTGGCCTGATGAGAATGGTTAATTTTCTCAGCAGTAAAAGTAATATAGAATCGGTATAATGGGAGACAGCTGAGATAAAAAGAAATTGGCGCATTGTTTCCGCATGATCTAGGCATAGAAATAGTGTTTTATACTTGATCTATAGAAGTACCTCAAGATGAATTAGTCCACCACCGTGGAGTAACGGTTAGCATACCTGAGAGTGAACGAGCGGACTCGGGTTCAAATCCTGATTGGGACAAGTTACCTGAGTGAGGTTTTCCGGGGGTTTCTCTCAATCTTTTAAGAGCAAATGCTGGGTAAATTTCGGCGCTGGACCCAAGACTCATTTCGCTGACATATCACTTCCATCTCACTAAGATACTAGATAACCATAGCAGTTGATAAAGCGTCGTAAAATGAAATTAAAAAAGATGAATTAGACATACAATATTTAAATTTCGTCCATTGGAAAACAATGTGACTGGTTCGGGAGAACTTAAAGTCCTGCAGGCCTTATTCCCGCCAGCTGTTGTCGATTACAGCGACCTGGTAATACAGTCAGATTATTTCCTTGGTGTCCTGTGGTCATAAGTCACCACGCGGTGACAATGTGATGCTACATTCCCGTGAAGGCATACCGGAAATGCCGATTGCAGAGTCAGTGGATAATGGAGAAACTATCAATTTAAAAACATACACGCTACCTTCGTGTTCTGTCACTTTCTACAGAAACGTCAAATCATATTGTAGGACTTCCAGCGAGAATTACCTCATCTTCCTCTATGTTTCCATATTTGTATAATTTATCCAGTGTTCATTACATATTACTAGATGAAATGTAGTTAGAGCAAAATTTAAAGTAGGATTTGTTTTTATTTCAAACAGTTAAAGGATATTGGTGACTGTCGGTATATTTTTCTAGTGAGGTTCTGTAGAATGTATTACAGTCTTTATTTGGTTTGGAACACCAAGAAAACGTAAAAAAATCGCACAGTTTGAATAAGATTTTGTTTGTAGCAGTGCAATTATTGTGGAAATATTAAGAACAGTAATAGCATATGTATGTATGTATATATATATATATATATATATATATATATATATATATATATATATGTGTGTGTGTGTATACAGTATATGGGAAATGCCTGTTATTATTCGGTTGAGAAGTTTTTGTCATCTAGTCTTCTGTCAAAAAATCTGAAAGTTTGAATTTATAAAACAGTTACATTACCGGTTGTTCTGTATGGTTGTGAAACTTGGACTCTCACTTTGAGAGAGGAACAGAGATTAAGGGTGTTTGAGAATAAGGTTTTTAGGAAAATATTTGGGGCAAAGGGGGATGAAATTACAGGAGAATGGAGAAAGTTACACAACACAGAGCTGCACGCATTGTATACTTCACCTGACATAATTAGGACCATAAAATCCAGACGTTTGAGATGGGCAGGACATGTAGCACGTATAGGCGAATCCAGAAATGCATATAGAGTGTTAGTTGGGAGGCCGGAGGGCAAAAGATCTTTGGGGAGGCCGAGACGTAGATGGGAAGATAATATTAAAATGGATTTGAGGGAGGTAGGATATGATGATAGAGACTGGATTAAACTTGCTCACGATAGGGACCAATGGCGGGCTTATGTGAGGGCGGCAATGAACCTCCGGGTTCCTTAAAAGCCAGTAAGTAAGTAAATAATGGTATAAACTTATCATTGCAGTTGGGGATTTTATCGGGGTTCTTCCTATTCCCACATTAGGCATCTACACAATTCCTTGGATCTTAATACCATTATCATTCCATAGCATTCACGAATGGAGGCTGATAGAAGGTGTTGATCTAGAGACGAGTGGAGTTGCCTGCTCGAACCTTAGTGTAGCCAGCCGGTATGGGTTGGGACTGTTTCTAGGTAGAGGGCAAGTGTAAAGGACAAAACACTTAAGTTGTAGCGTTGGGTCATTATTATTTCCCTTCCAATGAATATTAACAATAACAATATCATTCACAATACTAATAATACCTTGTAATACTAGAAACAGCAGTGAGGCTATAATATCAGTAATAGTATTAGGGCCATCAATATTAGCTACTGAAACCGAGGTAGAAATTATATACTGTACGTAATAACGTAGATCAGCCTGGTGACAGTAAAACGGGGTATTATGAAGAAATACATTTTCCGTGAAGGAAGTAGCTTTCTTTACAGCATAATAATAATAATAATAATAATAATAATAATAATAATAATAATAATAATAATAATAATAATAAATTTACGTAACCTTTTTTGATTAAAGAAAAATTAAAAACAGAATTACTTGATTATGACATAAAAGTACTGATATCGTCCATGAGTATTTATTATGGAAGAAAAATATTAAATATACATTAAATGTAAACAACACTTGATCACCGAGTACGTAGCCTACTATTTATAAGTAAAGTGTGAAGGTATCCCACGGAGGCGAACAGGAGCACGGAGGTACAGCTCACATGCTTCCTTGACCTCGACACGAGAAAAGAGTAATGTGTTTATCATGACGCTCAGGCCACTTTTACTTCCGGAAAGAACCGGTAATGAGTGTACCCTGGGCCATCCTGCAATTTTGAGAAAATGGCTCCGTCAACTGGACGCGAACAAGGAACTTTCCAGGCTCCAGTCAGTTAGTACTTTACCAACTGAGTTACTACCGCTCCTTCGAATCACTGTATTCATGCTAGTAATACTGAATTGAAAAACTGGAAAACGAAGTGCTTGTTCATTAAACGCTTACTGCTGTATTATATGATCATTTTTATTTGAGGTGAAATTAAATAATATTGACCACATGGTGACTGATATTGTTCTATTACTACATTTGTGAAATACCACAGTGAGTAACAATGTATATTTTATTTGCCAACATTAATTAAAACATATCATGACCTACCATTTTCACTTCATGAGGTCAAAGTGTAACTGATGGGCATAACTTAAAAAAAAGTAAAAACGTATACAACTTTCACTCGAAACATCCGCAGGCTTTCATCAAAAAAGAGCCATTGTAAAACTATGAAAGGAGGACTTCAAATTATTTCTATACCGTTAAGTCTGAAAAACTGTATCAACGCTATTATATGGAAACTGGGAGTGGGAGTTTAAATAATTTACCATATTGATGTCATCTAGTTACAACGCTTGATTATAGAGTACTACTCGCCTCGCAACGAGCCATCCATCCATCAACCATGTGGTCTGCGGTTCTCTCCCCAAAATAACATAAAAACTCTCTATATGAGGTGAATAAAATCTAGAGCCTCTCGCGAATGCATTGCCTGACAGTGACACATAACTCACCTAATTGGCTATGGCTAGTCAGGCGGCGCAGTGTGTCACCATGTTTCACGGCGCTTTTTCGTGTTTTATTAATACAATTAATTGTTTCATGATAGTACTGGTATATAGTTCTGAAACCTCTCACTCAAATTCGAATGGCATAGAATTCCTGAATGGTATCTAATCTTATTAACCAGACTATATTACACAGTCATTTGTACACCAGCATTCAGCAGTTGAATCTTCAATATTAAATAACCTCGGAAGTGAGTTTATCTCTTCGATAATGATGAATGACAAGAGGGGAAACAATAGGATCAAAATCGAAAAAAGAAATGCGCGATGACACGTCTTGTTATTAAAGTATTACTATGTCTACACGTCAATACGTGCTGCGTTAGTTATAAAAAACTTAGGGCCACATTCATAGACATTCTTAGTGCGGGCTTCCGGTGGATGATCAGCGAACTAACGTTTTTCGCATTCATAAACCAGTGTTAGCGATATGATAATTATGATATGAATCCTGTACAATTAATCAGTCGATAGTCGGGGCTAGTTTAGCACGCTCGTAGCGCGGGCTAGCGAAATGTCTATGCACCCTATATGCGTTTTTTTTTTGACCGGCCAGAGGCTGTTTACCAAAGTTATCTTTGTTTTTCTGTTTCGTTTTCACTTGTTTTACTTACACAAACACAAACACAACACCCATGCCCGAGGCGGGACTCGAACCCACAACCCTTCGGACCAAGCGATAGAGACATGCCGTGTCCCTACCGCTTGAGTCATCCGGGCCGGCTTCTAGAGCATCTATTAACCACTTATGAGATAGGCCTACATTCGAATTCATCTTGGTCATTTTTAATTTTTTGGGAAATAGCAATAGACGCTTGACGTGGTCTTGAGGAACTGAAACACTGTTCTCATTCAGACTTACAAAGACTACAGACTACAGAATATCATTACAACAATAGAAATAGAAACAAAATAATACATAAATATAAAAAGAAGATAGAATAATATAAAAAAAAATTGAGAACCGAATGAGCAGCGCTCGTGTTCGGTCACACTTCAAATATATTATTAATATCAGAGGAATATATAAATAAAATAAGACAGGAACTAAAAGTAAAATTACAGCTACAATAAAATTACATAGTCTACTATAATGTTAAGATAGAGAAGAATAATAATACGTGAATCAAGTAATACAATGTTTGAAAAAATATAATAATAATAATAATAATAATAATAATAATAATAATAATAATAATAAGAATAATAATGATAATAATAATTTATTTAATCTGGCAGAGCTAAGGCCAATGGGCCTTCTCTTCCTCCCAGTCAGACTCTAATTCTAATATATACCGTCAAATGGGCAAACTTGGAACAGTGTTTTAATTTGGAACATTATCATAGGGTATTTTCGTTTTGTCACAGTGGCAACATAATCTTCACTTGTTACTTTGTTGTGCAGCACATTGGTTCTATTACAGTTTGGTGTTACTGTGACAAAACGAAAATACCCTATGATATTGTTCCAAGTTGAAACACTGTTCCAAGTTTGCCCATTTGACGGTATTCCGAAATTATAGAATAGAAATGATATAGGCTGATCAATTCATACACATAGGCTATAAATTTATTTAATAAAATTGAAGTCATTAACACGTTTCTAATTTTCTTGTTATCTTTGTTTTTCTGTTTCGTTTTCACTTGTAATGTGTAATTTAGAACTTATTCCATTTATTGAATTGGCTCTCAAGCTAGGCGCATTTTCAAACTCACCCCGACTGACTATACTAAGAATCGCTGCTTAAACACGTTTCGAGCTGGCAACCCCACCCGAAGAATGCTATAGCATGATGAAGGGATGGAAAAATGTTGACGAAATGATGTAGATACCTAATACGGAGAAACGAGAGAACTCCGAGAAAAAAACTCCAACTGCGAACTTGTTCGTCATATCATAACTATCACTATGGAAAAATCACAGGCTTGATTCGAATCCGGACCTCCTGCGTGGAACATATGCATGTAGAACACTACTGTCAACATTGAAGAGACAGAAAGGCTAAATCCAAGCTGCAAACGATCAACACTCCTCGTAAGCTGCATGATTTTGATATTCAACTCTATCCAGACACTGCGCTTTGCACTCAAGATTAGTTGCACTGAAATAATTGCCCACATTTCACATACAACAGAGACTTGGTTTCATTAGAATACCATTTGGACGTTCTCTCAACAAACATCCCTCCAGAAGCCTTTTTATTATACGTATATAAAGGAAGTTCATCTGGCAGTGCTATATTAGTTAATAGCTTTTGGATATGGAAATGTTCAGTACTGGTATTGGTACACTCATCAAATGCTGACACAAATGCATCAATTTACTTTGCGATTAGCGGAAAAGTAGTTCATGTTCACTTCTTTCTTTTGTACAATTACGACTTCCTATTACTGCGAGTTATCAACAAAATTAAGCTTCCCTCACTTTTGTGGAAAAGTAGTGTTCATGTGTTTCTTACTAACAGTAAGTACGTAAAATGAGAAATTGAGTACATCCTCATATACAAAACAGCATGATGGAAAATGGGACAACTAATTTACCTTTTAACTTAAGTCTGACGTACATTCAATCACGTTTGAAAATTCGTTAGCTGGAATGATTCCTTCTTAACTACGAGCAGATTGCTTTCTAAGTTTGTCTTTTGTGCGTTTGTTCAAGCTGATAACAAGAAAGGATGGGGATATTTATCAGCTTGCACAGTGAAAGAGAAGTTGATTGCCTCTCATTAACACCCCAAATCTGCATTCTAATTATTCAACTTCACTAGCATACACCTCATTTAAGTTACAACAGCAATCAAACAACCCAACGTGATGTACGCTAGGACTAAGACGCTGCGGAAAAACTACGCATCTCTATTCGAATTTCGTCTAAGGGATATTTGTCTGTTGTGAATTTCGGTGTTGTCTTGAGTATAGGCTACACACCACATGAGTTCTGTTACCAAGAGTTACGGGTTTATGCCGACGTGGATGAAAAATCTTGACGTAAAATAAAAGGAAAATGTACTTAGAAGAAATATACTTTTTTTACTTAGTTATTTAACGATGCTGTATCAGCTACGAGGTTATTTAGCGAGACTGGTGTTCGCGAGATGGTATTTGGCGAGATGAAGCCAAGGATTCGCCATAGACTACCTGACATTTGCCTTACGGTTGGGAAAACCTCGGAAAAACCCAACCAGGTAATCAGCCCAAGCGGGAATCGAATCCGCGCCAGAAAGGAACTCCGGATCGGCAGGCTAGAAGAATATAACGGTGTATCTTAATTACATACAATATAGATACTTATCAAACATTGTAATGTTAAGGGGAAATTAACTGTCCTATCCCGTAATGCGCCAATTTTCAAATTGCTTATTTGTTGTTGTTTAGTCAACTGTCCGAAGACAGGTCTGGACCCCAAAAGTCACACGAACAAGGCATCACTCATGAGACAACAAGTAAACGTTCTGATAGGGGCAGATAAAAAAGTTGAAGTTTTTTCTTCCACCATGTTAATAATGTCAAAAAAGGTGCTTATACAAATTTTGGCCACTCGAGGGCCGTAAAAAAATAAGTTTGCCAGGGGCAAAAACAGAAGAAAAACACGCAATTTCATTTGACAAATTTATTATAACAGGCACAGCAATTGTTTTAAAAATTTCATTACGATATTTTTCTGAGATAATTAGTCATCAAATAAACAAATTAAACAAATTTAACATTGGCGGTATAGGACAGTTAATCTCCCCTTAAAATTAAAAAAAAAAAAATGTTTTTATAAATATATGATCGCAACCGATTTGTTATAGATAGGACAGCATATCATACAGCAGCCATCTAGACATTACAAACCTAACAGAATAGTTACAATTCAGGTTCCGAAAGATATGACCATGATGATGGAACCTGCAAGTAGTTTCGAAATGTCGAAATATCAATTTTCAACACATGATTGGAAAGTCAAATTTTTATTCTGAACAGAATAACGTGAAAGTTTAATAGATTATGTCACATAAGTGATATTAACTGCAGTGCATTTCATAACTAAGGAATAAGAGATTTCCACTTAAAACGTTACAATATAAGCCAAAATTGAGAAGGGGAACTGGCATCTCTGCAAAGATAACTGCAGACTGAAGCAGACTACATAGGTCTGAAACGAATATGATCAGACATTACTGTGCGGCAAAGGGACGAGCTGTATAGGAAGAACGTCGCTGCTGTAGGTTTGTCATCAGTTTGTGGTTAAATTACAGACCTACTAACGCGCATGCATATAGTGCGAGTCACTCGCAATTAGCTCACGACTTCCAGTCTCTCACATTGACACGAAAATTTCCGGAATTTAGAGGAGATCTCACTGTTTTCTTGTTTAATGTTATATTTCATTATTATTATTATTATTATTATTATTATTATTATTATTATTATTATTATTATTATTAAGGATATGCCAACTAAATTCCTCTCAACTCCCGTTTTTCGCTCTCGTAGGTTGATTAAAAAGGATATCCATACTAAATTCCAATCTCCCATATTTCACTCTCGTAAGTTGATTCAAAAGAATATTCCTACTAAATTCCCATCTCCCGTATTTCACTCTCGTGGGTTTATTCAAAAGAATATCCCTATTAAATTCCCAGCTCCCGTATTTCACTCTCGTAGGTTGATTCAAAAGAATATCTCTACTAAATTCCCATCTCCCGCATTTCATTCTCGTAGGTTAATTGAAAAGAATATTCCTACTAAATTCCCATCTCCCGCATTTCATTCTCGTAGGTTAATTGAAAAGAATATTCCTACTAAATTCCCATCTTCCGTGTTTCACTCTTGTAGGTTAATTAAAAAAATATTCCTACTAAATTCCCATCTCCCGTATTTTGCTCTCGTAGGTTGATCGAAAAAAATACCCCTACTAAATTCCCATCTCCCGTATTTCGCTCTCGTAGGTTAATTCAAAAGGATAATCCTACTAAATTCCCATCTCCCTTATTTCGATCTCGTAGGTTAATTCAAAAGAATATGCCTACTAAATTCCCATCTCCCGTATTTCGCTCTCATAGGTTAATTCAAAAGGGTATTCCTACTAAATTCCCATCTCCCTTATTTCGCTCTCGTAGGTTAATTCAAAAGAATATCCCTACTAAATTTCCATCTCCCGTATTTCGCTGTCATAGGTTGATTCAAAATAATATCCCTACTACATTTCCATCTCCCGTATTTCAGCTCTCGTAGGTTGGTATGTCTAATGTTACACGCATTCTGTGATTGTCAAGAATGACCTAAGACGTTTAGTTCAGTATATTTAGTCGATATGGCTCAACGCTTCGTAGCCCGACAAGAAAAAATGCAAATTTGTAAGCAAATATTCACGATTACAAAACAAAATTAAACAAATTAATACTAATAATAACTCCTAGATAAATTCGTTATGACAGTTATGTGGAACATATTCAAATTAGTTACCGCACCAATTTAAACGAATTTCAGAAAATCTAATTTTTTATTATTTCATTATTGTTATTGTAGATAAATGGGAGAGAATTGAGTTTTTTTCTCTCCACTAACAGGTCTAAAAGCCGGTAACTGCTTGGTTGAGTGGCTTATTTGTACAGCGCACAATTCATGACAGACACCGTGCTGTATATCGCCTGTTGCTATAGTACCGATGTTACAGTAAATAATGACTAGCTCTTTCACAATAGAGGTTTAGTCATACTACAACTAACCATTTATGGGACAGTTTTACTTATGTGCGTCGTTTCCGTTAATGGCCTATTACTGGGATTACGCAATAGGATTTGCGTGCTACCCGGAGTAAACAACTATTGTATTCGGAACCTAACGATGCTGAAGGAGAAATAATTGCAGGTGATTGAAAAATATATTTAATTAAGTAGATTGTGAATTATATTAAATGCTGTTTCTGATTTTTAGTAGGTTATTTAACGACGTTGTATTAATTACATGTTATTTGGAGTCGATGAAATTGGTGATGGCGAGAACATATTTGACGTGGTCATGGGGAAAATTCACAATGGAATTACTTGACTTTCACATTACAGTTGGAGAAATCGCCTGAAAAATGCCAATGTTAGTCTACATTACAACTAGGCCTATTTTAAAACGTTCAAAACATGGGATGAGAGTTTACCTCCGATTTGGGATAAAACACTAGACTGACAATTGAATGTAGAATTAAAATTTTTTATAATAATTTAATACTCGTTATATCTATCTCTTCAGGAATTTTCATACTTTCAATGTGATTTGGTCTACAGGGCTATTTCCGATCTCTGATAACGAATTTGAATGACATCATGTACGTCAGGAATGACACCGACAGCTGAATTGCGTCGAGAGGTGACAGACCAATAGTGAGTGATTTCATAATCAGAGTACACGGTGTATCACAGTAGCAATGGCCAAGAAAGTCGAGTCTCTTTGGGAGGGGTACATAACAACCCTTTCCGATGCCAAGTACAGTTACGTGAAAATCATAGGAGCCTGCAAAAAAACGTATTTTCGTTATTTCCAAGAAAGGCATCTTGTGTGTACCTAATAAGACTGGCAAAGCTCGGATGGGATTAATTCCAGAGTGGAAAAAGCAAGCAAATCCATCCTCCGTCGCAAGTCGCCGCACCACACGAGATGATACAAATTAATTCCAATCGAGCTTTACCAATCTTATTAAGTATACAGAAGATGCCTTTCTTAGAAATAACGAAACCTCGTTTATTGCAGGCTTCTTTTATTTTCACTTAACTGTACTTGGCATTGGAAAGGGTTGTAATGTACCCCTCCCAAAAAGGCTCGATTTTCTTGGGAATTTCTGCTGTTAGTCACCGTGCACTCTATGACATCACTAACTACTGGTCTGTCACCTCGCGTCAGAGTTCAGCTGTGGTGTGACTCCTGACGCACATGATCTCATTCAAATTCGTTATCAGAGATCGGAAACAACCCTGTAATACTGTATGGAACCTTAGGCATCATCAGGTTAAAGTCATTTTGAAGTCAAAATGGGAAGTAATGCAAAGGAAAGTTTAGAAGCAAAAGATTGACTATGACTATGGACGGTAAGGAGCAGAAATAGCTTTATGATAGTTAAAAAAGATATCTGCATAGCCATTTTGTCAGATTCTTCGATTATAGGTTCTGACAGGGATCTCCGTTATCCTTCACGTTTCGTTGTATGCTTGGTATTTGAATGAACATTTCCTCTTCGATCTGCTATATCATACTGGATATCTATTACCAGAGAGGATAATTCCTCAACTGCTTAACGATAGTACATCACAAGAAGGTAGTGATATGGTTAAATTGTCACTTAGACATTATATCAATCTTCCTCTAGTGTAGCGTAAGTAATTTGAAGTCAAACTTGACGTGCGCGATAAGTAGAAAGATTGACACACGTTTATTACAATGGAATATAACATATTATGCTATTTTTAAAGTAATTTTTATGACTTACAGTATGTATTGATAGCTGGGTTCCTGTAGGTCAATTTTCCCTTATTGTATTTAACACTTGCAAAATTGAAAAGAGGATTTCATCCTGATGTTATGTAAGATTTTAAACAATGTTTCTGAGATTATTAGTCTAATAAGGGCGCAATAGATT